>NC_060140.1:855648890-855987041 GCF_021461385.2 Schistocerca piceifrons | reverse complement strand
TGTTGTGTTCCTTTCAAGTATTGGTTCTTTCAGGCCGGAAACAACGGCAGTGCAATTCAGACAAGCTACGTAAACAGTGGTCAGGTACACATTATTTTTAATTTTTATATGTGTAAATATGAAATGCTTTGTTCATCAAGAGTGCTGTATGAAAGTTCCTTTATCAGTACAGAAGAATATGTTAAGTTATTGTCAGAGAATTGTTTATTTTATAGGTTACAGTCTGTTAAAGGTGTCTTTTAACTCTTTGTGGTCCAGTGTCATGTGTAGACCAATATGATAAATGGTGAGCTTTGAAGCTGGACTGCAAAGGTTTATGCATCCTGTTAAAGTAGAGAAAATATTTTTTATTCTGATAAGTATATTTGCCTGTATGCCCTGTTGAAATTTTTTGTGACTTACTACTGTACAGTGTGCTTGATGTTTCATTTTTATTACTTGTAGCAAGCCAGTCAAGATATTTGTATTTCTTATTGACAATAAATTCGTAATTTACTTGTTCAGGTTTCTCTGTAATTCTCCATATAAATTACTATTACTACTACTTCCTATCGTGTGTTCTATTTCTTGTAACACTAACATTGAGGTGCAGACGAGCATAATGAAACAACAGAGAGAGAGAGAGAGAGAGAGAGAGAGAGAGAGAGAGAGAGAGAGGGGGGGGGGGCGGGGGGGGGGGGGGGAGGAGGCAAGTTGGATAACACAGAAAATAATACAAAAAACGCTAAAATTAAAGTAGGCAAAATGAGTTAAACATTCAATACAATAAAAATCAAATTAGACTGAATAGATATTTACTGCGTGAAGAAGTTAGTAATTGTCTTTTGTTTGCCTGCTGTTTGCCATTTTTTTTGCCGCTAAATCACTTAGTCTCTTAAGAAGTAAAACCTCGGTAGACAATGTTTCCTCCAGTTGCTCTACATATTTTAAAGCAGTTTCTAAGGCCTTGTGTCCGTTGTGAGAAATCTTGGACGCACTTTCCTCCACTAGATCCGCTTCTTCTTTTTCATTTACCATGTTGACTATTTCTTCATCTGTCACTTCAAATTCTTCAGCTTGGATAATCCATTCATTTATGTCATCTTCTGTGGCATGTGGTATTTTCTGGTTCGGTCTGCTGCTGTAGATTTTTATCATCTGGAGGATTTTCTTGATTTTCCTGTAGCAAAATTTTCCAGGATTTGCAATTGTATTTGCTCCAACACTCTTCCAAGATTGGGCCATGTCATAAGCTATGTCTTTCAAATTAAGGCGCAACTGCTCTAGCATGTCTTCTCCCTTGTCCATAGCATTAATTAAAGAAGAAAGCAAGTTTCTGCGGTAGTTTCTCTTCAGTGTCTGTAAGGTACCGTGGTCCATAAGCTGACATAAGGATGTGACATTTGGAGGCTAAAACATCTTGATCTTGAAGTTCATCTTCATTAGGATGACAAGTGGGATTGTCTAGAAGCAACAGTGCTTTGTAGGGCAAGTTGTTGCCTTTCAAAAACTTTTCAGTTTGTGGCACAAACTCGTTAAAAAACCATTCTTTAAAAATTTCTGAGCTCATTGAAGCATTTTTTTGGTTGTAATATTTCACCGGTAAAGCATTTTTAGATACATTTTTAAATGCTCTCTGATTTTTTGGCTTACCTGTCATGGAGAGTTCCATTTTCAAATTTGCTATGGCATTACTGCATGCAAGAATTGTCACTTTTTCTTTGCTATGTTTGTAGCCTGGCACTGCCTTTTTGACCTTTGACGCTAATGTTTTTTCCGGTAACATTTGTAATTGAGACCACTCTCGTTGCAGTTAAAAATTTGATGGCCTGTTAAGTTCTGCTTGTCCAATATCTTGTGAAGTTTATTCCTAAACAATTGAACAGCTTCAAAATTTGATGAAAGCTTTTCACCACAGACATTAAGTTGCCGAATTCCGTATCTTTTTGTCCATCTATCAAGCCGGCCTACACTAGCTGTGAAATCAGGTTCACCTTCATTTAGTTTGTTACGAAACTTTAACGCTTTTTCCTGCAAAATAGGTCCTGACATGGGTACACCTTTATCTCTATGTTGAGTAAACCATAGGAATAAAGCTTCACTTACTTTTTCATAATCACATTTTTTCATGGTTTTCCGATCTTCGAAAACAGCCGAGGTTGCTCGCTGAGAACACCACTTCTCAATTTCATTGTGGTTCCTTTTCCAGTCTCCAACTGTTGTTTTCCCAACGTTATAATATTGTTCCATTTTAAATAAAGTTTCACCATTGTCTATTCTTTTTAAAGCTGTAAGTTTTTCTTCCATTGAAACAACCACCTTTTTTCGTTTTGAGGCCATCACCACAAATTTTTACAATAAGCAAAGTGCAACACGTCCACTCCACTACAGATCTAAGTTAGCACTGAGCCACTGAGGAGTAGCAGACGGCGACAATGAACTGAGTATCAACAAACAACACGTTAGTCACTGACCTGGTGCATGGCCGGTGTGGTGAAAGGTTTGGATAACCGAAGATCGGATAATCGAGAGACTACTGTAGCAACATTGATTGTTTGGAAGGTGACCTTGCAGATGACTCTGGTGAAGTCATGGACTGTTTTAAAATTTAGTAGATAATTCCAAAGTGGTTTATTTTTCAAATACAACATTTTGCAGTAGAACTGGGAGAAGATGGATATTAAACAAGTATGTGAAAAACAAGTCCTTATAACTTTTCAGTTAGTGACTTAACATGCAGAAGGGGAGCTTGTATGTGCAGTGCTATCAATGGTGTTTGCTGGATCCTTAAATCATTTGCTAAATTGTTCTGTTCTTCTGTGCCTCATAAGAGGCTCAGACATGAATACTATCTACAATGGTTGAGTGTTGTTAATATTTCAGATGGTGAAGAAGTTGCATGTACGTAGTTGTGTCAGTAGTTATGATGAGAACAACAAAGTATACCGTTTGGATTCCCAGCCGATGAAAGATGTGTATACGAAGTGGATCTGAAAGACCAATGTGAGTAATTTCCATTCCTAGGAAGCATTCTGTGATAAGTAGATTCATTTTTAATGAAAGTGTGTCACAGCTTCAAGATTTATTTTTTGTCTTATTTTAATTTTGCAGAGTGCAAGGTGAGTTCTTGAGCAATTTCACACATAGTTGGCTTTTGGATGGAAGTGGAGTATGTTGCAGTCAGGTCATTACCAGCTTGTTTACTTCTGAGTGATAGGTGGCACAGGGATTGTTAGACATCCTGGTCAGATATGTATACTCTGGTGCTGTCCTTTGAACCGAGTATTGTGGCCCAAGTTGTGCTTGGGTTTGTTTTCCAAAGTTTGATTTGAAGTAAAAGTTTCAGGTGTGAAAGTGCAGTACATTGTTTCATCTCCTTTGAACGTATCATGCAAACCCATGTTGGTTGCTGGTTTGAGATTGCTGAAATTTTATCAGGAAATGTCATCTTACATGACCATTGCTGATACTTGCGTTAGGAACAGTTTCTTGAATCAGTGTTGTGCCTTTCTGGAAAAGTCCTTCCTAAATTTCTGCAGACTTGTTTCCACTCACATATTTCTTCCTTCAATCCTCCTCCTAGAACTTCTAAAATGTTTTACTCAACAAACAGGACACATTTGTAGCAGAATTATAGAAAACATCAGATTCTAATGTAAAAAATTCACACAAGCACAGAATAGCCGAGTCAATCATAACAACAGCTCTTACCTTTGCTACTGCTACTACAGAAGTAATTCTTTAAACTGACAACAGAGGGAAGCACCTGCCGAGGAACCATTTGTGAGATATCTATGCTGTGTTCTAATATGAAATCAGTTCAGCTTCTGAGTGGTAGGTGGCACAGGGATTGAGATGCATCCTGGTCAGATATATATATATACTCAGGTGCTGTACTTTGAAATCAGTATTGTGGCCCAAGTTGTGCTTGGGGTTGTTTTCCAAAGTTTGATTTGCAGTAAAAGTTTCAGGTGTGAAAGTGCAGTATTTTTTTCTCTTAATTTTGTAGGTTTGGTGTTTCATGGTGGAAAACTAACTGCCCTTATAAACAGGCCACAACTTGGAAAAACTGCTGTATCCTACAAACTTCCTAGCTACCCTTGCTATCTCTCCATAGTAAGACCAAATTACCAGATGTTGAGCAGCAAGTGGATTGATTCTTGTTTTTATTATGGGAAATGGGGTTTTTGATTCAGTCCTGCGAATTGTGAAAATTCATTTTGTGGACGTCACCAGTTTACTTAATAACAATGGTATAATGGAAAATGACAAAGCACAGAACTTGAGAGAGAGAGAGAGAGAGAGAGAGAGAGAGAGAGAGAGAGAGAGAGACTAAAAACTGGCATATTTTAAACAGAGAAACTATAATGAGCTGTGCATAATTTTAGTTGTTATTTTCATTACTTCCTACAAGAAGCTAAATCCTTTCATATGGACTCATTTGAGCTTTCAAATTGTGATTCAGTTAAGGAGAAGCAGAGAAAGGATCTCTATCTATTCTTTTGTGTCATTTATTTGACCCGAAATATATTCTGTGTGTTTGGAAAAATTATTTTGTGCAATTGCTGTTTGTGTGGTAGTTTGCTATTATCAGCATTAAATATTTTTTCTTGTTGGTGTGTGATGTATTTGCTTTAGAAGTTCCATTAGTATAAAATAGAAGTTCCATTAGTATAAAATAATCAGTTTTGTACTTCTCTATCCTGGTATGTTCTTTGTATATTGCATCAATTCTGTTGCCATAGTAACTAGAATTCAAAATGCTCGTAGCATAGCACAAAAAAGGCAAATATGTCCTGTGCACAGTTAGGGATGTAAAAGAAGGCTTCAGAGACATTTAAATCATAACAATACTTTCTAGTATTAGTATCCATGTCATAACATAATGTAAAGTAACACGATATGAGGTGGAATCCAAAATTTTTGGGAGTGGTGCTGCCATCTGGAAAGTAGTAACGGTAGATCTTTGCACCGCTACATGACAAGAGCTGCACATCTGATGAATCAGTGTGCAGAGTGGCATTCAGCTGGGAGGACGTGTTGCATGTCTGCAGTGATTTCTATAATACTCTGTGTTCAGTGTGTGGTGATTTTACGGTGGATCTGCGAACAGTACAGCGCATGTGTATCAAATTCTATGCGAATCTTGGAAAAAGTGCTATGGAGACCCTTGCAGTGCTTCAACAAGAGTTTGGGAGACAGAGCATGAGCCGTATGCGTGTGTTTGAGTGGCATGCTCAGTTCAGGGCCAGCTGTACAGCTGTTGAAGATGATCCTCACACTGGAAGGCCTGTTGCCATTGTTGCCAAACTTCAACAGTTGGTTTACAGTTATGACCCAGAGACAAAGCAACAATCGTCCCAGTGGAAGAGCCCGGGCGCTCAAAGACCCAAAAAACTTGTCTTAGGCTAAGGACCAATACATCAGTCTTCCTCCAGTCCAGAGTTATTTAAGGGCGACTGTTTTTGCACATAAAATCCGAACAGTGCACGTAGGTGAGCAGTACTTTCAACCCAGTTGAAATCTTTTGCAAAAGGAATTAGTCAATTTGTACAATCTGCTTGGGCATCAGCCCAGGTTTGTCGTTCAAACTTTGTTTTATATACTGTAACACAGCTACAATAAGACAGATGATGTTCAGATGACTATACAGATGGCCCCTAAACTGAAAACGTTTTGCCCCATGTTCCTAGCTGAAGTAGGAACTGAGCAGCAAGCCACGTTGTGCATTCCCCCCCCCCCCCCCCCCATGAAACATGATTCTGCACCCTGCCTTTTCATACCTATTACAGTGCTTCGATGCTGTAAAAATTCAAATACCTTAGCTTGTAGATTACTGATGTTTCAGTTTTGATGCCTGCCTGAGCACCAGATTGCTAGTTTTGGAAGCTATCCTTACTACATACCTTAGTTGTAAAATACACACCTGTTTAAGATGAACTGAATTCTGACAACTCACATCATCTTGAGTCCTTTGACGTTATTCATATCTTGCCAAATATTTCACTCTTATTAATGCTTTTTTAGTTTTGTGTGTCAGAATGGTTCATCATACACACACCCTATTTTCAGAATGAGATTTCCACTCTGCAGCGGAGTGTGCGCTGATATGAAACTTCCTGGCAGATTAAAACTGTGTGCCCGACCGAGACTCGAACTCGGGACCTTTGCCTTTCGCTGGCAAGTGCTCTACCAACTGAGCCACTGAAGCACGATTCACGCCCGGTACTCACAGCTTTACTTCTGCCAGTACCTCGTCTCCTACGGGCGTGAATCGTGCTTCGGTGGCTCAGTTGGTAGAGCACTTGCCAGCGAAAGGCAAAGGTCCCGAGTTTGAGTCTCGGTCGGGCCCACAGTTTTAATCTGCCAGGAAGTTTCACATCCTATTTTAATCACAAGTGAAAAATTATTGTACCATATAGTTACAATACAAGAAAAATTCAGGGTGTCCAGAAAGGGCTGGACTGTAGTCGTGTGTGAGAGTTGCGTTTGCACGCACTCGTGTGCGTGTGCGCGCACGTATGTGTTTTTTCTGTCTTTTGTTGACAAAGGCCTTAACTGCCAAAAGCTATAATTGTGAGATTTTTGTTGTGCCTATCTACAACTCAGCATCTCCGCTATATGGCCATGATAGCCTAGATTATTTACAACAAATCATACATCAAACTGCAGGTAAATTAATGTAGTTTTTATTCAATATGTGCATCTTTAGTTATATGGCACACAACCAACCTATAATCCAATTCTTCCCATAGTTTGATTATCAAGCCCAGAGAAACGATATCAATAGCTTTTCCAAGTCTGTGTCTATTGGCAGAATGTAGACACTATCTTTCACAAAGCCCCAAAGGAAAAAATTGCATGGCAAGAACATGAACATGGAGGCCAGCAGATTTGAGCTCTGTTGTATTGACTATTATCACCATTCCAGAGGTCGGGGACTTCAACGTTCAGTCACTCTTACATGAAGAGATGACATTGGGGAGCGGCTCGACCCTAGTGGTGCACTGCATGGTGTGGGAGGTGGCACAGGGCTGGAAAACCTTCCCTAGTGTTTATTTAAATAAAGGGAAAATTACAAATGTGCTTCATGCACTTTTCATGTATTGCATCATTTTAACTCAGGCCATGTGAGCTGTGCCTGCAGTGCTGTCACAACAGCATATGTGTGGAGACTTTATATATATCAGTAAAGTATGCTGGTTAAGTCAAGGGGCATGCCTGTAATGATTTTTCAACTTAGATCGTGCTATTGTTGAACTTACGGGGAAAAAAAGCAGAAACGAAAATTAGATCTGGAATGGATTGCAGACATCTCATTTTAAGTGAAGTTGACTGTATAATGCCCACAGTAAGACACTCAAGATAAGAAACAACTTACTTTGATTTGATGGAGATGCAATTAAAAATAAAATTGCATTGTGGAAGGCACAAATTCTGACATAAAACACTGTCAATTTCCCTAAGCTCGCTGGCATTAAAGAAAACATGAGGTCTGAAGACCTCATTGTGGGTTTGAAATAAAAGGATCATTCTCAAAGAGGACACTGCCAACATACCTGTTTTTGAGACAGTTTGCTGTTTTAGTTGAAAGCAACCTTGTGCATGTGCATATGGAACTGAATGAATGCTCTGCAATGTAATTCCTGTTTGAAAGCCAAATTCTTTTACATTAAAACTGTCCACATGATCTATGTTGTTTTCCTCTTGAAGAGTTTCCTTGTCTCCATAATGAGGTTGTGACCGTGATAAAATATTTCGACAAATATGCATTTGGGAAAGGCTTTTTGATTCTGAAACAAAATCAATCACGATTACATGGCAACTTGTGTCAAAATCTGTGAAATTGTCTGTCTGTATGCTGATAGTTTGTGCCAGATCAATATTATGTCTTCACTGCACCAAAAATAATTCTGAAAATTTGTTTTGTTGTGACCTATGTTGTTGAGAAGTACAAAATCAAGTCGTACGTACAGTGACTATATTGTATTTACATGCTGCACTTTCACCATGTTGTCCTCTTCCTCTTCCTCATGCTCAGTGTGGTGCAGCAAAAAGGGGAAGTGTGCAGCCAGGTAAGAGTGTTATGGCATGTGAGAAAGCACGTTGCTCGTGTGCTGGATTGTTGACCCATCCCTGCTTTACACACACATCTGGTTGTTTCGAAATTACTATATCATTGGCAGATGCTTTTGCCACATGGTCACTAAACTGTAAATGAAATGCACATTGAACTTCAATTACAGAGCCACTCTTAGCAGACTGTAGAACACGAAACACGTTACACTCAGGAGTAATCTGTATGTGTTGTTGCAAGTGGGAAAACAGCAATCCGTACTCCTGCATGCACATATCTAAAACTGTTTCAGAAACTCTTCAATTGTGGCCTTGCACCAACAGTGTAAAACACTTAGAGCTGCTAGTATTAAAATTTGTAACTGGGACATTATTTTGTGGACAACCTGTATACATACATCATCTTTTTTGTATTATTTACACAGAGCAAGGAGGAAGTATTTAAAAATTCTCTCCCGCTGCTGAGATCCTCACAGCAGATAGTTTAAAATCATTTTCAAACTTCTTCCAACCTTATTTATTCATGTTTATAAATGTAATTGAAAAGAAAGAAAAAATGTTCTCTATTTTTACCACTTTCCATAATTCATTAGCTGTTGTATAGAAAGGATAGTGCTATTCATCACACTGAGGAGGCTTTGAGTTGCCAACAAGTAAACTGAAATTGAGTTGTAAAAATATTTTCAGCTTTCAGGCAATGTTCTTTGGCAGTAGAAAACACACACACACACACACACACACACACACACACATATAGCCTCTGTCTCTGGGCACTAATCTCAGGCCAAAGCACCCAGACACAGTGGTCATGTGCATCTGGTGTTCCTATACATCATAATTAGCTTCAATCTTACCAAGAACAAAACTAACTTAACAGAACATTGTTTGTTTGTTCACTGTGTTCTGCAGGCTCCATAAAGAACAACCTTCCAGGATATGGAACGAGTTAATGAAAGAGAAGCATTTCTTATCTTTATCTGTAAGGCATACACTATTATATTATGTTCTCTTTATTAACACTGTGTCTGACCCTACTTCCGCGGCCGGCCGGTGTGGCCGTGCGGTCCTAAGCGCGTCAGTTTGGAACCGCGTGACTGCTACGGTCGCAGGTTCGAATCCTGCCTCGGGCATGGATGTGTGTGATGTCCTTAGGTTAGTTAGGTTTAAGTAGTTCTAAGTTCTAGGGGACTGATGACCTCAGTAGTTAAGTCCCATAGTGCTCAGAGCCATTTGAACCTACTTCCGCAAGATGAAAATCAAATTTCAAAAACTGCTTTTCATGTCATGTTTTACATGTTAAGGCCTTAAGCTGTTTTACACAAATAGTGTCTAGAAATCAGTTGTTTCAGTTTCTGATTAGGCAGCCCAATGGCCGTTTCCCATCAATTAAATATTACAGGTAGACAACTCCATACTCAGTTCCTTCTCATTCACTGCACAAAAGTAACTCTGTCCACATCAGATGAATTTTTGAGTACTGCATGTAACACAATAAACCAAGCAAATTTCAGAAACATATCTTTGATTACATGTACTTTTCATTCCAACAGATCCTTCATGATGTAGAACTTGGCAGACAACAAGAATACACAATAAATATTTACGAAGAAAAACGAATATGCTAGTGTGCCTTCCACTGACCCCCAAGTGAAATTGTCCTCGTGGATGTGGCCTGCATATCTATAATGTTGAGTAAATACATTGAGCAAGAAGTAAAGAATCAGAGATATTTGAAAAGGAGTTAAGTCACGGAAAAGAAATAAAAATTTTGAGGTTTGCAGAAGACATTGTAATTCTGTCAGACAGTAAAGGACTTGGAATAACAGTTGAAAAGAACTGGTAGTGCTTCAAAAAGGGCTTATAAACTGATTTTCAACAAAAGTAAAACAAGAGTTCAATTAGAGCAAGTTGTGCTGAGGAATAAGATTAGGAAATGATTCAGAGAAACTAAAATTTTTGCTATTTTGAGAACAAAATAATTAAGCATGGCAAAAGTGAAGAGGATATAAAATACAGATTCACAGTAACAAGGAAAGTTGTTTTTAACTATTTTTCAGGGGCACATTCTTGTACAGGAATGAAATGTGAACAACAAAAGAGTACTGGCAAGATGGAATAGAATCTTTTACAGTGTGTGAAGCTACAGAACAGGCCCTGAGGAATTGTCAGCTTAGTTATGGAGGGAAGTTTGGATGGTAACAGTTGTAGAGCTCGACCAAGGCTTGAATACAAGTATACAGGTTGAAGTGAATGTAGGGTGCAATAGTTCCGCAGAGGTGAAGAGACATGCAGAAGACAGACTGGCATGGAGAGCAGCCTCTAACCAGTCGTCAGACCAAACACCATGACAACAAATTGCTGTTTTATGTTTTCCAACATAACTCATTATCATGTGTTTACTCATGAATCTAATGTAGTGACAAAATAGTACTGTTGCATCACTCCAACATAGTTGTTTCCTAGGAAACTCATCATTGTGGAGGGGTGTGTGTCACCTGAAATTATCAGATGTTTTGGCACTGGATGCATGCTTTCTGTAATAATACTATCTTTACCCTTTATAACAAAAGGTTTATTTGAAATTAATACAGTTGACACAGGAAATAAATGCCCTTCAATTTAGTCATTACAAAACAGTTTGAATGCATAAAGCCAACATTACTCAAAGGTCAGGATATCTCAAGGTAGTGAAATGAAGCTGCTTTCAAACTGAATGTTTGTTCGGACAGCACAATGCACTATAGCCAAGGTCCCATTCCTTCACATTCATACAATGCAAGCCTGTACTCCTTTGCAAAATCCTTTTCCTCTGTGACCACAACTTCCTTAATTCTATTAATGCAACAGATAACAGAGACTCTTGCCTTTCAACAGTTCAAACATTATTTCCAACACCATCTGGGGGAAGAAGAAAGAGCCTACCACTCTGATCCAATCCTCCTCAAGTCAACCTCTTGTAGCTCCCTGACCATGCCTTTATGATGTATTCCACCACATTCCACATCATTAATTTGAACCCAACAATCACGTTTATTATTGTCACTGTTGCATTTCGAAATCTTTTCTGTCGTCTTATTTTCTCTTTCTGTTTTTTGCCAGTAGTTTCAGTTTGTATTCACCTTCTCCTTTTTAGCATAATCTACTGTACAATTTTATCCCGCCAATATATACTCAGTAATACGTAATAACACGTGACCTACTTCCAAACCATAACCAAATTCCCCCCCCCCCCCCCGCTTTCAACACTACCGCCGCTATAAAATCCACTGTTTCTAGTTCACAAACAGTTCCTTTCACCTATTAAACAACCATTTCGGCTAGTTCTAATAACTTTCGCTTTATTTCCATTTCAGTTTTTTCACACATCATTGATCATTTTTAGCCGCTTCCCACAGGTTTTAATGTCATCATTTCTTCATCAGACAATTGTTAGCCTCATTCTCATAATCTGCCACCACAAAACCACTCCTTTTAATACATTTATACATAGTTTTTTCGAAATTTTCCCGAATTTCTCCACCCTTTAACATGTTCTGGCAGCAACACAACCACCTAACCTTTATGCACATCGTTGTCTACCAACCCAAGTTCACCACAGGATCAACACAGCCCAGCTTTAACCAACACTTTTTCGCCTTTTTTCACACCAGATCTCCAGTTGCTTTCTAGTTCACCTTTATCTCTCCCCATATATATATTTTTTTTATTTTCATTTCAGCCTCATGTTACACTTTCCACCTTCTAATACCATGTCACCCCCAAAACGACCACATTAAGTTTTATTTACATTCCCTCCGCAAACATGCCTTCACCCTAGCCAGATTACGCTCAGGCTTGTCTGACATTTGGCATCACTCCCAAAGGCCTCACACTTGAAGTTCCCATCTCTGGCTGCAACCCTTCTTTCCATCAGTCCCTATACCAGTTCCAAACTGAACAATCCATTGCCCTCACCCACCAAATCCTTCACCTACACATCAACTCAGCCAGTGAACACACCCGTCAACTCCTATCCTTAATAAAATTCCTCAATCTTTCCTCTCCCGCATCCACGCCGGCTGTTCAAAGCATCCTCCTACAGGCCAACCGCAAATTAGAACAGCATGCCACCCTCCACCTCAAAAAATTATCCAATCTCCTGGTTTCCCACCTCCGGAAAGGCAACTCACTCACCCTTCACAAGCTTTCCAGCAAACCTCAACCTCCTCTCATTGCACACAAACCCAGTCTCTCCCATCTACTCAATCTCCCACTTCCAGCTCCACTCCCTCCAAAACCTCAAAATTCCAATCAACGCAATCTGGAACCACAACACCCCAATTCAGTAGTTAACCTTTCCTCCAAACCTCTCTCCCAATCCGAAACCTCTGTCCTATCCAAAGGCCTCACCTTCAGCCCCACTCCCAGATTCAACCAAACAACCCTCGTCAAAGATTTACTGTCCTACACTCGTACTCTCTGCTGGAAATATCACTTTGCCACGAAGAAAAATGATCCTAATCCTACTCCTAATAATCCAACTCCCCAAGACACTATCCAAATTGAACCCTGCCTGGAACAGTTCCGCCCTCGGTCGCAGCGGGACCCACCTCCTCTTCCTCAAAATCACCCTCTCAAACCTTCCAGGAATTTCTGACTTCCAGCCTTGCTTCTCAATCCTTCTTAAAAAACCTTAATCCTACTCCCAACATCACCACTGCTGAAGCCCAAGCTATCCGTGATCTGAAGGCTGACCGATCCATCGTCATTCTTCCGGCGGACAAGGGTTCCACGACCGTGGTACTTGATCGTCGGGAGTATGCGGGTGAGGGACTGCGTCAGCTTTCAGACAACACCACATACAAAGTTTGCCAAGGTAATCCCATTCCTGATGTCCAGGCGGAGCTTCAAGGAATCCTCAGAACCTTAGGCCCCCTACAAAACCTTTCCCCTGACTCCATCAACCTCCTGAACCCACCGACACCCCGCACCCCTACCTTCTACCTTCTTCCTAAAATTCACAGACCCAATCATCCCGGCCGGTCCATTGTAACTGGTTACCAAGCCCCCACAGAACGTATCTCTGCCTACGCAGATCAACACCTTCAACCCATTACATGCAATCTCCCATCCTTCATCAAAGACACCAACCACTTTCTCAAACGCCTGGAATCCTTACCCAATCTATTATCCCTGGAAACCATCCTTGTAACCATTGATGCCACTTCCTTATACACAAATATTCCGCACGTCCAGGGCCTCGCTGCGATGGAGCACTTCCTTTCATGCCGATCGCCTGCCACCCTACCTAAAACCTCTTTCCTCATTACCTTAGCCAGCTTCATCCTGACCCACAACTTCCTCACTTTCGAAGGCCAGACATACCAACAATTAAAGGGAACAGCCATGGGTACCAGGATGGCCTCCTCGTACGCCAACCTATTCATGGGTCGCTTAGAGGAAGCCTTCCTGGTTACCCAGGCCTGCCAACCCAAAGTTTGGTACAAATTTATTGATGACATCTTCATGATCTGGACTCACAGTGAAGAAGAACTCCAGAATTTCCTCTCCAACCTCAACTCCTTTGGTTCCATCAGATTCACCTGGTCCTACTCCAAATCCCATGCCACTTTCCTTGACGTTGACCTCCATCTGTCCAATGGCCAGCTTCACACATCCGTCCACATCAAACCCACCAACAAGCAACAGTGCCTCCATTATGACAGCTGCCACCCATTCTACATCAAACGGTCCCTTCCCTCCAGCCTAGGTCTTCGTGGCAAACGAATCTGCTCCAGTCTGGAATCCCTGAACCATTACACCAACAACCTGAAAACAGCTTTCACATCCCGCAACTACCCTCCCGACCTGGTACAGAAGCAAATAACCAGAGCCACTTCCTCATCCCCTCAAACCCAGAACCTCCCACAGAAGAACCACAAAAGTGCCCCACTTGTGACAGGATACTTTCTGGGACTGAATCAGACTCTGAATGTGACTCTCCTGCAGGGATACTACTTCCTCAAATCCTGCCCTGAAATGAGATGCATCCTTCATGAAATTCTCCCCACTCCACCAAGAGTGTCTTTCCGCCATCCACCTAACCTTCGTAACCTCTTAGTTCATCCCTATGAAATCCCCAAACCACCTTCCCTACCCTCTGGCTCCTATCTTTGTAACCGCCCCGGTGTAAAACCTGTCCCATGCACCCTCCCACCACCACCTACTCCAGTCCTGTAACCCGGAAGGTGTACACGATCAAAGGCAGAGCCACGTGTGAAAGCACCCACGTGATTTACCAACTGACCTGCCTACACTGTGAAGCTTTCTATGTGGGAATGACCAGCAACAAACTATCCATTCGCATGAATGGACACAGGCAGACAGTGTTTGTTGGTAATGAGGATCACCCTGTGGCTAAACATGCCTTGGTGCATGGCCAGCACATCTTGGCACAGTGTTACACCGTCCGGGTTATCTGGATACTTCCCACGAACACCAACCTGTCAGAACTCCAGAGATGGGAACTTGCCCTTCAGTATATCCTCTCTTCTCATTACCCACCAGGCTTCAACCTCCGCTAATTTCAAGTTGCCGCCGCTCATACCTCACCTGTCATTCAACATCATCTTTGCCTCTGTACTTCCGCCTCGACTGACATCCCTGCCCAAACTCTTTGCCTTTACAAATGTCTGCTTGTGTATGTGTGTGTGTGTGTGTGTGTGTGTGTGTGTGTGTGTGTGTGTGTGTGTACCTGTCCTTTTTTCCCCCTAAGGTAAGTCTTTCCACTCCCAGGATTGGAATGACTCCTTACCCTCTCCCTTAAAACCCACATCGTTTCGTCTTTCCCTCTCCTTCCATCTTTCCTGATGACGCAACCGTTGGTTGCGAAAGCTTGAAGTTTGTGTGTCTATCGACATGCCAGCGCTTTCATTTGGTAAGTCACATTATCTTTGTTTTTAGATATATTTTTCCCACGTGGAATGTTTCCCTCTTCTGACCCCTTCGGATGTCTCCGTACTTTCTAGAGGGCTTGTCTTGAACCAAAAACCTAAATTCAACCATGCTGGAGTTGTAAGGTACCTTCTTTCTTAAGTTGTTCTTTGCAGTGGAAGCATTTCTACACCCCACTGACAACAGCCTATCAAAAACCCAAAACCCATATAGAACCCTGTTCAAAACAATTCCAACCTCCCTCTAGCCCCCCCCCCCCCCCCCCCAACCTTGTACCCAGTCATCCCTCGTATTCCTCACTTCTAACCTTCATTTCGTAAATTCTTCCCCCATTGTGCCCAACATCACTTCTATGGAAAACACAGCTATCCATAATCTGAAAACGAATCCAGACATCATCCTTCCCGCAGACAAAAGCTGCACATCAGTGGTCATGAATCGGGGCTTAAGGTCTCTGCCAACCTTCTGACACCTCTGCATACAAATCTTACAACCATGTTCTCATTTTAGAAATCCAACAGGACCTGCAGCTGCTCCTCAAGGCCTCGGTTCCATGCCAAAACCTGACACCTGAGTCCATCTCCCTCCTCACACTAACAATCTCCTCTCCCCCACTCTTGCGTTTTACAGACGAACCAAACTCCACCAACCCAACCTCACAGGCCTCGCCAACTGGTCTCCCATTGTGGCTGGGTATAATGCCCGCACTGAATGAACCTCTGCCATTGTTGACCAACACCTCCATCCTTCACCCTCTTTCCACAGTTGTTGCCTCATTACTAGCAGACTCCTTGTTGGTCATTGTGGATGCGACGACCTTATACATCAACATCCCCCAGGCCCATGTCCTTGTGGCCATAGGACACTACCTCTCCCAATGTCCTGCAGATACTAAACCCACCACCTTTTTCCTAATCCTCCTAGCCAACCACATCCAGACCCACAATTATTTCACTTTCAAAGGCCAAATATCTAAACACATTTATGGTGCTGCCATGGGTACCCACATGGCATCATCCCATGCCAACTTATTTAAGGGCCATCTGAAGGAATCCTTTGTATCTAGCCTACACATAAGACCCTCATTGATGACATTTTCATGATCCAGACTCATGACATGGACAACATTTGCTCCTTCTTTGATAACCTTAAGACTTGCACATCTGCTTTACCTGATCCTTCTGAACTCACTGAGCCACCCTCACAGATGGCTCCACAAATACATCCTTTCATATCAAATGCACCACCCACCAACAGTATCTCTACTTTGACAGGTGTCACCCATTTCATGTCAAAATGTCTGTTCCATACGGTCTCATCACACGTGTGTGTCACATTTGCAATGGAAAGTAGTTGTTGAAATACATCACCAACCTTACCAAAGCCTTTGCTGACAGGCAATGTCGTACCCAGCTCATCCATAAACAGATCTACCACGGCATCTCCTCCTCCACCTCCTCCTAACCCTATTAACCAGCCACCAAGAAGCACTCATCTAATCACCCTGGCCACAAAAACTTCAACAGCAGCCTTCATCAAGGCGTTGACTACCTCTCGTCGTGCCACGAGGTGAGCAGTATCTTAACCAAAATTCTACCCACATCACCCAAAGTAGTGCTCTGCCACCCACCTAACTTACAGAATATCCTTGTCCAATGTCTACTCCAATCTTGCACCCTACAGGTCCAGTCACAGGCATCTCCTACCCAATAAAAGGCAAGCTCACGCATTAAAGCACCTATGTGGGCACAACAAGGACCAACTAATGGCTTGCAAGAACGGCCACTGGCAAACTTGGAAACCACAAACTAGACCATCCAGTTGCCAAACGTGCTGTGCTCCATCAAACAAATGACTTCAACAGCTGCTTCCCTACACAGACCATGTGAATACTCTCTCTGAACAGTCACACTTTCTCTCAACTACACAGGTGGGAAATGTCTTTCCAACATATACTGCACTCCTGCAACTATGGTGCAACCTCATAATGGATATAAGTGTTTCATTCAAGTGCTCTGCTTTTCTAGTTGATGGCAGAGAGTAAACTGTGCTTCTCTGGTGTAATATGCCCTCTTTCTTAAACAACTGTTAAAATTTGCTTTGGATGTAATCATTCCCATTGTCTGACTGGAAATTTTGCAGTTTTCTCCATTTCTCACACACTACACATCCCTTAAACTCCAGGAATGAGTCAAACATCACTTTTCTGCTTTAGTGATCATCCAGGTAAGTACCCTAGTAATGTGCTCCACCTAAGAAGGTATGTCTAATATAGCTCATATCACTATGTACCAGTTCTAGAACATTTACGGTAGTAGTTTGGCTTGGCTTGAAAGGCAGTTTTTTTTTTTTTTTTTTGTGCACACAAATCTCACATTTTTCTTTATACTTAGTGATTCCACATATTTTTGGTAAAGCTTCTCTGTGTCCAAGTCTTTGGTACCACAAAATTTCTGCCCATCTGGCTGTTGCAATATTTTCCACTGTTTGATGTGTTTCGTCATTGTGGGGCATCACTATATTGTTATTCACAGTGAACTAAATAGCTATCACTGCCAGATGATCTTCCTATCAACACTTCCTTCTCACCAATACACACATTAATATCACTGTTTTTCAGTCTAATGCAGATTCCTTTCTTGTCCCATATAGTTATTTCACCAGAAGCACTTCCATTAGTTGCACTGAATTACCCCCACATGACTTTTCTGCTTTCATGACAACATTTCCCTTACCAGTCATTTTAGTAACTTTCCCATCAGCCAGTTATACTTCACGAAAGTTGCCCATCTCTAAATCCTGCAGTGTCTCCTGATGACTAGTCATATGATGTGATGCTCATGAACCCAGAACCCATACTTTTCCATCAGCACCTCCTCCACTTCTGATCACTGTCATAGCCACTATTTCATCATCTTCCTTCGCACTTGCACTTGTCTTCACTGTTTGGATAATTATTGTAAGAGAAACCCACCATCACACACACCTCAGATTTATTGGTAAGATGGCTCAGCGGATAGCCCATCAAAAGCTGAACAGATCAAGCATGAAAATAGGAAGAAGATATACTGAACAGTGAAAACAAGCAAAATAGAAACAGTGAACAGTTGAAGGACAAGAAGTGTGAGACAGAGCAGTCTAAAACAGCAGTGGTGTCCTGGTTAATTGGTCACGGTGTTGGACTGCCATGCGGGTGACCCGTGTTCAAATCTCTCTCGTGTCCTTCATATTTTTATTTTTCCACAACATTGAGTAGTCTGTCCAGCCACTGAAATGTTTGTTATCTTTCTGTAGTCTTGAATTGTCATACTGTACACTGATTATAGAGTATAAGTCATGTGGTAAGAATACGTTACCATCACAAGTAAATGAGATGAAGAGTGATGGCAGGCGAGCTACAACATAGAAGGCTCACAAAAATGAAAACAACAAATAGATGGGTATGAACAATGTTACAACAAAGGAATTTAAGAGTCAAAACTTCCAAAATGGAACGCAACTTCAAAAACATTAAAAACACGTGTTTTCACAGAGCACAGAGAAACTGTGTGATTGTGAAGCTGTTAGGTTCATCTGTTGCAGCTTGTGAGACAAACTATTATGTTTTCATCGCTTCCTTGAGACTGATCATATTCACATGAACACCTAAATCAGACAAGGAGGCATATCTCACTCATTTGCCAGGCATACGAATTAGGTGTGTTGTAAGGGATTCCTGTAATATGACACACGCACTGTCACTAATGCCATGTATGACGTATCAGATGTCCAGAATGATATTTTCACTCTGCAGCAGAGTGTGTGCTGATATGACATTTCCAGGCAGATTAAAACCGTGTGCCGGACTGAGACTCAAACTCGAGACCCTTGCCTTTTGCGGGCAAGTGCTCTACTGTCGGTAGAGGTCCCGAGTTCGAGTCTCAGTCCGGCACACAGTTTTAATCTGCCAGGAAGTTTCATGTCAGACGTGTTTTCCAGAGGAGGATTCGGTTGTCATCAACCGTTTGCAGTTTCCATTCGAAAGCCACTTTCTTTCAGCTGCTAATAGTGTAGTTGTGCAGAATCAACTGTCATTATAGGCTCCCTTCCCTACACCTAACTGTTGCAAACGGACGTTACACCACGATGCAGGCACAAAGTTGAATACAGTGGACAGAAGAAAAAAATCAGCGTGAGGGATGTGCATGTGGCAGTCCAACACCGTGATGTCACTGCTCTCTTGGGCTGCTCTGTATTGCACTTCTTGTCCTTCAACCATTCACAGCTTTTTTTTTCTCTTTCTTCACAGTCCAGTATACCTTCTTCGTGTTTTCATGCTTGATGTATGTCCAGGTATTGACAGGCTGTCCTCTTACCACTAAATGTGAGTGGGGAGTTTCCCTTGTTAGTACATCCACTTGCCCTGTAAGCTGATTTCTTGGGAGCATTCAGTGTGTTTGGTGCACCCACTCCCTGTCTTCCATGGAAAGGGCGGCACTCTTGGTAATGGAATCTGCTTCACTGCAGGAGAAACAGTCTGGCTGCATTCTTATCATCTTGGTTTTGTTTATAATTTTTATAGTGGCCCAGGCCAAACTTGAGTTGTTTATGACCTCCACCTTGTGCAGCATATGTTTTGACTTGTTTTTGGCTCTTAGTGGGCTTCGAATCTGATTCCAAGCACTTCTCTTCTAATTCTAGTCCATTGATGACAAGGGTTGTGGTAAGTCTGTCCGTCTTTGTCTCTCTCTAATCTTCTAATGAGGCCTTCATACTTCTCCAAAGAGAGTCCTAGAAGCATGAAGCCTGCAACTCTTTTGCCATCAAAGGTAAAGCCCTCTTGCTTCACTAATCTATTGGCAGCCAGTATCTTCGTTAAAGTCTCTCATCCTGGATATAGTGTTAATTAGCCCATTGTTGCATTGTATTTTTTCCAGTTTTCCCCCGGTTCCTTCACTAATTTTAAAGTGCCAATCTTCTATAGTTAGCGGTCTTCAACCAGTATTAGAATCATGGACAAGGCCCTCTCATTTTCCTTCTTTTTTTCCACATCCAGCTGATAGTAACGTGTTCCAAATCCATGCCTCAAAATGTTGTTTAAGTGAACAAACAAGGCATCTTCACACATGATTCAATCATTCTGAATTGTTTCCTTCATTGTCAGCTAAGGTAGAACGTCAGATACATTGTCATCAGTTCTTGTACTCCGTGTTGTTTTTTCGTCAAACTCAAACACGATCATCGCACCCATGCACTGGGCCCAAAACTGTTGTAATTTTTATGTGTACAATGACTATTGATACTTGGATGAGCACTGTATTAAAATGCACACATTGCCATTGTTGCTAAATATATTACAGAGAAAACACAAAATATACAGAATGGCACCATTGCCAAACCACATTCTTCTCACATAGATGTTTTCTTGTGCCCTACTCGAGTAGCACCAAAGAAGCATGTAAAGTGAGAAGAGAAGGGGAGAGGGAGGAGGAGGTAGGGGAGGGGAAACGGCATTGGACTCGAATGATAGTCACATCATTAAGTAAAACTAATTACAACAAAAACTAAATTAGATTAAATCATACATGTACATTTCAGTGATGGCTGCTGACCAATATGTGTATTTTAAGAATTTGTGTCTTCATTTTCGAAGTTGAGCACAGTGGATTATTATTGAGAGTAGCCATGGAAAATTTCCTTCTGATGATTTCTGGCTGCTACAGCAAGTTTGGAGCATTCAAAAGATACCCAAATTCTTCTACAATTTGGGCTTTACAGATTCTGTGGTGATAATCTGAGAAATATAAAATTTGTATTTGTTGAAAAATCAGACAAGCTTGAGGAGAACGGTTTGTATCGGCTTTCACGGTCTCTGGAACAATGGCCAATGTTCTGTTCATTCACACACAGTATTCAATGTAGCAGAGTTTAAGGGCCAGTTTTGAGAGTGCACCACAAGAAATGGCTTTGCATGTACAGCTAGGGCAGTATATTAATTGCATTATGCTGACAAATAGTGGGTTGGAAATGTGTGGATTGGCAGTCATATTCTACCTGCTGATCACTGAGATTCTGTTGGGTTTAAGAGCAACAGCTCTGGTAACTCTTCATGCATCTGCCGCTGCCACCCCTACAAGAGTCGGCAGGCTTTCAGATGCTGTTGCCCAGAATATGGACAGCTAGTTTGTCGTAACAATAGATACATTTTTGCATTGTTGTCAGGCAAGCAATAAAATACCCACCAGATGCTTGAGATTCTCAGTTGAGACACCTTCTTCTGGCTTGGGAATCTGACCAAAGCGTACACCTGTGGCTGGACTTCCCTTACTATCAGGCATGGGATGCAAAGTTTAAAAACACAATGGTGCCAAAAGTCACCAGGACCAATCAAAGTTTATTTCCCATCCACAGAATGAAGAACGCATTTTGGTAGGCATTACGGACTATTCAACCTAGAATCCTGCAATTTGTAAACTGGTTAATACACTTGGCAGTTAGTGAAGCAGCAAGTTTTACAAGGAAACCATTTAACTATTATGTAATGTTTTGTCAAAAAGACAATATTATGAATGTTGAGCAATATTTTCGACAGCCCTCACATGAATGAAAGGAACACCTCAAGCACTGCATACCAAGAGCTAAAATTTTGTGGAATTTCATTTGGTGCTGTTGGAATCTATATATTTCAACTAAATCTGATATGCTAAGCTGGGAAAAGCAAGAACAGTGGGCAATTTATGACCCTATGGTTAGTTGGAGGAAGTGTTCCTCAAAGCTGGCAGTGTTTTAGGTGCTTAAAAGAACACTCTCACCAACAATATGTGTTTTTTAAATGTTGCAGGAAACAAATTGCTTATATGAGAATAATCTGCGCATTTTTTTTTCTCCTGATTTAAGGACAAAAAACTGGGGTGCGCAGATTAATTGCAATATGGTTGGTGTTGGTACTGCTCTGCCTCCAATAACAGAACCCGTTATACTAAAGCATTGTTGTGCCCTCAGTCTGTAACAGGCCAGCAGTATGTTTTTAACCACACGTTAATTATAGCTACAAGTCCTTGTTATCACTCATATACAGTTAAAAACACTTAAAATTACTGAAGAAGCAGAAGACATTGGAAACTATGCAGTGGGAAGAAAATACCATATGAGCGAGGGCTGTATTAGGGAGGCAAAAAAACAAAACGTGGCTTCAAGAAATGACTGGTAATCACCGGGCATTTCATGGCCAAAAAGTGAAGCAAGGCTCTGTGATTATGTAGATGAGAAGCAACAATATGGATGTATGGTGACTAATGAAACATGCCAACTCAAAGCTTTGGCTTTACCCAAAGAACTAGACAATACCGGTTTCAGAGTACCAGATCTGGCTGCCAAGATATTTTCAATCGAAATGAATTGGGCTTCCAGAGAAAAACTACCATCTCTCAACTGCTTTCAGGTGATTATGAGCAAAAAGTAGCGAATTTTCATCATACAGCATAAATTTGTGTCACAAACATCCTTGTACATTATCGCAAACTGGTAAGGGGAATCCAGTGTCATGAACTTGTGGCAATGACAAGTAAAGGTGTACAGCGGTGTGTAATTGGCAATGGACAAAAACTACCACCTTTGATAGAGAAAAAACAGTCTTTGTTGCAACCAAAACTCTTTTCTGGATCTAAAGATCTATTACAGTTGCTGTACCAGTGCCACTGCTGTAGTTATGGAGTGCAGTGATTTTAACTAGCACCTTATGTGATATTTAACAGGAAAACTATTCCAAAAATATCAGTGAAAGGCATATTATTGAGGGTGAATCCAAATGGGTGGATGAACAATGGTTGACTGGGTTACATGTCTGGCAATGTCGCCCTGGTGTGTTACTGAATTTACGTAACATGTCAGACCTCGACAGCTTTCACAGACATTCAACTGAGGAAGTGCAAGACAAGTTACAAAAAGGGAAAACTGACGTGGTGATATCCCTGAAGACCTAACATCCTTCCCACAACCTCTACCTGTGTGTATAAATCAGCCATTCAAAGCTGCTCTTGAACAACGATAAATGCAATGGATGGTGTACACATACAAATACAAATTAAAGCCAATATTTCTTTTTTTCCCCTCACTTAAAATAACAGTATGCAGATTATTCAATGGTGCAGACTATTTGTGCATATGTATGGTAATAGGACCTCAAATGTTCTCAATATAAATAAGCAATTTACCAGATAGTGTTAACAGCAACATTAGATTGTCACTGGTGATGCTGTTGGCTACAGTTGTCTACAGTTGGCGATTATAGCAAAATCTATAAAGACTTGGACTAAACTTATACTGGGAGTAATGAATTGCACTCTGTAAATGTGGATGTATTCAACATAGTGCAATTTCAATGTAAGGAACGGGGGGAAAAAGGGGGGGGGGGGGGGGGAAAGGGCAGTATTAATAGCTGACATCTGAAGCAAGTCACTGTTTAAATATTTAGGGATAATGTGAAGAGGCAATACTGACCCTATGAATTATCTTAGAAGATAGATTAAGGAACGCATTCATACATTTCTAGCATTTGTAGACTTAGAGAAAGCCTTTGACAATGTTGACTGGAATACTCTTTCAAATTCTGAATGGCAGGGGTAAAATACAGGGAGCAAAAGGCTTTTACAATTTGTACAGGAACCAGATGGCAGTTATAAGAGCCAGTGGGCATGAAAGGGAAGCAGTGGTTGGGAAGGGAGTGAAACAGGGTTGTAGCCTATCCCCGATGTTATTCAGTCTGTATATTGAGCAAGCAGTAAAGAAAACAAAAGAAAAATTTGGAGTATGAATTAAAATCCATGGAGAAGAAACAAAAAGCTTGAGGTCTGCCAATGACATTGTCATTCTGTCGGAGATAGCAAAGGGCCTGGAAGAGCAGTTGAATGGAATGGACTGTGTCTTGAAAGGAGGATATAAGATGAACATCAACAAAAGCAAAATGAGGATAATGGAAAGTAGTCTAATTAAATCAGGTGATGATGAGGGAATTAGATTAGGAAATGACACACTTGAAGTTGTAGATGAGTATTGCTAATTGGGGAGCAAAATAACTGATGATGGATGAAGTAGAGACGATATAAAATGTTGGCTGGCTATGGCAAGGAAAGGGTTTCAGAGGATGAGAAATTTAACATTGAGTATAGATTTAAGTGTGAGGAAGTCTTTTTCTGATAGTATTTGTATGGAGTGTAGCCATGTATGGAAGTGAAACGATGATAAATAGTTTATACAAGAAGAGAATAGAAGCTTTCAAAATATGGTGCTACAGAAGAATGCTGAATATTAGATGGGTGGATCACGTAACTAATGAGGAGATACTGAACAGAATTGGGAATAAGAGGAAATTGTGGCCCAACTTGACTAGAAGAAGAGATTGGTTGGTAGGACATGTTCTGAGGCATCAAGGGATCACTTATTTAGTACTGGAGGGTAGTGTGGAGGGGAAAAATTATAGAGGGAGACCAACAGCAGTGCTTCTGCAAAGGAAATTGCATCCAAGACACTAGTGCGACCAATCCTTTATTATTTCTTTAGTTTTTGGAGTCCTTACAAAGTAGGCAGGACAGCAGAAATTTAACTACTTCCTCTGAGCTGCTAGGACTACAAAAGATTGGTATGGCCCGTACAAAAATATTGGAGATGCTCAGGGAATTGAAATGGGGATCCTTATAAACCTGTTACGTAAATTTACAGATATGGTGTTATTGGTGGAAGAGTAACAATTTTGCTGTCACCATAATATATCTTGTGCAGGATCACAAAAAAAAAAAAGAAATTGGGGCAATTAAAAGTGGTATACAGACATTTTTCGCTCACTCAGTGGGACCATTTTCTGTGTGCTTTTTCTCAGTCCGCTACTGGTTTGGTGTGGCCCACCGTGTTTTCGTCTCCAGTGGGAATCTCCTCCACTCAGAATAGCACCCACAACAATGTCCTCAGTTACTTGCCATACATATTTAAGTCTCTGTCTTCCTTACAATATTTGCCCACTACTGGTACCTTTAAAGCAGTGGAAGCAATTCCAGGTTGTGTTAGAATATGTCGCAGCATCCTGCCCCTTGTTCCACAAAGTGTATTCCTCGACTATTCTGCAGAGAACCACATTTTTCATCTTATTGGTCCCTTATTGTTTGGCATCATCCTTGTCACACCGTGAATGTCCGTGGGACATCCACCAGCCCGTATTACCCTCTGCCTCACAGTATTATGTGGATGCTGT
Organism: Schistocerca piceifrons; assembly: GCF_021461385.2. NCBI lineage: Eukaryota > Metazoa > Arthropoda > Insecta > Orthoptera > Acrididae > Schistocerca > Schistocerca piceifrons. Next base: position 855,961,831 of record NC_060140.1, on the reverse strand, counting down.
GTGGTCATCACTCTGCTCTCAGCAGTACCTTGAATCAAACCCTGGTCTCGGCTATGGAGGCCTTCCATAAATAGCACATCTGAAATACTTCAGTTCCCTTGTCTTCTGAATTTCCCAATGTCTACGATTTGCCATCATAGAATTCTGACCATTTAAAACCAATGTTTGATACCAGAAGGCTTCTTTTGTGATGACTGCTCTATATGCCTGTCCTAGTCTGATTCTTACACTTTTGTAGATAAGTATTGTTAATACTTCTGTAATAGCAGAATTCATTTACTTTGTGGAGTATTTTGTTATGTCACCCTATCAGTTTCTGCAACATCCTTTTTGGACCCTATGTCCCTCAAATTATATCTTTAATAAAGTACATACATACTTAATGATATGGTTATAATAGAGGGAAACATTCCACGTAGGAAAAATATATCTAAAAACAAAGATGATGTGACTTACCAAATGAAAGTGCTGGCAGGTCGACAGACACACAAAATTCAAGCTTTCGCAACAAACTGTTGCCTCATCAGGAAAGAGGGAAGGAGAGGGAAAGACGAAAGGATGTGGGTTTTAAGGGAGGGGGTAAGGAGTCATTCCAATCCCGGGAGCGGAAAGACTTACCTTATGGGGGAAAAAAGGACGGGTATAAGCGCGCGCGCGCACACACACACACACACACACACACACACACACACACACACACACACACACACACACATCCATCCACACATATACAGACACAAGCAGACATATTTAAAGACAAAGAGTTTGGGCAGAGATGTCAGTCGTGGCAGTCATTACCTTAGCCAGCTTCATCCTGACCCACAACTTCTTCACTTTTGAAGGCCAGACATACCAACAATTAAAGGGAACAGCCATGGGTACCAGGATGGCCCCTTCGTACGCCAACCTATTCATGGGTCGCTTAGAGGAAGCCTTCTTGGTTACCCAGGCCTGCCAACCCAAAGTTTGGTACAGATTTATTGATGACATCTTCATGATCTGGACTCACAGTGAAGAAGAACTCGAGAATTTCCTCTCCAACCTCAACTCCTTTGGTTCCATCAGATTCACCTGGTCCTACTCCAAATCCCATGCCACTTTCCTTGATGTTGACCTCCACCTGTCCAATGGCCAGCTTCACACATCCGTCCACATCAAACCCACCAACAAGCAACAGTACCTCCATTACGACAGCTGCCACCCATTCCACATCAAACTGTCCCTTCCCTACAGCCTAGGTCTTAGTGGCAAACGAATCTGCTCCAGTCCGGAATCCCTGAACCATTACACCAACAACCTGACAACAGCTTTCGCATCCCGCAACTACCCTCCCGACCTGGTACAGAAGCAAATAACCAGAGCCACTCCCTCATCCTCTCAAACCCAGAACCTCCCGCAGAAGAACCACAAAAGTACTCCACTTGTGACAGGATACTTTCCAGGACTGGATCAGATTCTGAATGTGGCTCTCCAGCAGGGATACGACTTCCTCAAATCCTGCCCTGAAATGAGACCAATCCTTCATGAAATCCTCCCCACTCCACCAAGAGTGTCTTTCCGCCGTCCACCTAACCTTCGTAACCTCTTAGTTCATCCCTATGAAATCCCCAAACCACCTTCCCTACCCTCTGGCTCCTACCCTTGTAACCGCCCCCAGTGTAAAACCTGTCCCATGCACCCTCCCACCACCACCTACTCCAGTCCTGTAACCCGGAAGGTGTACACGATCAAAGGCAGAGCCACGTGTGAAAGCACCCATGTGATCTACCAACTGACCTGCCTACACTGTGACGCATTCTATGTGGGAATGACCAGCAACAAACTGTCCATTCGCATGAATGGACACAGGCAGACAGTGTTTGTTGGTAATGAGGATCACCCTGTGGCTAAACATGCCTTGGTGCACGGCCAGCACATCTTGGCACAGTGTTACACCGTCCGGGTTATCTGGATACTTCCCACTAACACCAACCTTTCCGAACTCCGGAGATGGGAACTTGCTCTTCAATATATCCTCTCTTCCCGTTATCCACCAGGCCTCAGTCTCCGCTAATTTCAAGTTGCCGCCACTCATACCTCACCTGTCTTTCAACAACATCTCTGCCCAAACTCTTTGTCTTTAAATATGTCTGCTTGTGTCTGTATATGTGTGGATGGATATGTGTGTGTGTGCGCGCGAGTGTATACCCGTCCTTTTTTCCCCCTAAGGTAAGTCTTTCCGCTCCCGGGATTGGAATGACTCCTTACCCCCTCCCTTAAAACCCACATCCTTTCGTCTTTCCCTCTCCTTCCCTCTTTCCTGATGAGGCAACAGTTTGTTGCGAAAGCTTGAATTTTGTGTGTCTGTCGACCTGCCAGCACTTTCATTTGGTAAGTCGCATCATCTTTGTTTTTAGATATACATACATACATACAATATGGTACACACACATGAAGTACATACATACACCTTACCCCAATCTACGAGGGCATTCCATGTGGCAAACTATGGATATTGTTACAAGAACTCATCTACAATAAGCAGAAACATTGCTTTTTAATGTATTTATACAAATTATTGGAACTAAAAGTAGTCAAAAAGAAAATATGTAATTCAAATGAATCATTGTTGCGAACTTTAAATCTGCTTCGCTAAATGTCAATTTGGATTCTTTCAATGCCTGTGAACTTTGTAGTTGCCACCTTCCTTCAAAGCATGTGCCTGGTTTACATCATATCACGCAGTAGTAGTTTAAAATAATATTGATCATGCACTGGATAAATATATACTGTAATGGGATAAACTATAAAATTAATGGGAGCAGTAGACAGAGTGCCATGACACCAGGCATTGGCCACTGCCTGTTGTCAATCTGCACGATTGGCCCCCAGTAGCAGCAAGACAATTCTGTGACAACATTATGTGTGACAGTACTCTGGGGCAGCCTTCGAGAAGGCAATTGCCACGTCCCGACAGGGTTGTTGTGTGTTTCAGAATAATTTTGCGGTGACACAAGAACACTGCACTTCCATAGAGTCAGCCTGCCTTTATCAAACAGCTGAACAGCAATGTGACATACTAGCGAATGACCTATCAATGACATGACTGTCTCTACTGGTACTGGGCTCCGAACTCTTGTGCGCTGCCCGAACACATGGTGGTCAGGCACCTGCCACCTTTGCGGAACTTCGACATGGGGATCAGATAGTCCCCATTTGTACCCTTGTGCCCTGAGCCACGATGCAGTCTTCCGAATTGACAGTGGAGCAGCCACATTGGGTTGTGTATACTGTGGGCAGGAAACGCAAGCCTCCCGTTGACACAGCAGCCACAACAGAGGCACTCACTCAGCACTATCAGCTACTGACACTGGACAGGAGATGCCATGATACATATTAACCTTGCTCGCCATCAACTTTAGCAGCTTGAAAGTCCAATGTTTGTAAATAAACAGTAATTACGTCCTTGTACAAATGTAACTCAAATACAAACGGTTTTTTTTCCCCCTACATGGTTTCATCCTTTAGAAACACATTTTTTCTGGGTGAGAAGGAAGATTTTTTTAATCCAGCCTCACAGAATGAAGCTGGTTCTATCTGGAAGATAGATGTTGTCATATAGGTTATATGAATGGTAATTGCAGGGAACAACAGTGTTGGGCTTGTAAATGTTTTTGACATTCTGAACAGAATTGTACAAACAAAAGTTTGTAAAGTTAGTGAAGGTGGTCACAAGGTGAATCTCATACAATGCTCTTAAATGGGGCAGATTGTGGTGTGTCCACTGCACAATGCTCCCAATGAGAATTAGCACAGGTCACCTCTGCGTGGAATCAATGGCAGATTTTTTTTCCCTAACCTTTTATGTGAAAGGACAGATGGACAAATTTTTATTAGATACTGGTTCTCAAGTATCTTTAGGAAGTAGGAATACTCTTGGTGAAATATAACTGAATCCACCATACTGGAGAGTAAGAGGCATAGTTGGGGATCATGCTAATTCCCTCTGTTAGATAATGCTAGGTTTCCGAGTGGGGGAGGAAGTAACTTCTGGGGTAATGTAGAAGTTCAACCTATGGTTGGCAATGGTTATGAAGTTATACTTTGTTTAGATTTCCTGGTTCAACATCACACCAAAGTTGACTTGGAATGGTGTATTGTAGAACTGGATGGCTAATCATTATGTGTTGTTTCAGATTCATTACAGTGCTTTACATATTTTCCTGACAGCGTTGGTTTAAGATTGCTACTAGAAAATATTGTGCTTTTTTAGTTTTCATTCACTTCATATCTTCTGCTATGTAAAACTTACATTCAGCAGATCCTGTGTGTTTTTTTTCATCCTCATGTTTTTCGTCAGCCTGCTACCCACAAGTTAGGAGCACCACTCACCAAAAGATAAGTTTTTACTAATAATAGCAAAATTGTAATAATCAGTTGTGTCATGGTGCTTTTTACTTTACTATAATAGCGGTGTCACGCATCACAAAAGTGGATGTTATCGTAGGTTAATTAGTATGGAAGAATCATGTCAGGACTGTAAGATGGTATTTTACTACAGTGAATGTAGCAGGAAAGCCAATAAAGTGCAATATGATGTTCTTCCATGGAGTTGTAGATTATGTAGTCGAGACATGAAAATCATGAAACAGGGAGAAAGATATGTGCCCTTCAAGCGGAATTAGAAATGGCATATTTTGAATTAGGTAGGTTGAAGAGGAAAGGAGACATTGGAGCTGGAAGGTGACAAGTAATGGAGAAAAAAACTAAGAAATCACATTTCAAATTCTGGTTAACAATCAGTTTGGTTGTTACCTGAAACAGGACATGAGCCTCAACCAGTTTTTGAGCTAATGTGGTAAACTACTAGGAATAACTTTATGGTTAGGACACTAAAAAAGTCGTGTAGAAACAAGAGTCTTGCTACTAGGTAGCAGTTATGGAAGGGGTGCAGAGCAAATGCTATAGAAATCCTTGTGTGGAATATCAAGTTACAAGAATCATGATACCCAGTGCCACACTTAGCAAGGTGACAGAAAATGCCTTGTGCAGCAATGCTGATGTAGAGAATCAAGTACTTATACAGCAGTACGATGAGCAGGAAATAGCCCAGCTAGCAACTTAGAATACAGCATTAAATGTGACCTGGAGGAAATAGAAGTGCACACTCATGTGGAGTATGTGGAGCATTTACAGTGCCATGACCAGCCCTGGGTTAACATGGTTGTTAGCCATGTTAACAAGCTGAGCATATTGCTTTTTATTAAAACAATGTCTCATATCTGTTGCTGAAATTGGGAGATGGGGATACACAAATCACGGCACACACCTGAATAGGAGGTGGGAGGAAAGTTTACCTTAACATCTAGCAGAAAGTGTAGGGGTGGAGGGGGTACAAGCAGAAAAGACAAAAGTCCTGTGATTACTAGAGTCAAAGGGGCACATTTTTAGGTTTAACTAGGAGTATTCTATGGCATTAGCCCCTTGCCTATCCTGCATTTATTGTGAATCTCTTGCTGAGCACCAAGTCCCAAGCAACTGAAAAAACCACAGGTAACTAAAGTATATAAGAAGGGTAGAGGAACTGGGCTTGGACCAATATTCCTAAAGTCAGTTTGCTGCAGAATCCTTGAACATATTTTCAGTCCAAATGTAATAAATTTTCTTAAGCCTGAGAAGCTTACGTCCACAAGACAGCATGGTTTTAGAAAGCACTGATTGTGTAAAACTCAGCTTGCACTCTTCTCACATGATATACTGTGAACCATGGATAAATGGCAACATGCAGATGCCACATTTCTAAATTTTCGAAGTCATTTGATGCAGTGTCCTACTGCAGGCTGTATGAGTATATGGAATGGGTGGGCAGCAGTCTGCAGTTGTTTGCTGATGATGCTGTGGTGTACAGTACACTGTCGAAGTTAAATGACTGTAGGGATACACAAGATGACTTGGACAGAATTTCTAGTTGGTGTGATAAATGGCAGATAGCTTTAAATATAGCTTAATGAGGATGAGTAGAAAGGACAAACTTGTAATATTCAGATACAGAATTACTGTTTCTGCTATTTAGTTGATATGTCATTGCCAGGAGATCCTATGGATAGTCTGGCTGCCTGTAATCACTGTTGCTCAATTAGCACCACCCAGGAGGCACGTGTAAGGTATTTTAAGGTTAAACCTACGGACGTGAGCAACGCTACGTGGGAAGCAGTGACAGATGTGCACCTGCATAACATCTTCTCAGGTGCTAAACTTCCAAGTGGATTCGACTTACCACACGAGACGGGGTCTACTCTCAACAGAATCCGTACCAGCCATGGGCGATGCAGGGATGCTCTCTTTAAGTGGAAGAAGCTGCCTGATCCAGCTTGTGACTGCGGGGCTCCATACCAGACTGTTCACCACATTGTCAGTGAATGCAGGATTCGAGCCTACCACGGTGCCAAAGAGGACTTCCTGCTAGCCACTCCAGATGCAGTGCGCTGAATTGAAGGACTGGATATTCAGTTGTAAAGACAAACTTAAGTTTCTTGTGTGTCAATATGTACATATGTATATGTAATTTCATATGTCTGTATTAGCCATACGCTAAATAATAAATAAATAACAGAATTACTAGTGTCCTGCTCAGTGCTGTTTTTCGCGGGGATGAGTACCTCTAAACTTTTTCGTCAACATAGTAATTTTTTTTACGATTTTGAGAACTTGGAAGAGTGCCAAAGATTTATTTCATGGACGTAAATATTTTATATTTCATTTTTTCGTATTGATAATCGCAATACGAACGATACCAGCACAGTTTTTGGTTGGAAAAGTGATGTAATTGACTGGAGGATTGATTGGACTCGCCTGTTTCATCTGAGGTGTATTATAGGGCAATTGAAGTGTACGATACCATTTTCTTTTGTTCAGGAGTTGATGGGGATTGCATGCTTCATTTGAGGTGATGTAAACTGAAGTGTTCGATACCACATTCTCTTGTATGTTTGGGTGTTTCTCAGCATCGCCTGCTTCATTTGAGCTGGAGTCAACTGAAAAGTCTTTGTTTGGCATGATGTCGTCATGGCTAAAAGACAGGTGATACCCCATGCTTCAGTAATGAGTAATTTTTGCTGCATTATATCCAATGTCGGCGTACCCTCAAATTCCTTTGAGTGTTTATTGTAGTGCCTCTTTCCAGGAAATCCACAAAAATCACCTTTTCTGTCCCAAAAGACAGTTGCCACATGGTTGAAGGCACAGGCGGCCAAATTTTATGACGAAGGAATTTCCAAGCTCGTCCATCGCTACGATAAGTGCCTTAATTTAATTGGCAACTATGTAGAAGAGTAGTATTTAAGTGTGGCTTTCATCTGTATATAATAAAAAAAATTTCCAATATATTTATTTTTAATTCCGAAACGTAATGTACTTTGTGGATAGCCCTCGTATCATTGTTATGCTCCATCCTGGATTTTCCATTGTTTAAGCACAAACAATTTACATATTGTTCTACCACAATTAACAATAATGCAAAAAAATTTCACCCAAAAATTCTTTCAACCTATTATCAAAAGTATGATTGTATGGTATATCAAGCAAATTTTGTAATGGAAACAATCATTTTTTGAAAATATAATGTAATTGGATAGATAAAAATCTACTCACCAAGCGGCAGCAAGAAAAAACACATAAAAGGTATTACATATGCACACATTCGGAGCCAGTGTGCTCCTTCAGGCAGAAGGGCTGAAGAGGAATGAAGACGGCTGAAGGAAATGGGTTGGTGATGTTTAGGGAACGGGGTAGAGTTCAGATTGGGAGGGCAACGAAAAGGTGTTCTGGGCAGAATCTGACAGAATGGACCTCATTTCATGGCATGATGTTGGGACGTTATGGCCTTGTTGAAGTAGATTCCAGATCGTGATAATACTAAGTGACAGGATGTTTCAGTGTGGGAAATCTGCTTTTGAACTAGGCCGGTAATTGTCCAGTGAATGCAAAGGTGAGAATGGTGGTGTATTGCTGTAGAGGTCTGCATCACAACAGATACATTTGTCTCGAATGCCAAGACTGTATGGGAGGGAATGTTTGACTTGGAAAGAACACCAACTGTCAAAATGCAAGTATTGTTTTTTGTTAGAGGGTTTAATGTGAACAAAGTGTGTAGCTGGCCTTCGATGAGGATGAGATCAACATCAAGGAAAGTGGGAATTCAGCATACGACCACGTGAAATTTAATTGGGAGAAGGTATTTAGAGATTACAGGAATTTTAACAAGTCAGCTTCACTGTGAGTCCATATGGCAAAGATGTCAACAACATATCTAAACCAAACCTGGGGTGGGGGGCTTACAGAGCCCAAGAAAGCTCCCCCCAAGCAACCCATGCAAAGGCTGGCATAGGAGGAGCCACCCTGGTTCCCATGGTTGTAACCCTGATCTGTTTGCATGTCTGCCCACCACTGGCGAAGTAGTTTTTCAGGTTGATGTTGAGGCGTAGGATGTCGTAGGTAGGCGCTGACTGAGGAAATGTTCATGGAGAATGTTGGTATAGAGGGAGGTGGCATCAGTGGTGATAAGCATGGAGTGTGGCAAAAGTGGATTTCGGACGATCTAGGAAACAGTTGGTGTTTTAATATAGGATGGAAATCTTTGTTTTAGTTTTCTAGATCTTTCATTTTCTGACATTGTATTTTTCGCCATCTCATTCCCACCTCTATCACATAAAATGCACTTAGCTTTTGTTCTTATTTCTTGAACGAAGTTTTAGCAGTAATCTGTGTCATTTATATTACCCTAACTTCCACCTTTAAGCTCTCAGGTTTTCAATCTCATCCAGTGCAGTCTCCAACGATCAGTCTTTCCTTCTCATCCCATCCAAGTCTCCCCTGACCCGCAGTTCTGGCTGACTTTTCCGAACTCTACCCCTTCCATTGAACCTCACCAATCCTTTTTCTTCAGCCCTCTTCCTTCCCCTTCTATCTGGCAGGAGGAGGAGCCACTGGCTCTGAAAGCTCATATATGTGATACCTTTTATAGGTGCATTCTCCTGCCACCACTTAGTAGATTTTTTATCTGCTTAGTTACATTATATTTTCAAGGTTTGTAATTGGATTGAGGATTTGTGGCAGGGAGGATGCAATATGTTATCTTAGATGGAGTGTCATTGACAGATGTAAAAGTAGCTTCAGGTGTATGCTAGAACTCTTGCTGTTCATGTTGTGTATTAATGATCTTTCTGACAACCTCAGACTTTTCACATATGTGCGTTTATTATAATGTTCTATATAAATGCTCTGCTTTGATTATTCTAACTTTTTGATGTACTGATTTGCAGCTGAGCTATAATAACTTCTTGACTGAATGTGTAAATCTTTATTTCTGCAGCAGCCTTTAACATAGTTGGAAGCAAATATTAAATCCTTATATTGTTTTAAGTTCATGAGCATTATCTGTTGTCAAGGTAGATGTAGGATTACACATCAGTCTATTGGAATGATATGACAGCACATTATCTATACTGAAACACTGTCTAAAAAAACTGCACAAATATTCAGTTGGATATTGATAAGATTTTGAAGTGGTTCAAAGATTACCAATCTGTTTTAAATATTCAGGTGACAACACTCACAAGCCTATTTATGAAGTTTCAAGGAACCAGTATCAGTTGTGAATGGATCACAAAGATAATATTACACTAATTACAGAATATACAAAGCGTAAGCAACATAGTATCCTATGACTACAATATCAACGAGTCAAAACAGGAATCGATCAATTCATACGATTGAGTCTAACAATTTATATACAGGTACAAAATGACTTGGGATCAGTCATGGGTAAAGCAGGCAGCAGACTGGCTCACTGATGGAATACTAGGTAAATGCAATCAGTCTGCAAAGGAGATTGCATACAAAACACTGGTGCAGCTCATCTTTGAATTCTGCTGAAGTGTGTGGGAACCATATCAAATAGGACTAACAGGAGATATTGAACATTTACAGACATATTGCGTGTAAAACACTCACATGAGCAGTTCTCGAATTTTGTGTTGGATGCGCACTAAACAGGACTAGACTATCAGTGCATATTGAATTAATACAAAGAATGGCACCACAAATGGTCAGATTTATTTGGCCTAAGGAGGAGAGTCACAGAAATGGTGAAAAATCTAAAATGGCAGATTTATGAACATAGGTGCCAACACACACAAGCCTACTTATGAAGTTTCAGGAACAAGTATCAGTTGCAAATGGATCACGAATATAATATTACACTAATTACAGCGTGCGCACGCGCGCGCGCACACACACACACACACACACACAGGCATTTAAGCACTCTTTCCTTCCCTCACTCCATGCACATGGAACCGGAAATTATATAATGGTAAGACAGATATTCTGAAACCTGGTTTTAAACATTAAAACATTTTCAGGAACCGATGTAAACTGATTTAAATATGCTACATCTCATGTTAGTAAATTGTCGAAGTGTCTGTAGCAAGATCCCCGAGTTACTCTCCAAAATAAACAGTAGCAATGCCAATATTGTATTAGGTGTTGAAATCAGACATAAATAGCAGTGAAATTTTGAACTCTGATTGGACAATGTTTAGGAAGGATAGGTCTGATGCTATGGGAGGTGGTGTGTTCATTGCAGTTAAAAGCTGTTTAAAAGCAGTTGAGATTGATACTGGGTTGGACTGTGAAATAGTCTGGATAAAGCTGTCAATCAGACAAGGATTGACCGTTGTATTATGATGTTTTTATAGACCACCAGCATCAGCAACAAACATCACAGAACGTTTCAGGGAAAGTCTTGAGCACACAGGAAATAAATATCCAAATTATCCATTAGTTATAGGTGGAGACTTTAATCTAGCATCCATTGACTGGGAAAATTACACAAGGGGGCAGAAACAAAAGACTCGAGTGAAACTATTCTAGGAGCCCTCTCAACATACAATCTTGAGCAATTGGTTAGAAAACCAACTCGAGATGGGAACATATTAGATATCTTGGCGACAAACAGACCTAATCTTTTTGAGGAATTTAATCTAGAAGAAGGTATTAGCGACCATAATGTCGTCATGGTTTCTATGTCAGTGGAACATGTAGGAAAAAAACACAGCATAGAGTTCTCTTCTTTTGGGAAAGCAAATAAAAGTGTCATTAATGAATATCTTCATAGTCATGTCCAAGCATTCACCATGGGAACCAAAGATATTGAGCACCTTTGGTCAGAATTTAAAGGTATTGTCCACCACGTGTTAGAAAAGTATGAGCCTAACAAAAATATAGGAGAGGGAACAGATCCACCTTGGTAAACAAACATATTAGGAAATTGCTGAGAAAGCAGAGAATTTTGCACAGGCGTTTTAAATGTAGTAATTGTCCCGCTGACAAACAGAAATTATGTGAAATGAAAGCAGCAGTCAAAAGGTCAATGAGAGATTCTTTTAACAAATTTGAAAGCAATATTTTATCTGCCGATTCTAAAAACAACCCCCAAAAATTTTGGTCGTACGTATAATCTATGAACGCTACAAATAATTTAATACCTCCTCTTGCTGCCAGTATGGGTAATGTAACGGATGATGATAAACAGAAGGCCAAAATTCTAAACCTAGCTTTCAAAAAATCTTTTACGGTAGAGGACTGCAGCACCATTCCCCCTTTCATTTATTGAATAAACACAAAGATGGCAGACATAGTGTTTAGTGTATCTGGGATTGTAAAACAGTTAAGATCCTTAGACGCCAGGAAGGCATCTGGCCCAGACATTATACCCACAAGATTATATGTTGACTATGCTACAAATATAGCACCAATCTTATCTATCAGAGATCATTGGAACACTTTTTTTTCCACTTGCTGCTTTTGTTAACAGACCCACCCTCTAATTGCTTATGGTGGGTTGTATTATGCCACTTGGCCACAGTAGCTGGGTTCAGGGCCCGGAGTGGCTAATATGTCACCTCCCGATCCAACTCACACCGTTTCCCGTGTCCCGCCACGTGGAGGCAGGCTTTTTGTGGTATATGCACATTTTTGTCTTTCGTTGTGCAGCTTTTATTTGAAAAATAATCTTATTTAGTATTTAAGAAGAGGTAAAAAGGAAGATAGGAAAGTATATAGGTTGAGAATTTCCCACTACCCAATATGTGGGTGGCGGCCAGGGTCTTGGAATGACCTTCAAGACGCCGGCCACCACACACATTTCCTTGTCTATGCTAACATGCTTAAACTAATGTAGTACTAGTTGTTAAGTCTATCGCATAGGTTCAGGTCGCGTAAGACAGCAAACAGTTCATTTTGAGTGTTCTGATGGTGTAGTGTGCGTCTTGTGTATGTGCGTTGCCTGCAGAAAAGGACAGTCTGTTCTGAGGAACCTTCTTCCTCACATGTGCATCTAGTAGTCTGTTGCAGACTCACGCGGCTCAGGTGCGAGGGACAAGGGCCGTGGCCTGTCAGAAAGTGTACCATACCACGGCTAGGATCGATATGCTTTAATTTTAGTCGTTCTCTGATATCAGGGAAGAAGAGGTAGACTCGTCGGCCCTTATCGCTGTTGTCCATTCGCTCTGCCAGGTATCCACTGCCGAACCTGGTCTAGTCTCCCCATCTTAAGATAGTAAATTTCCGCATGGTATCTTATGTCTATTTGGGAATATTCCATCATGATACACAGTGCATCGACTGATTTTGTGTTGAAGGCCCCCCGTTAGTCGAAGCAGGACACTACTTTACCCACGACGTACGGCTGTTCTGTTGGTGGAGAGACAGTCTATGGGCCTACGTGCTGGCGGCAAAGCATAGTACTGACTCGAAGAAAGCTTAATGATATGTCCATACGTCTGTGTAACTGACAGTGGTAGTCTGTACTGTTCAGAGTTTAGCCTTGCCAGTTTGTGTAGTATTTTTTCTGCTTTGTCTATACATATTCGTATGTGTGACTTTTGATCTTTGTGTCCCCGATTTTGACTATTGGGTTCCTGTGGAGGATACTCTTTAACAATGTGTATATTGTTTTGTTTTCAGCTACCTTGAGCTTGTTGTCTGTACACCATTGTGTTATTGTTCTAAGTGTTTCATTGGCTCTGTCTTCTAGCTGGGCACGGTTGTCCGCCGACACTGCCACAAGCAGGTCGTCAGCGTAAGCGACAACTCCACCTGTCGTATTGTGCACCTTAAGTAATTGTAGGAGCAGTTTTATCATTATGTCCCAGAAGAAAGGGCCACAGATCGACCCTTGTGGGCAACCTTTTGTAATACGTTTGATTACTTTCCGGTCATCCATGTGCAAAGCGACCGTTCTGTCCCTGCAGTAGTCTACGAGACTGTTGTACAGAGATTCAGGCACCTGCAGGTGTCTAAGCCTCTTAAAAAGAGCCGGCCACCATAGATTATCAAATGCGCCTGAAATGTCTATCATGATGGCTAGTATATATTTTGCAGGTGTCTTGTGTACAAGTTGTAGTGCTCTATTAATTGCGTCACCAATTGACTTTCCTTTCTGAAAGCCGTATTTGTGTGGTGTGTCAGTCCCCGTAGTGTAGTTTTTCCTGTGTTTTGGCAGTTGTGTTGATGAGACGTAGGTCTGTATGATTTCGGTTCTGAGGGGTCTTTGTCTGGTGCTTTTTTGATGATGACCACTTTTGAGGCTTTCCACACTGCAGGCACTCGGCCCAGTCTTAATGCGTCGTTCAGCAGTGTTGTAAGGTAACGGGGTGATCTGCAGTGCAATTTGTTTTAGTACCTCAGTGGATGCCGTCTGGTCCAGGCGCTTTCTTATTTTTGAGTTCTGAGATCGCTATTGCCACCTCTTCCTGCGCAAACGGACAGTTGACGGTTGGTGTAGTGCAAACTGTGTTGAGTTCTCGTTTCAGTGCAGCTTGTTCTGGTGTGTCTGTAGTGGTGATGTCTTCAGGAAGGAATTTGCCAAGCAGGTACTCTGCTGTGCTTCTCCAGCCTTTGGTCATCACACCATCCATCCCGTCGTAGCGTTCCCAGAACTAGTGGGCTCTTAATTTTTTCGTCACAATCTTGTATGGTGGCACTTTGGACTGCTCAGGGGTGGTCATATTGGTTTGGTGATTACGTATGCTACATTCATTGGCATAAGGGCAGCAGTATATGTCGTCATCGTCTTCTGAGGGTGTGTCAGTGTGACATATTTTCCTTTCGTTGCACAGTGTGTTGGATGTTGACAGTATCTTGGTCCTTCTTCTGTGTGCCAGTCTTGTTGCTTTGGGTGATTGGTATGTCCGTTGCTGTAGGGTTTAAGGTCTCTCCTTGTATGAATTTGATAGGCTTTATGTGCCCTTCGCATTTTTTGATGTCATAAGTGCGGCGTCGAGCTGGAGTAGGTGTGTAATTTTCGATCCTCGGCATTGCACTTATGTGCTGTTGCTGTGATTGGTCATGTTTGTCATGGTCGCCTTGGTTGTCGTTGCCGTGGTCTAAGGATGTAGTGTTTGTTGTCATTAACTCGTCTTCAAGTTCATCAATTCTGTTCATGAGTGTCATGTGGAATGTTATCCAGTACAAGATTTGTCTCTTAATTTGGCTGCTTCTGGTGGCATCTGTCCCGTTAGACATCTGTCCCGTTAATGTAAGGTCGTCTATAAATTCAATAGTTGCGTAATGACTGTCTTCCAGGTTTGTATTGTGTGCCAAACCTGGGATGTGGCCGTCATTGGGGTAGTGGTCAGGTAGTAGCTTTTGCCTCTTACGCCAAGTTATAGCATGATGGTGGTTGCAGTTTATGGTCGAAGGTTACTTGCATGAGTGAGTCTGCAATGGAATTGGTGCCTGTATCTCGTCGGTCGACCCTAAGGGATGATTAGTTGCCATAATCAGTGCTGTCAATTAGGTGGTCTAGAAATTGTTTGTACGTTTGGCAGGCACCACCCTTGCTTTTGTTAGACCTACAGTTTCTGTTATGACAGGGGATGCAGTCAATGGGCTCTTTTGCTCAGCACTCAGCACGCTTATGGCCCTTTTTACCACACCTTGAGCACGTCATGCCTTGTTCAGTGCACCCTTTTGTTGTGTGCCCAATATCACAACAGTTGTAGCACTGGCTTCCAGCGGTGTAGTCCCTAACGGTTAGTGACTGATAAGTCTATGTAGACTTTGCCCTTTTTGGTCAGGTACAAGTATAGTTTAGGCGTGACTTCGAGGACCTGGTGATTGTAGCCCCTGCCCTTTGGACCTGTGCGAAATCGAATTTTGACCTCTGTGTCAAAATCGTCCTTCGGAAAGTCGTCACTTAGGTTTTGCTTGTACAGGCACTCCAGGAATTCTTTGTCCGAGATCGTGTTTGACACCCGGTAGACCGCGACTAAGGGCTTTAGCTTTCTAGGTCCTACACAAGCAATGTTGTCTATGTCTTTCAATTATTTTGTGGCAGTTTTCTTGTGTAGCTGCCTCGACTATGACTGCTGTTTTCATGCTCTGGATTGATTTTATGTGCAGGTTGTCACACCTAGGATTGATGTGTTGCATCAATGTTTGTTTTACCGCTTTGGTATCTTTGTTACTTTTAAACTTGATGAATAGGGTGGTTGCCTGTTTTTCCTTGGCTACCTCTATTCGTCTGTGTTCTTTTGGGTCGGTGGATAAGGCCGCAGCGTAGGTTAGGGTCTTGGCTTGTTGTTGAGCCTGTTCTGTAACTGTCTGTCAGTTCCCTATCCTGACCTCTGAGCTGATTTATGTCGGCAAGTCTAGAGTTTCCTCCTGAAGTTTACTAATTTGTTCACCGAGTGCCTCGATGTGTAAATCCTTGACCGGATTTGCTGAGCACTGTAATTCAAGCAGAAGGTCTTTGTTTTGTTCCTTTAGCAGATCTACTTTTGCCTGAGCGGACGTTAATTGAAACGCGAGGGGAAATATTTTGTTTCCGACAGTTTGTAGTACACTTGCCGACATATGTTTAGCTTTTAGTTCTGCACCGATCTCGTTCAGGATCTCACCAATCGCGGCGATTTTTTGGCTGGGGGACACGACCGCGTACTCATGGGCTCCAGATGCCATGCCTACCGGCGACACTTTGCAGCTGGTGTTTGCCCTTCCAGATGGCCCTCTTGTCAATGTCAGTGTGGTGCATGCACCACTAACTTGCCACACTCAATCCAGGGTTGCTGTGTTTTGGTGGAGACTGCTCAGTTGCCGTTAGGGCGTTGCGCCATCACATGGCCAGTAGGGGAAACAAATGTCCTCAAAGCAATACGCCAGTGCGATGTGTGAGGAGTGATACGCCGTAGTGCACGGCTGATCGCAGGATAGGTGGTAATGCCCGCGAGGGCCGGTTGGTACTGCGCAATGCGGCCCGGCTTCGCACTGCAGTCGACCCCACAGTACGCTTGCGCGCACACAGATGACGGTCGTGTTGTTCCCGTGCGCTGCTGCCTCCCGCAGTTGGGCGCGGAGCTACGTGTTGTGCTTAGCAACACCGGTACGCGTCGGCCAACGCACTCTAGCCTACTTACGGCACTTGCACACGACGCGCCTCGACCAGCGCCTGGCATCATCATTCGAACAGTGGAAAGTTCCACGGGACTGGAAGAAGGCCTAGGTCATAGCAATCTATAAAAAGGGGATCAAATCGAATGCACATAATTATTGGCCAATTTCACTGATATCGATTTGTTGTAGAGTAATGGAATATATTTTGTGTTCAGACACGACCTTTGTAGACTCTGAGAAGCTCATCTGCAGAAACTAGCACGGTTTCAGGAAACGGCGGTCATGTGAGACACAGCTGGCCTTCTTTGTGCATGATATACAATAGGTTCTAGATACCGGCTCCCAGGTTGATGCCATATTTCTCAGCTTGCGAAATGCATTCAACTCAGTTCCGCACTATTGCTTGCTACAAAAAGTGTGTGCTTTGGGTCTATCCGATGACATATATGGTTGGATAGAAAGTTTTCTAACAGACAGAGAGCAGTATCTCGTCCTGAATGGGGTGACTTCAACAGAAACAAGTGTAACTTCAGGTGTGCCCCAGGACAGCGTAATACTTTTTATGATTTACATAAACGATCTGGTTGATGGTATTGACAGCGGCATTAGACTATTTGCTGATGATGCAGTAGTCAACAGGAAAGTAGTATCACATGAAAGTTGTGAACAAATCTACAAGGATTTGCAGAAAATAAATGCTTGGTGTAATGACTGGCAGTTGTCTCTCAATATTAGTAAGTGTAACCTACTGCGTATAACAAGGAGAAAACCCCCATTAATGTATGAGTACAAAATGAATGCCCAGTCTTTGGAAGCGGTAATATCCGTTAAGTATCTGGGTGTGACTATTCAAAATGATCTCAAATGGAATGATCAAGCAAGGCGAACTCTAGATTGCGGTTCATTGATAGAACCCTTGAGTGATTCAGTCCTTCAACAAATGAAATTGCTTACAATATGTTAGTTCATCTGGTCTTAAGAGTATTGTTCATTTGTATGGGATCCTTATTAGTTGGGTCTGATTCAAGAGATTGAGGAGGTCCAAAGAAGAGCAGCAAGAATCGTGAGTGGTACATTTAACCATCGCAAGAGCACTACAAATCTCATGGAAAGTTTGACGTGGGACACACTTGCAGATAGACGATGTGCCAAACTGAAGGGGCTGCTCACTAAATTCCGAAACTCAATCTTCGCAGAGGATGTAGAGCATATATTATTACCACCAACTTTCAAATCACGCAATGATCACCAGTCAAAGATAAGGGAAATTAGAGCTCATACTGAGGTGTTCAGACAGTCGTTTTTCCCTCGCACAATCCACGAGTGGAACAGAGGGGGGGGGGGGGTTATGACTGGCGCAAATTGTGCCCTCTGCCACACACCGCTCAGTGGCTGGCGGACTATATATGTACATGTACCACCATAATTTACAATTTAAACAAGAAATTTTAAGGCTGTGGGAATTTAAGATGGGTCCTGGATAAACTGGAACGAACCAAGAATGCTGCGCTGGGTTTCAGAGTGAACATTAGGCAATGTGTAACTGAAACAGGGGAAAGGAATACAATAGAAGACTAACGAGTAGTTTTGGGGAGATGAAATAGTAAAGACAGCTGGAGATCACAGAGGTAAAAAGACAATGCATATGAAAAATCATTGGATAATACAACAGATACTGAATTTAATTCATAAAAGACAATAAACAAAGTCAGCATATGAGGCAGGTGAAAGAGCATACAGACTTCTAAAATGTGAAGTTGATAGGAAATGCAAACTTGCTAAGCAGGAACGGCTAGAAGTCAATTGCAAGACTAAAAACATACATGACTAGGGGTAATACAGAAGCTACTATAAGTAAATTAAAGAGGCCTTTTGAGATAAGAAAAGCAGCTGTATCAATATCACGAGCTTAGTTGGTAAACCACTACAAAGCAAAGAATGGAAAGTGGATATGCAGAAGGAATATATATATACAAACAAACAAAGATGATGTGACTTACCAAACGAAAGCGCTGACATGTCTATAGACATACAAACACAAACATACACACAAAATTCAAGCTTTCGCAACAAACGGTTGCTTCATCAGGAAAGAGGGAAGGAGAGGGAAAGACGAAAGGATGTGGGTTTTAAGGGAGAGGGTAAGGAGTCATTCCATTTTCATGTCTGCTTGTGCCTGTGTATGTGCAGATGGGTGTGTGTGTGTGTGTGTGTGTGTGTGTGTGTGTGTGTGTGTGTGTGTGTGTGGGTGGGTGGGTGGGTGGGTGGGTGCGCGCGCCTCGAGCGCGAGTGTATACCTGTCCTTTTTTCCCCCCTAAGGTAAGTCTTTCCGCTCCCGGGATTGGAATGACTCCTTACCCTCTCCCTTAAAACCCACATCCTTTTGTCTTTCCCTCTCCTTCCCTCTTTCCTGATGAAGCAACCGTTTGTTGCAAAAGCTTGAATTTTGTGTGTATGTTCGTGTTTGTTTGTGTGTCTATCGACCTGCCAGTGCTTTTGTTTGGTAAGTGTCATGATCTTTGTTTATACACACACTGAAAAGGGGGAAAAACTTCAGGACAATATCAGAGAAACAGCAGAAAAAGTAGGCAAAGATGTGAGAGAAGTTATGGTACTACAAGAAGAATTTGACAAAGCACTGAAAGACATAAGCTGAGGAGAGGTCTCTGGACTAGAACATATTCCCTTGTTATTACTGAGATTCTTGGGAGAGCCAGTCATGACAAAATTATTCCGCCCGGTGTGCAAGATGTATGACAGGGAAATACCTGACTTCAAGAAGAATGTAATGACTACAATACCAAATAAAGCTGGTGCTTACAGGTGTGAATAGTATCATAAGTTTAATAAGGCATTGTTACAAAACACTGCCATAAATTATTTACATAAGAATGGAAAAACTGGTAGAAGTTTACCTCAGGGAAGATCAGTTTGGGTTCCGGAGAAATATAGTTCATGTGGGGGCTATACTGACACTAAGTCTTATTTCACAGGGTGGGCTGAAGAAAAGCAAACCTACAATTGTACTAAGTCGTAAGTTCAGAGAAAGCTTTTGATAATGCCGATTGGTCTACACACACTAAAATTTTGAAGGCAGCATATATGTAATACAGAGAGTGAAAAGTTACTTCCAACTTTTACAGAAACCAGATTGCAGTTGTAAAAGTCAAAGGACATGAAAGGGAAGCAGCAGCTCGAAAGGGAGTTAGACAGGGGTTTGCCTAAGCTACGCGTTATACAATCTGTAGACTGAGCAACTAGCAAGGGAAATCTGGAGAAATTTGGAAATGGTATTATAGTTCAGGCAGAAGAAATAAAACATTCAGGTGTTCTGATGACAATGCAAATCCATCAGAGACAGGAAAAGACTTGCAAGATTAGTTGAACAGGATGGACTGTGTCTTGAAAAGAGATTATATGACAAACATTAACAAAACTGGAAATTGCTAACAGTGGAAAATTATGGGAGTAAAAATGTAAAGGAAGGCCTAGCAGCTAGTTATTCGAAGATGATGAGACATTAACAAGGTAGAATAGTGTGAAAAGCTGCTTCAAACCAGTCTTTGGACTGAAGACAACAACAAACAAAAGTGTTTACCTCTGTTTCCTGC
Source organism: Schistocerca piceifrons (assembly GCF_021461385.2). Lineage (NCBI taxonomy): Eukaryota > Metazoa > Arthropoda > Insecta > Orthoptera > Acrididae > Schistocerca > Schistocerca piceifrons. Next base: position 855,941,786 of record NC_060140.1, on the reverse strand, counting down.
TCCCATAACTGTTACAACAATTAATGTCAAATCAATCATCAATTCTACGACAGCAACAGCATTCAACACAGCATATGTTAAGACACAGTAATTTTTTTTGATATATTAAGGTATTTGGTTCAGCATCATGAATACATATTTTTCGGTAGATAAATACACACTACCACTGCCATTCTATGCTTCAACTCTTCTGGATACAGATACAAATAAATAAACAAGCACGCACACCTTACTTTGGGGAAAGGGAAGAAGATGGAACATTAAGATTCAAACATCAGAATAAAAAAACAAGACAGTTTAATAGCCACTCTTATCTTCTTTTCCAAAGAAGTGATAACAAAAGCCACCCTGTCAGCAGGTGCATCACTCCACAGTCTTCTCTACACACAAATAGCACCTTCTGTTCATCAGCAATAAAGGAGTCTATTCTTGTACACTGGTCACAGGCCAACTGAGGATTTTACCTTTTTCTTCTGCTTTTTTAATCTCTTGTTGGCAACTGACATCTTGAACGAGACATGTTTACCCACAAGTTTCTCCTTTACCTTCGAAGCTTTCACCTGTGGCTTATTTGCTTTGGAAAATTGCAATTCTTCACTTGTCACTAACTGACCTACGTCACCACTTTCCCATACTCTCTGTGGTACAGCATGCCCTGTCGATTCAGTTGGGCTGCCACTGGATAGTTTCTTCTTCTTCTTCTTTTTCTTCTTTTCTCCATGAACAGCTACTGGCTCTACAGAAGTATCTACTGGCTGTACTGAAGTATCACCACCAGGTTTCTCACTAACCATTTCTGCTTTTTTCTTTCGACGCCGTCTTGCCTTTTTTGACAACTGCATATCTGAAAATGTTGATATGTTTAGGTCCTTAGATAGCGAAACATTTTTCTCGTTGCTGTCTCGATGATTTTCTTTCATCGTAAGGCTCTGTGGTTGTTTCTCTTGTGTCCCACCTGGTGCCTTCCCATTAGCAGTTACTGTTACTTCCTGGCCACCAAATGCTAATTTCTGTTTCATTAGTTTCTTTCTGTGCCTTTTCTTCTGATTTTTACTCAGACCAGAGGGAATTCCATTCTTAGCAGCATCTGAACGTTTCTCTTTAGGGGGTGACGCTTCGTCCCCTGTGTGCGCCTGCTCTAGTTTTCTCTTGCTCGCTTTGCCTTTAGCCTGTGCTGAATTTGTATCTGAAGTACTTACACTATTTGGTGATGTCAAAATATGAGATGTTTCACTATTTTCAACCACCATAGCTTTTTTCTTTTTCTTGTGTCTTTTCTTCCTCTTTGTTGGACTTTTAACATCTTCTGTTACACTTTTCTCTGGACTTGTTTCCACTTGTGAACTTCCACTTCCTTCCTCTGTCACCTTCCTCTTCTTCGCTGGACTTTTAACATCTTCAGTTACACTTTTCTCTGGACTGGTTTCTGTTTGTGAACTTTCACTTTTCCTCTTTTTCTTCTTCCTCTTATTTGCTGGACTTTTAACATCCGGAGTTACACTTTCCTCTGGGCCTGTTTCCACTTGTAAACTTTTACCTGTAACAAAGCAATGTGGAATCATTCTGTTTGTTCTTATACCACTCCTGATGTAATTTTTTCCTCCGACCCCTTTTCATTAGTAGTACATATACAACAATTATATGAAATAACTTAATTCTTATTCAAGGAGTATTTCATCAAACTTTATTACTCACACTATAACAATTGCTGATGGCAATAGCACATTTAATTTGTACAAAAACATTTTATTCAAAGAAATGTTGTGATTTGCTATAACTGCAAACTACATGAATCTCAAAATTCAATACTGCTAAAAATGGTTTGTTGATTGACGTAGGTCATTTAAAAGCCCTTATTCTCTTCTCTTCACCCAACATTTTATTTTTCCAAAAAAACTTTATATTTCACAATTTGTGTTAAAAATTCTCATGGTCCAATGTTAATTATTCCAACTAGAAGAATTAACTTTCTAGAAAGTTCTAGGCAGACTGATAATCCTCATGCACATTAAAACTGCTCTCCCATAAAATAGTGCCAATGCCTAATTACGAGGTGTGGCAATAAAGAAACCACTCATGCTGTAACTCTATTTAAAAACCTTACACAACAAATGTTTTCACCTACAATGTAGTCTCCTTCCCGATCCGTGTACCGCTCCATGTGAATTTTCTATGGTTGGAAGCGGTTCTACAAGAATTTTTCTGTTATGCTGTTGAGGAGGCTTGTCACTTTCTCCATCACAGCATCCACAGACTTGAACCTGGTTCCTTTGAGCGCAGACTTCAGTCTTGGGACAAGAAAGAAGTCACACAATGCTAGGTCAAATGTATATGATGAATGTTCCTTCACTGGAATGTTGTTTTTGTGCCAAAAGAAGCTCTTCATAAACATCACATCCTAATGAAGAATGCATGAGCAGTTCTTCCACGGATCTGATCTTCTCCGTTATGCACCTTCATGGAGGGTTCCAAGAACCATTACATAATATGCTTGATTGGCAGTATGACCTTAGGCACCCAATCAATGTAGATAACCCCTCAGACATCGAGAAAAACAATTGTCATTGCTCTGAATTTTGATTTGCTCACAAGTGCTTTCTTCTTCTTCTTCTTCTTCTTCTTAAGGGATTAAGGACTCTTCCAATGCACGGACTGTCAGTCTCTGGATTGTATTGGAATATTTATGTTTCATCACAAGTAATTACTTTGCTGAGGTAGTCATTTGCAATGTTTTCAAGAGTGTCAGTACAGCAGTCTACTCAATGTTGCTTTCGCTTGTTTGTGAGGATTCTTGGCACCACTTTAGCACAAACCTTTGTCATGCCCAGATCATCCAAAATCAGCTAAATGGTTTCCTTACTGATTGCGGGCTAGTTCTGAAATTGCTCAAATGCTCAGGCAGTGGTCTACTCTAACAATCCTGCTCACTTCCTCCAATTCTCTACAGTTTCCAAGGTGGAAGGACTTCCCGATTTCAGATCATCTTCGACGTCTTCCCTACCATCCTTGAACCTCTTAACCCACTCGAAAACTTGCTTATGAGATAGACACTGATCACCATGAAATCAAATCACATGTTTCTGTGGTGGATTTTCCAAGTTTTGTAAGGAATTTGACATTAACACCTTGTTCCACTGTAGAGCATAGCATAATTCCGACGGAGCCCAGACACATGACCCGTTTCTAAGAAGACTCACAGCCAGACTAACCCCCACAGCACTGTGAAATTCTGTACGCATGTCAGTGAGAGTTCCAAGGTTACTCCTACACTCTTCTCTTTGTCATTGACAAAGCTGGCAATGCGCACAGCAACCATTCGGGTTTCTTTATCAGCACACCTCGTATACAGCTGCTAGTGCCACTTACATCAATGGCTATTGAATCTTCATCCTTTTTAATTTTACATTGGGAAATCCAGGATGGAACAATGACAATATTTTATGAAGGATAGACTGTTACTCACCATATAGTGGAGATATTAAGTCACAGACAGGCACCACAAAAAGATTATTAACCATGTAAACTTATGGCCTGAAAGCCTTCTTCTGAAATAGCCAACATACACACAAACATTCGTGCAAAATCAGCTCACACTGTGGTCTGGCGTTGGCGGCCAGAGACTGCTCATGAGTGTGTGAGCTGTGTTTGCACAAATGTTTGTGTATATGCTGTCTATTTCAGACAAAGGCTTTCTGGCAGAAAGCTGAAGCGATTAGTAGTCTTTTTTGTGCCTGTCGGCAACTCAACATCTCCTCTCCGTGGCAAGTCGCAATCTATCTTTTCATAATACCGTCCTTTTTAATTTTTCTGTTTTTTATGTTAAAATCTAAAATGGAGTAGCTTAGTATTTACCAATTTGTAATTTTTATAATATGGGTGTCTATAAACAGGCATCACACACAAAGACTTAGTCAGCTGTGGCCACTACTCAAACGAAGAACAGCTGGGTAAAACTTGTACTTAACACGTGTAGTTAATATGTCCCAGTCTGGTAGAGTTCGCAACGAGTCTCACAACATGTAGCAGTTATTCTGTTGAATAGCATTAATTGTAATAATATTACTTGTCAACTGATCAAACATTCTTTGTGTTGTTAACTGATTGACAAAACTGTTTGTTGATAAATGAGAAGAGGAATGAAAACCAAATTCTACAGTGTGAGTATGTCTTTTAGTAGCAGTTCATCATAGTTAATAATCTTAGGGAGAATATAAAATCAGAAATTCTACAGGACCTATGAGGCAGAGGCAATTGAACCAAGTCGGTAAGTTACACACCTTTCCTCTCTTTCCCTTGAATGTTCTCTACAGCAACTTTGTCGCTTTCTTCTACTGATTCCTCATTTGCAGGTTCATCATTCACTTGGTCACCATTAACACCTTCATCTTCATCCTTTGGTTTTGGAATTACATTAGAAAACTTCTTTAACTTTGCAACAAAAAAGCCATCCATATTATGTGTGTGTGGATAAAACCTGCGTGTTAGCTTCAGTGATGGATGAAACCTGTAGGAAACTTTCCATGTTAACATCCTAAATAAAATATACAAATTTTTATATTTTATACTTGAGAAACTACACTTTTCTGCCAAAGCCATGCAACAAAGAAGATGTAATGTCATTGTAATTTCAGAGGTTTTCTTTCTTTTAAAAACAAAATTTCACATAGAAATTAAGCAAAACAATCACTTACACTACTGTTGCTCCATATGTAATAAATTTTATTAACAGACAACTGGATTTAACAAATATACTCAGGATAGCATACATTCATACACTAATAATGTTTTTGTGTGTGTGCGCGCTGAGTACAGGTGTACTGTGGTGGAAGCAGGAATATTTTCACATACAAAGTGAATACTTTCTTCAGGAGCTGGAAGAAATTCAGTGTCTTAAACCCTGTGGTGCATGAATTTCACTGCAGTGGTCAACTTTTAATGGTCAATTCTCTGGTGTTATCAATCAGTCATGAAGCTGCAAATGCATGGAGGACAACACTGGTAGGGAATACACATTGCAGTGAACTGGGTGCATTTGCAGCCTCAGGACTGACTGAAAATGCCAAAGAAGTGTCCATTAACAGCTGTCCACTGTAGTGGACATTATAAGCCACAGGGTTAATTTTGCACTTCCCTGAATTTTGGTTAGTGTTTCACAAATATCTTGTGACGTGGAAAACAGTTGGTATACAGATAGTGGTAATGACATTTAATCTGTATGAAACAATAGCAACAGTGATGGTGACAAGGAACTGTTAAAAATACAATGCCTGAACTCAAATTGGAAGAGGGTAGAAATACATTTCAGGTGAAAGTAAAATCTTAGATACAATAGGGGTTAATTCTTAAAATTTCCTCTTTCGTTCACAGTTCCTGGAAGAGCAAACAAGATAAATCATGGACATGAATTACCAGCACACGTTAAGGCTTCTGAGGCAATATACAGCTTTAAGAGCACGTGGCTGTGGTTGGCCTGTGGAGTGTGACAGTATTTCACTGTATGTAAATCACTGACAGAACTCTTAAAACTTACCTTTAGCTTTTCTACCATTTTTCACAATGTCAACATTTGTCATAAAATTATTATTTCGTTTGATGATGCTTGTTTGGAGTAGGAATTTCCGAGGCAGCTAATATCCTCAAATTACATACATCTGAATATTTTAGGTTAAGCTTAACTAGAACTGATATCAAATGAAAATACACATTATTTTATTACTATTAGCCTATCTGTATTTTATACTAGACACAGAGCATAATGCAAATATGTCTCGAAAAGCAGCCTCAGGCCAATAAATGGCAGTGCTATAGGTTGCCCACAAAGCTGAATATTCAAATCACCTATTACTAACTGGAATAAATCCACCTGATGGAGGAGTGGTAATCAAAAACTCTTAAAAGAACCGTGCATGTGACTAGTTACAGTAATTTGCATTTTCCATTCGTAGTTATAAGTATTTTAAAAGCGCAATAGGTAATTTAAAATCAACAACACTATTATTCTACTACTTCACAAGTATTTAACATGATGACATAATTATAAAAAAAAAACAGAATTAATATTATTTGAGTCACCCAAAACCCACCAAAGTCTATGCTTGACACTCATTGTATATTACTGTGGAACATATTCCTATTCGAACATAACAAAACCACAATTTTGCTGACACAAATTTTCTTTTTGGCCTTCAACACCTATTAACATGTGGAACTGATGTGGATTTTTTGGGTGGTATATCCTCATAACTTTGTCAAAATTACTATTCATTACAAATCAAATATTAACTTACTAAACTCATGACTGACTCAATAATACACATATGCTCAATACTGGAGATTTTTGTACATATGGTGAAGCTCAACTTACTAGGTTTATGGATATAAATATATGCTTCCACAGTCATTGTCACAATCAATAAAATTCTTCTGGGTTTGTAACCGCATTGTCAGTATGTAAAAACTACAATACAGTCACAAACCCAGAGGAATTTTATTGACTAGTTTTGCTGTTGATGTGGTCTTCAGTCCAGAGACTGGTTTGATGCAGCTTTCCATAATACTCTATTCTGTGCAAGCTGCTTCATCTCCCAGTACCTACTGCAACCTAGTCCTTCCGAATCTGCTTAGCGTATTCATCTCTTGGTCTCCCTCTACGATTTTTACCCTCTGCACTGCCCTCCAATGCTAAATTGGTGATCCCCTGATGCCCCAGAATATGTCCTAACAACTGATCCCTCCTTCTAGTCAAGTTGTGTCACACATTTCCCTTCTCTCAATAGTATTTCAGTACCTCCTCATTAGTTACGTGATCTACCCATCTAATCGTCAGCGTTCTTCTGTAGCACCACATTTCGAAAGCTTCTATTCTCCTCTTGTCTAAGCTATTTATCGTCCATGTTTCACTTCCATACATGGCTACACTCCACACAAATACTGTAAGAGATGACTTCCTGACAAATCTATACTCAGCATTAACAAATTTCTCTTCTTCAGAAACGCTTTCCTTGCCATTGCCAGTCTGGGTCATTCGACGTCAAATCAACAAATGAAACCATCGTTTTCAACCTTACCCTCTTGGATTTAAATGAAATTAAGTATGCCTATAGTACTCATAAATAATGCCACAAATTAATTTTCTCACATTTTTCTAATGAAATGGACTTTCAAAAATTGAAAAAATGACAAATTTTTGACCCGCGGAACAATGTTGTTTTCTTTATAACTCATGTTCTAATTAAGCTAGAACAATAAAATTTACTTCATTGGAAAGCTCTTTAAAAGAACTTTTATATGATACCAAACATCATTAGTTTAATGTATATAAAAAACAAAGATGATGTGACTTACCAAACTAAAGCGCTGGCATGTCGATAGACACACAAATACAAACATACACACAAAATTCAAGCTTTCACAACCAACGATTGCTTCATCAGGAAAGAGGGAAGGAGAGGGAAAGACGAAAGGATGTGGGTTTTAAGGGAGAGGGTAAGGAGTCATTCCAATCCTGGGAGCGGAAAGACTTACCTTAGGGGGAAAAAAGGACAGGTATACACTTGCGCGCGCGCATACACACACACACACACACACACACACACACACACACACACACACACACACACACATCCATCCGCACATACAGAGACAACACACACACACACATCGTTTACAAAAACAACATTGTTGAATTTATCGAATTTTGAAAAACTGTATTTTTAAAATTCTCAAAAAAATTTATGTGAAAGATAAACTTTACATCTACATATTCTGAAAGTTTCAACTTGGGATGAGCATGGGATCACTATCAAAAGCAATTTTATGTTTACCACGATTAACCAAAATCACAGTCAGATAGGTGAATTTCTATTATTTTGCTAAACATGAAAATATTACAGTGTTAGATTTTGTTACATGGTCCACCAATTGTACTTTTGAAATGAATAACTGCTTATTAAACTTTGGTGCTAACTATTTATTAATAGCTGTAAAACCACGGGAAAAAAGAAGGAAAAAAGGAAGCAATCTCTCATTTTACGGATTATGTATAAAATGATTCTTTGGTGTTACTATCTGCATCCTATTCAGAATTTTATCTCTGGTTAATATTGTCTGCAATTTTCACCTATTGTTGAAAGTGACCCACACATTCTTTTGTTGCGAGACAACTGTAGTGAAATTATGTGATTAACTCTGAAATATGTTTTGAATCCAGCTTAAAGGTACTTTTGTACAAACCTCACAAGAGTCTGTGAATTTGTATGCCTACAACCAGTTAATGTTTGCATACTATTAACATAATGATTTTTTTTTTTTTTTTTTTTTTTTTTTTTACAGGAAGTGAAAGAATAGAGAAGTAATATTGTGTAGTACTGAATATAGAAAGCTGGGGCATTCAACTTCAAAAACTTTTTTTTTTAAATTAGTTTGTTCACTTGAGAAATACAAAATGCCTAAAATTTCAGCTTTGTGCTGTAATCCATTTAATGAAAAGGGCCACAATAACCACAAGAAAAACTTATGGCCTGTTTCACAATGGATGATAGCAAGATAACCTTTCTTAACTTTAAATCAAAAAGTGTGTGACAACTGCTGTAAAAATATTGCACGAGTAGAAATTTGTGATACGTCTAGCACAGAAAATGATGATGATCTACTGCAGGGCTTCCCAACTTGTGGTCCGTGGACCCCTTGGGGGTGCGCCGGCTCTTTCTAGGGGGTCCGCGGCCACCTTTCACCAAATCGTGTGAAATAATGACAAATTATTGAATAAAAATGTGAAAATCAAATTCATCACTATTTTCTTTTATGTGTGAAAAACGTGTACTTTTACTTAAGGTCGTATCCCCAAGCATCCTTTGTGGTTCCCAAGTGAGAAAGTATACACAGTTTAGTGCCGGAGAATGCGGCTTCTCTGATCAACTGTATAGCAACAATACGGGGGTTGTTTGTGCGCCGGCTCACGGCACTAGATGCGCTGAAACCATTTACGCTTGCGCGGAGTGAACTTTGTCAACCAGTCACAGCGCTCGCTGGCATGTATGTGGCCCCAGGCATCATTAAATGTTTAACTTGCTTTGGCAGTGCACTGCCTATTTCATAAGTCGATTTTTGACCAGTTTATTACTTCTAACATGGATTGGTGGCTGAAGTCAGGATCATTGAAGAAGGCTGCAGTTTCTCCATCGCCTTCACAACATTTTTCTTCGGATTTCACAACCCCCCCCCCCCCCCCACACACACCCACACACACACACACACACACACACACACACACACACACACACACACACACACACAACTGTTATGAAATATGCATGCTCCTTACATAACAGTAGCCAAATAGTGGAAGTGAACAGACCATAAGCGACAGCTTGTCAACAGCGAACAGTTTGCAGTTTGGACGTGACATTGATTGCTCTCGGCGGAAGACAGGTCCATCGTGTGAAATTTCAATTACCAAGTAATTTTAATCAGGCTATAGTGTATTTGGGAGTAAATCCACTAGTAAGCGTCTGGATACAGTGAGAATTCCAATTGGATCGTTAATTTCAAGTTGTGTTCATTCATCTCTAAACCAAAGACTATTGATACTTCCGGGGGGGGGGGGGGGGGGGGATCATAGGGAACATGGCACCTGGACTGACTAGGGGTCCGCCATGGATTTTCAACTGAAGAAGGGGTCCGCCAGGTGAAAAGGTTGGGAAGCCCTGATATACTGTATTCTGTGGTGAAACAAGAAAGTGAAAAGGTTTTATGTGATAGTGGCGTACAAGACATTGCAGCAAGTGAGGCCTTAGAAAGGTTGAATGCTTCTTTGCAGTCCGTTGGTGAATCGCCAATTAAGAAGAAATGACTCTGTGAAGCAAAATATCCTAAGGAAAAACTAAATTAACTTCAACAATTCAAACAAAGGTATTACTGCTTCCTTCTGAAAAAGAAGAGGTGGTACATGATCATGCAGAATCTGAGATGATCAGTCAGCTATAAGATAAATTTCGTACATGTACATCTCGAAGTAAACAGATGCAAATTCTTACCATTTTACCTAAAAGCTGGAGCATTAAGAAGCTTCAAGATGAATTTAACGTAACACATTACATGGCTAGAAGAGTGAAAGATCTGGTGAAGGCCAAGGGAATTTTGTCTTCCCCAAACCCAAAACCTGGCAAGACTCTTGATCAAACTGCTGATTTTGTTAGAAACTTTTATTGTTCTGATGAGATAAGCAGGGCAATGCCTGGGAAAAAAGATTTTGTGCTTGTGAGAGATAACGGAGAAAAACCGCAAGTACAAAAACGGCTAATTTTAAGTAATTTGAAAGAAATTTACACGAACTTTAAAGACTACCATCCACAACTCGACATTGGATCTTCGAAGTTTGCAGACCTACATCCCAAAAATTGTGTTTTAGCTGGAAGTAGTGGTACACATAGTGTCTGTGTGTGTACTACCCATCAAAACTTCAAACTCATGCTGACCGGATGTAACACTCCTCAGCTGACAAAGGATGAAGATAATCCAATAAAAACTTACAAAGACTGTATTGCAAGAGTTGTATGTAATCAGTGAATGTAAATTCTGCCCTGACCCAGAAACATTTAAGACATATTTACTAGATTTGTTGAATACTAATGATATTGCTAATATAACTTATCAGCAATGGGTTTCCGTTGACAACACATCTCTAGAAGCAATCATAAAATCATCTGACAACTTTATTGATTGTTTTTTGGTAAATTTAAATCGCTTAATAGTCATTACTAACTGAATTTAGGTCTGATCTCAGGTATTCATCTTTCTGTGTTTTTTATTTATTTCTTGAAGTTTTCATTTTGTATTTATTAATTACAGAAGCTTAAACATATGTTCTTTTGTCAATTATACGTTATTTTTAATTTCTGCATTTTACAACAACATACAGCTGGTGAGAAGTAGGCGTAATATTTAAAATAAATTAGTTTTTACAAATTTTTAAAGCATCACCCTTAACATAAAATTGCTTTTAATAGTGATCCCTTGCTCATCCCAAGATGAAACTTTCAGAATATGTAGATGTAAAGTGTATCTTTCACATATATTTTTTTGAGACTTTTAAAAATACAGTTTTTCAAAATTCAGTAAATTCAACAATTAACTCTTTAAAAGAGCTTTCCAATGAAGTAAATTTTATTGTTCTAGCTTAATTAGAACACGAGTTGTAAAGAAAACAACATTGTTCCGCGAGTCAAAAATTTGTCATCTTTTCAATTTTTGAAGGTCCATTACACGGTAACTTTCCGTAAAAATTAATTTGTGTCATGATTTATGAGTAATATATGCATACTTAATTTCAAAAAAATCTGAGAGGGTCAGGTTGTAGCACTTGTTGATTTGACATGGAATTGCCCGTCTACAATTTCAAAACACATTTGCTACTTTAAGCGTCTCATTTCCTAATCTAATTCCCTCAGCATCACACAATTTTATTCGATTACATTCCATTATCCCCATTTTGCCTTTGTTGATGTTCATCTTACAGCCTCCTTTCAAGAGACAGTCCATTCCATTCAACTGCTCTTCCAGGTCCTTTGCTGTCTGACGGAATTACAATGTCATCAGCGAATTCCAAAGTTTTTATTTTTTCTCTATGGATTTTATTACCTACTCCAAATTTTTCTTTTGTTTCCTTTGGTGCTAGCTCAATATAAAGACTGAATAACGAAGTAGGCTTCTACTAGTTTTTCCATTCGTCTGTAGAGAATTTGTGTTACTATTTTGCAGCTGTGATTTATTAGACTGAGAATTCTGTTATTTTAACACCTGTAAAAATCTGCTTTCTTTGGGATTGGAATTATTATATTCTTCTTGAAGTCTGAGACTGTTTCGCCTGTCTCATACATCTTGCTCACCAGATGGTACAGTTTTGTCAGGACTGGCTCTCCTTAGGCTATTAGTAGTTCTAATGGAATGTTGTTTACTCCCGGGGCCTTGTTTCGACTTAGGTCTTTCAGTGCTCTGTCAAATTCTTCACGCAGTATCATATTTCCCATTTCATCTTCATCTACATCCTCTTCCATTTCCATAATACTGTCCTTACCCTTGTATAGACCCTCTACATACTCCCTCCACCTTTCTGCTTAGAACTCATTTGCCATCTGAGCTCTTGATATTCATACAAGTTGTTCTCTTTTCTCCAAAGCTCTCTAATTTTCCTATAGGCAATATCTATGTTACCCCTGGTGATATATGCCTCTACATCCTTACATTTGTCCTCTTGCCATCCCAGCTTAGCCATTTCACACTTCCTGTCAATCTCATTTTTGAGACTTTGTATTCCTTTTTGCCTGCTTGATTTTTATATTTTCTCCTTTCATCAATTAAACTCAATATTTCTTCTATTACCCAAGGATTTATGGAGTTTAATTTTATGAAATATCTCCCAACACACCACTGAAAATTTGACGTGCCCTGTAGATATTGTTAATTAAGTCCTCCAGCTAGTGGCGGCAGAAACGGGTCAACAGAAGCGTCCGATCCAACGCGTCGGCTTTGACCCGTGATGTAAGGGTGTTGTCGTGTGTGACGTCATGACGGCGCGGAGTTTGGTTTGAGTGTGGCTGTCTCCAGTTCTGTTTTATCTTATTTTATTTACTTTTCTGATCTGTTCGTTCTACCTCATGAGATTTTTTTAAAATTTAAAAATACTTATTACTTATTTTAATTATCTGTTTCCTCGAATTTCTGTTTTAGTTTATTATATTTATCTTTCTGATCTGTTCGTTCTATCCCGTGAGATTTTTAAAAAAGACAAAAAACACTAATCAGCTACTGAAGCACCTTTATCTTCTATGGGTTGCAGGGGTTACAACCCCTGGGGAGGTGGGTGGGTATTCATGCATGGCTGTCTTCACTTACACGTTGTAGCTACGCAAGGCGTCTAAATTTGTTTATATTTAGTTTGCCCCCCACCCAAAACACCCCATTTCCCGCGCTTGTCCCGTTAGTGTCATTAGGCTTCTTGTGGAAAGTGTGTGTGTTTGTTTTTGTTTCCGCCATATTTGTGACGTCATGGGTCAAAGTAGACGGGTGGGATCGGACGCTTCCGTATTTCCGGCAGGAACAGCTATGTGATGGCATGGAATGGTAGCCCCACACCCACACTGCAACGATATTTTTTTTTTGGGGGGGGGGGGGGGGGGGGGAGGGTAAACCTGGCCTGCCTCTCGCCGTGCAGGCAACGTAACCCAAACGAAAGCAGACATCACACAAGGAGTTAAAAGTCAAAAGTCGGATCAATGTTATAACATTTTTAATAAAGTTCCTAAATGAAAAAATTGCGTCACCAGGAAAGGAAACAGTACAAAACAAAGTGAAGTACAATAGAAAACAATGGCTCTCACACAGCATTGTCGGTTAGGTAACATTGTCTACACTCAAAAAATTACTACTGTCCGAAGATATTCGACGTCCACCAATTCAGGAACATGGAACGGATCGGGAAACTTCAAAGTTACCTTAATATACGTGTTCGCAAACTCACTGGTTTCGTCACAACACTTTTACTCCAGGTGATAAATAACAGTAGGATACATACCTATGATGCCTGTATTTTGTGAATCCTTCACTTCCGAAGTCCAATCCTGTAGGTACAACCTTCACGTCACGTTTCTTAAGCGCATAGTCAATTATACATTCGTTTTCTTCAGGCTACAAAAGAGCAGAGATAGTTATAAGAGCATGTGGAAACATAATGCTTCTAAAGTACACAATACAACTGAAAATGGTTATACATAAGCATTCTCGACGAAATGTTGCGGGCCATACGGGATGCCAAAGTATGAGAAATTACCTCCCACATGCTACAATAACTTTTTGGTCATAAACACTTTCTCTGCGTAGTAACATTACGGAAATACGTCTCCCACCTCAGGAGCAGGTAAATAAGTAAATGTGAACTACTGTATTTAATATAAATATTATACTGCGAGAAATCAAACAATTATTACATTAACAAATTTTTCAAAAATCACAGCTTAACACAGTCGGCACTTATCGGGGAGAGGATATGAGTGTGTATACGATAGGGAAACGGCATGAGGCATGAAGTGTTGGGTTATTGGAACTGTATCCATAAATTTACTTCCTTTCAAATATAAAAAATAACTAGTTTTTCCTGATCAAAATGGTGTATATTTTCGAGTGTTCAGTCGTGTTGATGACATGTCTCAAAAAATAGCATCGTCAAACCCAGCTTGCCAAGCAAAACTCGCCATATATTTATAAGTTCACAATGACCACCAATACGGCGCAAAATATTTTGTATCAATCCTCAATTCCCGCGAAACTCTGCTACTTCCCAAATTACGACAGCTCTGTCCAACCACGATACTCACAGCATCGTCTCTCCAAATATATCAAAAACCTACTTGGTGCGAGGCACTTGGAAGCCTTGTTGAACGTTGACCACAGGCGTCTAATGCCAATGACTCGCAATGGATCATGGTAGCGTGACCATAGCGACATCTATCGGTTTGGTCGGTAGTTGAAGATCCCTTCAACGACGTTAGCTCCCGACGCCTGAATCAGTTCTGCACGTAACTGTTTCGAAACAAATGAAACAGTACAATGTAATGTTTCGATACGCTGTTTCGAAACAGTTTGTGTTTTGTAATCTAATAAACCTAGACATTTTATCATCTTGAATGTCTACTGTATAGCTATGTCTATATAAACACAAATGAGGTGCGAGAGTGCTAATCATATCGCAGGAAGTGTGAAACTATCACTTAGGCATCTTGGCAGTTTCGTATTTCATGCAGCAAATGCGCTGCTTTCGTGTCGTGCGACTTTCATACTTTTCAATTGGCTGAGGACAGCCATAGCTGAAGACAGAAGAACCACCACGAACGGAACTGGAGGTGGGAGCGAACTGCAGAAACAACGGATATGGTACTGGGATTCCTACATTCCGCTAGTATGGGAATATACCCATCCTGCTAATTCCCATGCACACAAAGGGAATCATTGTGGATAATAGGCACAGTGACTATAGACTCACAAATAATTCGAATAAATAACAAAATATAACAGAAAAAATTTCGTCTTTCAAGGTGTTTCGAACCGTTACTATAAATTCACCATGCTTCCCAGCCCTTCCCGTTCACCATTACACTATCAGTGATATGTCAAACAGATTGCTTGCAATTATACCTACATTAAATTTATGCATATGTATAAAAACTGTCACTCTACGCCTTTTTTTTATTCAAAATGTTCTAGGCTTACTTGCTTTTCTTAATATGATTACTGTACTTGAACAGAGAAACGTATGTTATAAAAAAAGTGTAATTTAACCGAATGATATAGTGAAAGAACTGGAAGCGAGGTGTAGCAAGGCTAATGCAGTGAGCGCTCAGCTACGATCTACTCTCTTCTGCAAGAAGGAAGTCAGTACCAAGACTAAGTTATCTGTGCACCGTTCAATCTTTCGACCAACTCTGTTGTATGGGAGCGAAAGCTGGGTGGATTCAGGTTACCTTACCAATAAGGTTGAGGTTACGCATATGAAAGTAGCTAGGATGATTGCAGGTACTAGTAGATGGGAACAATGGCAGGAGGGTGTCCACAATGAGGAAATCAAAGAAAAACTGGGAATGAACTCTATAGATGTAGCAGTCAGGGCGAACAGGCTTAGATGGTGGGGTCATGTTACACGCATGGGAGAAGCAAGGTTACCCAAGAGACTCATGGGTTCAGCAGTAGAGGGTAGGAGGAGTCGGGGCAGACCAAGGAGAAGGTACGTGGATTCGGTTAAGAATGATTTTGAAGTAATAGGTTTAACATCAGAAGAGGCACCAATGTTAGCACTGAATAGGGGATCATGGAGGAATTTTATAAGGGGGGGCTATGCTCCAGACTGAACGCTGAAAGGCATAATCAGTCTTAAATGATGATGATGATGATAACTGAATGATTTTCACATATTTATTATTTTGAATGTGAATAGTATGCATTGTTTTATTGTTTGGTTAATGTTTATAAAGCAAATGTTACGCCATTTTGGAATAGGACAGTCATCTAGAAACGAAGCTTTATTTTCGGATATCTTAAGCTTCATGCTATTGCTTGTCAAAACGATTTCGACACTCTGGAAAGTGTTTCACGAAGTGGTATGTTGTGTTTCAGTACCTGTGCCAAGCCCGAATCTCGTCCGACACAGAGCGGAATGAAACATAGCAAGAGTCGCAAGAGGTGATTTTCCTGCAGTTTAGCAGCCTTTCGATGGAGAGATCATTTATTTCGGATACTAAAATTTTTACAAACAACAGATTTATACAAAGTTATATCACTAGCGGAGTAACAGATTTCACACGCAAATATAACTAAAAAACCGCAAAGGGCACTTACAGTGCCTCTGGCTCTTCTGCGGATGATATGAAGTGATTACTTTCGTATTACTACTTCAATTACAGTAATACCTTTTTAGGTAAATCTGTTGATAGTGACACTCATGATTTTTTCCAAATACAGTATGTTGCGATTATTGAGGTTGTGGTTCGGTTGGGACCAAATTTTTTCTGGAAATAATTTGTTCATAGGTAACTACATCATCTGTGAAAAGTATGAGATTGCCATTTATGTATCACAGAAACACCATTGCCCGAGGGTATACTAGATATCGTTTCAATGACTGTAGACAGCTCTCCATCCAGGATTAACAGCTCTCCATCCAGGATTACAAACTGTATCCTGTCAGTCAATAAATTTTTGATCCTGTTTTTTAGAAGATGTCAACTTGGCAATGAATCAGAAGCCTTTTGAAAGACTAGAAATACCCAATCAACCCATTTCATTTATCCGTGGCATTCAGGATATTGTGTGTAAAAAGCACTAGTTGAGCACTGTGTAGTTGACTTTTATGAACTAATGCAGACTTCCATGGAGAAGGTCATTTTCTTCTAGGTAGGTCCTAACATTTGAGCACAATGTACACTCAAAATTGGTGTGGTTTTTGTCATTTGTTGACAAATTGCCTGTTTGGCTTTTGTGTTGCAATCTTCATTCAACATTGAACAACTTTCCTGATGTTTCGCCAGCACAAGTGGCTGGTATTGTCAAAGATTCAACCTCCACTATTGGTGGTAGACTAGAGACAACCATGTGGTCGGAGTTGTCTGTACCTTTTATGCCAACATGTGAGGGCTTTAACCCTAGTCATTACCACTGTCGATCTCCCCTTGATCCATTGCTACCTGCAATGATTTGTTTGTATGCGGACGGACCTGGATGGGAGGTGGTAAAGGGAAGGACTCCAGTTCAGACAGAAGGGATTGCGCGCGAACTGCAATCGTTAGCTCTGACCTGGGCTGCCGATGCAGGAGATGAACTGCCACGGGTGGAAAAAGGAGATGGTAATTTGGATGCTCAGGAGAACTATCAATGTGTGCAACGTAACTGGCGAGCAGTTGGGCACCTCGGATCTGCAATGGAGGGACTCCGGCCTCCACCAGGACTCTGGTCACGGCACTGTTCTAATAGCTCCCATCGCTCGACAAACGCCACAGTGGTGCGCTGGGTCGAGTACACACAACGCTGAGGGCGCCGCCAAACCATAAATCAGACTCCCATAGTCAAGGCGGGATTGAACAAGGGCTTTGTAGAGCTGCAGCAGAGTAGAGTGATCTGCACCCCAGTTGGTGTTGCTCAGGCAGCGGAGGGCACTGAGGTGCTGCCAGCACTTCCACTTCAGCTGACGAAGGTGAGGTAGCCCAGTCAACTGGGTGTCGAAAACCAGTCCTAAGAATCGATATGTCTCCACTACAGTGAGTGGATCGTCATGAAGGTAAAGTTTTGGTTCCTGATGAACGGTACAATGCCGACAGAAGTGCTTGACACATGACTTAGCGGCCAAAAACTGGAAGCCGTGGGTGAGAGCCCATGACTGCGCCTTATGGATGGCTCCCTGTAGGCACCACTCAGCAACACCAGTGCTGGATGAGCAGTATGAAATGCAGAAGTTGTCTGCATACAGAGAGGGTGAAACAGACGGCCCTAAAGCTGCTGCTAGACCGTTAATGGCCACTAAAAATAGTGATACACTCAATACAGAGCCCTGCAGGACCCAATTCTCCTGGATATGGGGGGAACTAAGGGAGGCACCAACTTCAACGTGGAAAGCACGGAGCGACAGGAAATTCTGGATAAAAATTGGGAGACCCCACCCGTATAATGTGGCAAGGATATGATGTCGCCAGGTGGTGTCATACATTTTGCTTGGATAAAAAAAAAGACTGCAAAAAGGGGTTGGCGTCTACAAAAGGCTGTTCCGATGGCAGATTTGAGAGAGAGAAGATTATCATTGGTAGAGTGACCCTGGCGGAAGCCGCACTGACATGGAGCCAGTAGGCCACGTGACTCCAGAACCGAACCCAACCGCCGACACACCATACGTTCCAGCAGCTTGCAAACAATGTTGGTGAGGCTAATGGGCCGATAGTTATCCACATCAAGCGGATTTTTGCCGGGTTTGAGCACTAGAAAAATGATGCTCTCCCGCCACTGCAATGGAAAGACGCCATCGCACCAGATCCGGTTGAAGATGACAAGGAGAAGGCACTTGTAGTTAGACGAAAGATGTCTGTGGATCCGATCCGGCCCAGGATCTGTGCCGGGGCAATGTGCAAGTGCGCTGACGAGCTTCCACTTTGTAAATGGGGCATTATGGGGTTCACTGTGGCGTGTAGTGAACGAGAGGACTTTCCTTTCCATCCGCCATTTGTAGGTGTGAAAGGCTGGGGGGTAGTTCTCCGATGCAGAGGCTTGAGCATACTGCTCAGCACAGTGCTTGGCAATCGCATTTGTATTGGTACATAGCACGCCATTGATTGTAATGCTAGGGACACCTGTTGGGGTCTGGTACCCAAAAAGATGTCTGATCTTCGTCCAGACTTGGGAAGGTGACGTATGGCACTCAATGTCGACACATGCCTCTCCCAACACTCTTGTGTCTGTCATTTTAGAAGCTGGCGCATACGGGCACGGAGCTGCTTAAGGGCTATCAGATGCTCTAGGGAAGGGTGTCGTTTATGTAGCTGTAGAGCTCGTCAATGCTCTGTAATTGCTTCATCAACTTCCGGCGACCACCAAGGGACTGTCTTTCACCACGGACACCCTAAAAAGTGGGGGATTGTGTTTTCTGCTGCAGAAACGATTGTGATAGTCACCTGCACAACCATTACATTGATATTACCATGTGGGGCCAGAGTCAACAATGACATCAGATGTGAAAGTTTCCCCAGTCTGCCTCGTTTAAAGCCCATCTGGGCAAGTGTCCATGGCCTGAAGCCAGGGCAGTGACAGGAAGATGGGAAAGTGGTCACTACCACACAGGTCGTCATGTGCTCTCCAGTGGATACATGGAAGAAGTCCTGGGCTGCAAATTGATAAATCAATGGCCGAGTAACTACCTCAAGCCACAATGAAATGTGTGGCAGCCCCAGTACTTAAGAGACAGAGGTGGACTGAGACATCTTTGGCTCAGCCAGTAAAGCACGGTGTCACCCCACAAGGGGTTATGGGCGTTAAAATCTCCCTAAAGTAGGAAAGGTTTAGGGAGTTGATCAATCAGCGCAGCTAATACATTCAGGGGTACTGCACCATCTGGATGAAGATATACATTGTAGACAGTTATTTCCTGTGTCGTCCTTATTCTGACAACCATAGCTTCTAGAGGGGTTTGAAGGGGCACATGTTCACTACAGACTGAGTTTAGGACAAACGCAAACTCCACCTGACACTCCATTGTAGTCTCTATGGTTCCTGTTTTATCCCTCATAGCCATGGAGGGCAGGGGTCCGCATTGCCGGGAACCAGGTTTCCTGAAGGGCACTGCAAAAAGCAGGTGTAAAGCTTAACAGTTGCCATAGCTCAGCCAGGCGGTGGAAAAAACTGCCACAATTCCACTGGAGGATGATGTGATTGTGAGACTGGGAAGGCATGAAACACTCAATGACGTAGCCTATGTCTCAGGTCACCTGTGGCCACCGACTTTTTGCCTGAGCAGTCTATATCCAATGTGTCTCAAAGTCCGGCCAGATCCAGGTCCTCAGCAGACGCCAGAATCTCCACCATATCCTCAGACACAGAGATTGTAAGCAGTGGTGGTGTGGGTGCCACTGCAAGTTCCTTGTTCTTAAGGGTTCTTCTTTTTCGATTTCTTGTGCTGTTCCTTGGGTTTCCCTCGCTGGGAGGACTTCACTATCAGTCTCCAGGACTGAGGATGAGTGTGAAGCCCTATGACCAGCTGCATTTGGGCTCTTCAGCCGTTGGCGGGTGTCATCTTTCCCACTAGCAGAAATCTGGGAAGAGAGTGACCCAAGGGACCCCCTCCTAGCGAGAGGAGCCAAAGAAGCCTTATGCTTCACTGGCTCAGAAGTGGGGACTAATCCCCGATGGTTGGGGGAGGGGGGGGGGGGGTAGTATTGCTCCTGAAGTAGGTGGTGCAGGAGCAACAGGGAGGGAAGTGCCCCCCCCACCATCAAGGTGGCAGGTGTAGTCTCCCGGTTCTGAGAGACGACACGAATTTGAGGAACTGATGGGGTGAGAACTGTTCTCGTGGCAGTGGCGTATGAGATCATAGCCACAGGATGTAGGCACTCGAGTTTCCTCTTAGCCTAGGTGTAGGTCAGTCGGTCATACCATGATTTTCCTCCCTTTCTGTAAAATCCTGCAGTCTGGCGAGCAAGGTGAATGATGCCCTCCGTAGTTGACACAGATGGGAGGTGGGGCGCATGGAGTATTGGGATGCAATGGACACCCACAATCTCGACAGGTGGGGCTGGAAGTACAGCGGGAAGACATATGGCCGAACATCCAGCACTTAAAGCATCACATCGGGGGAGGGATATATGGCTTGACGTCACAATGGTAGACCATCACCTTGACCTTCTTGGGCAAGGTGTCACCCTTGAAGACCAAAATTAAGGCACTAGTTGCAACCTAGTTATCCCTCAGAGCCCGATGGATGCACCCGATGAAATGAACACCTTGCTGCTCTAAATTGGCGTGCAGCTCGTCGTCAGACTGCAAAAGAAGATTCCTGTGGAATATAATACACTGGTCCATATTTAAGCTCTTATGATGGTAACAGAAACATCCCCCAATTTGCCACAAGCGAGTAATGCCCATGACTGGGAAGAGGATGCTGTTTGTATCAAAACTGACACAGAGCGCATTTTGGCCAAGCCCTCCACCTCCCCAAACTTGTCCTCTAAATGCTCCACAAAAAACTGTGGCTTCATGGACATGAAAGATTCCCCCTCAACTATCGTACATATGAGGTACCGGGGCAAATAAACTTCACTGCCATCCTTAGTGTGGCCATTGAGGGGAACGACTTGGGGTCATATTTCTTAGAATTAAAGCTAGACTTTGCCCGCTTAGGGACTGCTGGCAGCGGACCACCAGCAAGAGATGGCGTACTACACTTCATGGCATGGCATCCGCCCTGATACCACCCACTCCGACCAGGGGCCCTCCACATGGGCGCCACCCAGCCACAGCAAAGGCCACCTGGCAGGATAGCCATTGCCGGGAGTCCTGATGCCCCAGGGTGACGGGCATCTACTCCTTGGCATACATGGGGAGTTAGCAGCGCAGGCATCAGCAGAGCAATCCCTGTGTTGTCAGGGGGCTACAACCAACTGGGTACATGGCGATCCCACCACAACGTACTGGCTACTGTGCTGGATATGAGGTAAAAAGAAGTCCATGGACATCGTCGGCACAGAAAGTGACACTACATAGTGCATGGTGGTAAACGCACCCAGGAAGGTGTCCTCACCCAAGAGATGGAGAATGGGCAACAGTGCAACGCAACGACGAGAAAGTGGGCTAAAGATCTCAATGCACAATGGACACGATACACCATGTAAGGCGCCCTTCCCCAATTGGCTTGCTCTTTGTGAAAATTTTGAAAAATGGAGGTCAAACCCCATAGCGGACCATCACGTAAAGGCTGAAACGTGTGAGACTCCTTTTAGTCACCTCTTACGACAGGCAGGAAAACCTCTGTCCTATTATTACCCCTGGACCCGCAGGATGAGAGAAGCTGGAGAGCCTAAACTTGGATCAAATGACATTCTCGTCAGCTTTAAATTTTTTTTATTTATTTTTTTTTTTTTTTTTATCACTCAATGACTCTCTGGAGCACATCAGTTTCATTTGCCTGCAGGATATCACCAAGCTCTTCCTTGGCGTCTCTTACCCCACAAGCTACTTTACATGGAATGGCAATTCTAAAAACAGCTGAAAGGTGTTGCCCTGGGTGGTTGATAATTTTGAGAGACAGGGATTGGACTTGGCACCTTGGAAACCGGAAGTGTGGTACAGGTACATCAACGGCACCTTCATCATGTGGAGCCAAGGTGACGAACAGTTTGGTGACTCCCCCAGACATCTGAACAGCCTCCGTGTCAACATGGAATTTACTATGGAAATAGACAAGGACCAACAATTACCCTTTCTATATGTGCTGGTCACAAGGAATGATGAGAACCTGGGCCACAGTGTGTATAAAAATACTGACACACGTGGACTGATACCTGCATAAACTGTCAAATCGACTCCTAAGCAAGAAAAAAGGAATGAACAACAGTCTTGTAACACATGCAAGACGGATATGTGAGCTGCAGGGCCTCGGACACGAGATGTAACACTTGGAATCTGTTCTAAGGAGTACTGGGTACTCCATTAGGTGCATAAGAAGTGTCATGAAACCTAACACTTGACTAAGTGATACATCGGAACATGAAATGTTGGGTACTGCCTTTCTGCCATACATCCTCAGGATGACAGAAACAAATGCAATGTAAATACTATTTACAAACTGATCAAGAAAATCAGAGAATCTTAGATTGGCAAATGACAAAAGGAACCAACCATGATGTCAGGAATATACAATGTATCAAGGAGCTTGTTATAATTTTTTGAAAAACATACTGCCTATCTTTCTGGAGGATGTGCCATGTCAGGACAGACTACAGATGTGGTTCACACATGATGGCACACCAGCACATTTTCTCTGCATTGTGCGTTGGCACCTGATGAAGGCATTTAAAAACCAATGGACTGCTCCAGAAAGTCCCATACCTTGGCCTGCTAATTGCCTGGACCTAAATCCACTAGACTTCTGGTTATGGGGACACATGAAACAATTGGTCTATGCCACTCCATTAAATGATGTGTAGGCACTACACAATCAAGTCTTCCATGCATTTCAACAAATTTAGAATCAGCCAGGCCAATTTCAAACAGTGTGTCAATCTGTACATTGAAGGGCAGAGGCATGCATTGAGATGAATAGATATCACATTGAGCATCTCCTCCGAACAAGTGGCCATATGTCAGAATGTATGCTTTGTAGGACCCATGGTTATGAAACTTTTTTGTTTTGATGCATACAATTATCCCCTGAAATACTGAATAGTTTTTTTAAGCACCCTGTATAATATTGCAGGCTGGGACTTGCGGAAAAATTACCCATGATGGATCATGCACTTTGTGAGGCCGACTACATATAAAACTTACTGTGGAAAAAAGCTACCACATCCACTTGTCCACAGCAATCATAAAAACTCACAAACATGAGTGCTGTGTCAACAAGAAGCAAGAAAGCCTCAATATGAACAGATCTTGGCTTCCTTCCAAGGCCGCAGAATATGACCGACACAGGTAGCCAGAGGAAAACGACAGCGGTGATGACTGGAAAAGTCTCCGGCTACACGACTGACTCCAATGAATCCCATTAATGGAAGGTGAATCTCTAACAATATCAGCCTCTGATGCTGGCAAAACAGGAAAATCATTGAACACAAGCTTGCCAATGATAGTGAGACAGAAGCCACCAAGAAATACAACCAAATACGTTATAGGATTCTACTACAAACAGATGAGATTGATTGAGATAGGACAACAGTTCTGCAGTGGAAGCTCTACAGTGACTTAAATCAAACTTTCAAACTTCCCTACTGGAAAAAGAGCAGACTATTGAACTTGAACATGCCACCAGGCCCAGACGGAATTCCTGTTGGATTTTACACTGACTGCACAGCTGAATTGATTCCTTTTATATTTATCAAGAAACTTTCCATGTGACTGGGAAAGGGTGCAGACCACTATACCTGTGGAAGGGGGGGATGGAAGCTAAACAATGTGGGTGCACATTGCTAACCATCTCCTCTTGCAGAATTCTGGGTGAATTATACACCTGACCATCATGTCATAGCTGGAGAAAAAGAAGTTTTTTCAAAGAATCAACATAGATTCATCAACTGAAGGCATAAAGTCTGTAAACAAGTCCACACTCAAGCCCATCTTGATTGCATGTAACTATACAATTCACAAAAACCAGTTTTGGTTTATGCCATAACAGAGTCACAGGAAACCACTTGAGCAATTCACAGCTAGCTTCATTCACATACAATATCTTGGAAATGATAGATGCAAGTGAAAAGGTAGATTTTTTCATTTCAGATTTCTATAAGGCATTTGACACTGTAACACATTGTCAATCAGTACACAAGATGTGATTATACAGAATGTTATCAAAGGTATGCAACTGAATCAATGATTTTTTGACTAACGGAGCCCAGTGCATTATACTGGACAGTAAATGTTCAACAGAGAAGGGTAACAGAACCACTCGTGTTCTCAGTATACATGCATGATTTTTCAGGTAGTATCAGCAGCACTATTAGATTGTTCTTTGAGATTATCCTTTGAGATTATCTTTCTTGTATGATTGTAAAGAAATGCAGAAAAAGTTGCACAATATTACCACCAGGCTACTAGATGTAATGCAAGGAGCTTTCTATAAATGTGAACAAAGCTAAAGTAGTGCTCCTAACAAAGAGAAAGAGCTGAAGACTATCTATTACAAGATTAGTGGTGAACACATCACACTGTTTAAATACTGAGAAGTGATACTACACAACCATTTGCGGTAGAATTAACATGTAAACTCTGCTGCAGAGAAGGCGAATGGAAGATGCATACAAGAGACCAATGCACTAAATTCTGGAGCACTGTCTTGCGGGGTACATGTGTAGATGCAGATGTAAATGTGTCAACCATATTCTCTGCCATGCACTGTACAGTGTTTTGCAGAGTATGTGTGTAGATGTAGGTGTAGATGTAAATCTGTCAACCGATTATTCAGTTCTCAAGACCTAATATTTAAAAGGTAGAAAGACAACACACATTGCTATAAAATGTTCATTTTACATACAAATGTAGTTTCAGCAATAAACTATTCACACTCACATTAACGTAACATCAGTGTGTATAAACTGCAGTTGTCTCTGTTGCTATAATTACTGCATTTGATTCCCATACACAAGGACTGAAAACTTAATGGTCAAATATTCTCTCTGAAACTGATAACCTATCATAAACCACAACAACTACAATGGAAAGTCCAGTACGGAATAGCAGCAATACTACGAAAAGGGTAAATTGTTATTCACCATATAGAGGAGACACTGAGTCATGGACAGACATGACAAGAAGAAAGGGAAGACCGCTACACTCGTACACTCAAGATCTCCTTTATATGGTGAGCAGCGATCTATCCTTTTCATAATATCATTGAAACAATTACAACAGGCAAAAATTGCACACAAGTTCAGTGAGTAAGTGTAGACTACTGAAACTACAGCTGTGACTGACTGAAATTTATGTAAGCACATGCACGCCAGAAAACTATCGACACCTCAGTGAAAATTCCCAAACAAATTACAAGTATCAATATTCTCATGACAAGCATTTTCCTTGGCTTGCGTAGCCACCTTCTGCCCATTCACTATACAGTCTTCTGACATCAGAAGCACAACTTTTGGAGATATAAAGGTGACACCAAAGTGGAGTGAAAACAAACATTTCCAACAAGTAAAGAGAAACACACCCAAACAATAGCACAAGCACACTATTATAGAATATCAGGCAAATGAAAAATGCCCTGTCTTACATACCAAAGGAGATAATGGAAGAAACTGATGGCATAATATTCACAGAGACCAACCCCACTCAACCTACAGAACATTGAGGTTACTAAGCCATACTCCACTGGACACAATTCACACTATCTATACTGCAGAACAGCATACAAAAAAAATTAAACTATCATAGTATACTATGTGATCAAAAGTATTCAGACACCTGGTTGAAAATGACTGAAAAGTTCATGGCACCCTCCATCGGTAATACTGGAATTCAATATGGTGTTGGCCCACCCTTAGCCTTGTCGACAGCTTCCACTCTCACAGGCATACGTTCAATCAGGTGCAAGAAAATTTCTTGGGAAATGGCAGCCCATTCTTCATGGAGTGCTGCACTGAGGAGAGGTATCGATGTCGATCGGTGAGGCCTGGCATGAAGCCAGCGTTCCAAAACATCCCAAAGGTGTTCTATACGATTCAGGTCAGGACTCTGTGCAGGCCAGTCCATTGCAGAGTAGTTATTGTCGTGTAACCATTCCACCACAGGCCGTGCATTATGAACAGCTGCTCGATCATGTTGAAAGATGCAATCACCATCCCCGAATTGCCAACAGTGGGAAGCAATAAGATGCTTAAAACAACAAGGGGTGCAATCCCCCTCCATGAAAAGCATGACCACACCATAACACCACTGTCTCCAAATTTTACTGTTGGCACAACACATGCTGGCAGATGACGTTCACTGGGCATTCGCCACACCCACACACCAGATCAGCACATTGTGTACCCTAATTCATCACTCCACACAATGTTTTTCCACTGTTCAATCATCCAATGTTTACACTCCTTACACCAAGTGAGGCGTCGTTTGGCATTTACGGGCGTGATGTGTGGCTTATGAGCAGCTGCTCGACCATGAAATCCAAATTTTCTCACCTCCTGCCTAACTTTCATAGTACTTGCAATGGATCCTGATGCAGTTTGGAATTCCTGTGTGATGGTGTGGATAGATGTCTGCCTATTACACATTACAATCTTCTTCAATTGTCGGCGGTCTCTGTCAGTCAACAGACGAGGTCAGCACGTATGCTTTTGTGCTGTACGTGTCCCTTCACGTTTCCACTTCATTATCACATTGGAAACAGTGGTCCTAGGGATATTTAGAAGTGTCGAAATCTCGCTTGCAGACGTATGACACAAGTGACACCCAATCACCTGACCACGTTCGAAGTCTGTGTGTTCCGCGGAGTGCCCCATTCTGCTCTCTCACGATGTGTAATGACTACTGAGGTCGCTGATATGGAGTACCTGGCAGTAGGTGGCAGCACAATGCACCTAGTATGAAAAACATATGTTTTTGGGGGTGTCCGGATACTTTTGATCACATAGTGTAGCATTAATTACAGACACGCTTGCTCATTTATAAATGACAATGGTGCAGTACATTACACATATCTAACACTTCTGGGAAATATCCCAAATTTAATTCAGAAAAGTTCTGTACCTGCATAGTGCCTATTACCACTACTGTTGTAGTTTTATTACCATATGTTCCTCTTTGATTATTCTTTCAGTACTATCTGTTTTCCCCCTTTAGGAAGCGGGTAACTCTGCCTGTTGTTGAATTCCAGCATTACCGATGAAGGGTGCCATGAACTTTTCAGTCATTTTCAACCAGGTGTCTGGATACTTTTGATCACATAGTACACTATGATAGTTTAATTTTTTTTTTTTTGTATGCTATTCTGCAGTATAAATAGTGTGAATTGTGTCCAGTGGAGTATGGCTTAGTAACCTCAATGTTCTGTGGGTTGAGTGGGGTTGGTCTCTGTGAATATTATGCCATCAGTTTCTTCCATTATCTCCTTTGGTATGTAAGACAGGGCATTTTTCATTTGCCTGATATTCTATAATAGTGTGCTTGTGCTATTGTTTGGATGTGTTTCTCTTTACTTGTTGGAAATGTTTGTTTTCACTCCACTTTGGTGTCACCTTTATATCTCCAAAAGTTATGCTTCTGATGTCAGAGCAATAGTGTGAATTGCATTGTAATGACAGTCCAAATATATATATAAAAAAACAGCACACATGGGCTATCATAACAATGAATTAATTCAATGGTTATAATGTTTAAATACCACAGTAATACACCATTTCTATGAATACAATATTGTGTGTTGGTTCACATATTTGTTTTGTTATACACTCCTGGAAATTGAAATAAGAACACCGTGAATTCATTGTCCCAGGAAGGGGAAACTTTATTGACACATTCCTGGGGTCAGATACATCACATGATCACACTGACAGAACCACAGGCACATAGACACAGGCAACAGAGCATGCACAATGTCGGCACTTGTACAGTGTATATCCACCTTTCGCAGCAATGCAGGCTGCTATTCTCCCATGGAGACGATCGTAGAGATGCTGGATGTAGTCCTGTGGAACGGCTTGCCATGCCATTTCCACCTGGCGTCTCAGTTGGACCAGCGTTCGTGCTGGACGTGCAGACCGCGTGAGACGACGCTTCATCCAGTCCCAAACATGCTCAATGGGGCACAGATCCGGAGATCTTGCTGGCCAGGGTAGTTGACTTACACCTTCTAGAGCACGTTGGGTGGCACGGGATACATGCGGACGTGCATTGTCCTGTTGGAAAAGCAAGTTCCCTTGCCGGTCTAGGAATGGTAGAACGATGGGTTCGATGACGGTTTGGATGTACCGTGCACTATTCAGTGTCCCCTCGACGATCACCAGTGGTGTACGGCCAGTGTAGGAGATCGCTCCCAACACCATGATGCCGGGTGTTGGCCCTGTGTGCCTCGGTCGTATGCAGTCCTGATTGTGGCGCTCACCTGCACGGCGCCAAACACGCATACGACCATCATTGGCACCAAGGCAGAAGCGACTCTCATCACTGAAGACGACACGTCTCCATTCGTCCCTCCATTCACGCCTGTCGCGACACCACTGGAGGCGGGCTGCACGATGTTGGGGCATGAGCGGAAGACGGCCTAACGGTGTGCGGGACCGTAGCCCAGCTTCATGGAGACGGTTGCGAATGGTCCTCGCCGATACCCCAGGAGCAACAGTGTCCCTAATTTGCTGGGAAGTGGCGGTGCGGTCCCCTACGGCACTGCGTAGGATCCTACGGTCTTGGCGTGCATCCGTGCGTCGCTGCGGTCCGGTCCCAGGTCGACGGGCACGTGCACCTTCCGCCGACCACTGGCGACAACATCGATGTACTGTGGAGACCTCACGCCCCACGTGTTGAGCAATTCGGCGGTACGTCCACCCGGCCTCCCGCATGCCCACTATACGCCCTCGCTCAAAGTCCGTCAACTGCACATACGGTTCACGTCCACGCTGTCGCGGCATGCTACCAGTGTTAAAGACTGCGATGGAGCTCCGTATGCCACGGCAAACTGGCTGACACTGACGGCGGCGGTTCACAAATGCTGCGCAGCTAGCGCCATTCGACGGCCAACACCGCGGTTCCTGGTGTGTCCGGTGTGCCGTGCGTGTGATCATTGCTTGTACAGCCCTCTCGCAGTGTCCGGAGCAAGTATGGTGGGTCTGACACACCGGTGTCAATGTGTTCTTTTTTCCATTTCCAGGAGTGTATGTCTGAGGTACTCCTTGCGCAGTGTGCAGTGGCTGGAGTTCATCAGCAGATGACTTAACGTCACAGTGTGTGCTGCATGCAGCTGTCACCACCACAAGAATTGTCCAGGACGGCCTCGGAACAATAAACTACGGAAGTCGCCAATGAAACCTCAAGACAATAATGTCAACATAGCTTAGGTTAAAAACTATTGTAAGAAAGTCTTCTTAGTTTTTTTGCTGGTGTGAAATTAGTATCCACTCGTGACAGATCTCTCTGTACTTGAATCTAGAATAAAAGTTAATCGTCACCTATACTCGTCAAGGAAGTATTAATGTAACAAGATTACCAATTAACTTCAGTTTAGATGAAGAAACTCATATCAAGAATTTTTATGGTTTTGCTACAAGAAGCCTCTCAGAGCATGTGTGTGGGCGCACGCACGCACGCGCGCACACACACACACACACACACACACACACACACACACTCACACACACACACACACACAGCCACACACACACAGCCAGGAGGACTAACTCAAAACATAATGAATAAACTAAATACGACACAAATGTTATACTAATCAGAGATGTGAACTGTAGAAATGATAAGCAGAGTCCCATAGCACACATACTGCTAGAAACACTGGAAGAGGAAGCTTTCAGACAATCGAACAAAACCATAATACCAAACTATGTAGCAAATAACTGATCCAGCATTATTGATTTAGTGTTTTATAAAGAAGGGAACTTAAAGCTAATGAAACAAGAAGGGTTATGGCCCTAAGCAGCAGCCCCCATAAGAAAATGTATCCCCATAATGACAGGGCTCCCCACTGAAACACCACAACCAAGGAAGAAGCAATTGGGCCAAATACTTACTCCTAAAAAACACAGCTGGAAATAATAGAGCAAAACTAAGATAACATTAAAAGAGCGAGGGCACTAATATAGGAAGATTATCAACAGGAGTTATAATGACAGCCACAAAAAGCAAAAGAAGAAAAGCACAAAAATAGTTTGACCATGTATGCTACAAGGAAAGGAGCTACAGGCATTACACATAGCACAGACATAGAGAGGACAGTCAGATATAACTGACTATGCAGGAAAATGATGGAAATACAAACCGACAATTAAAAGGGAATGAGCAGAATATACTAAGAAGGAAGCAGGAAAATTAACAAAGGATGCAGAACCAGACCAATTCATAAGCATAGGGAAGAAAGTCTCACTCCCAACAGCAGAAATATACGTGGAAGAATGAGAAACACGTTTCTCAGAAATAGTGAATAAACATAAAAAAGACAAACATTGGTAAGTCCAGATAGTCTACTAGCTGAATAACATCTAGCAGTGGAAACTCCAGGTTGGAATATCAACAATTACAGATAGGATACATTGCTACTCAACGTAAAGATGACACACTGAGTTACAGACAAGTACAATGAAAAGACTGTTGCACACTTTGCTTTTGACTAAATCCTTCTTCAGAAAACAACCCCTCCCCCCCCCCCACACACACACACACAAAAGCAGGCACACCTCAGGCACACACGACTGCTTTCTCTGGCTGCTTTGGAAATGGAAATGAAGTCCCATGGTTCTTGACAGAACTTATAGGGGAATGATGCAGGAGACCTGCACCGCTGTACTAGGCAAGGTCCTAATGGTGGTGGTTTGCCATTGCCTTCCTCCAACCGTAATGGGGATGAATAATGATGATGAAGGCGACACAACAACACCCAGTCATCTCGGGGCAGCTGAAAACCCCTGAGCTTACCG
The DNA here is from genome assembly GCF_021461385.2 of Schistocerca piceifrons. Taxonomy (NCBI): domain Eukaryota; kingdom Metazoa; phylum Arthropoda; class Insecta; order Orthoptera; family Acrididae; genus Schistocerca; species Schistocerca piceifrons. The sequence continues at coordinate 855,910,422 of NC_060140.1, read as the reverse complement.
GGAATCGAGCCCGAGACACTGCGCTCGGGAAGCGAGAACGCTACCGCGAGACCATGAGCTGCAGACCAGGCCACTTTCAGACCCAATAAAAAGACACATTGAGACACCAAAGGGGAATGTACTATGTTGTCTGTGTAGATCTCAAGAAAGTGATCGACTCAGTAAATAGAGGAAAACTAATGGAGTAATTGAAAGGCATGACTGCAGAGAAAGATATGCTAGTGAGAACAACTGAGGCATGCCTTTAATGAAATCTGACCCACATATAGAACAACGTTGAAATTTCAGAAAATCTCAGTTCTAAACAGACCCTATGACTAAAGCCTGGTTCAACATCCTTATAGCAGATGTGACAAACACAATACGGGAAAACTCAAAAGCAGAAATGATTGTGTAGATAGATGACATGGTGATAGTATTGGCGATAAGAAAGGTCATACATAAGGCACTAAATCGACTAGAAACTCTGGCAAAAGTAAATGATCTAAAAGTAAATCAACAGAAGACAATTCAATTGACATTCAGGAAGAGAGGGAGGGGGGGGGGGGGGGGGGGGGGAATCACCCAAGACTACAACTTTACACAATGAACACTAGAAATAGTAGAGAAATATGAATAAATATCTTGGAACTATATTATGGACAACAGCAACAACTTTTGGTTTTCCTACTTACAACAGAGCAACAGCAGCCATCAAAGCCTCATACAATATCCCGAACATATCTAATCTATTGACAAGCACAGCAATGACACTATTCAAAGCAGCAGTGGCACCAGTCATAATATATGAACTAGAGATTATAAGGGACAAACTTAAGATTGGTGATATGAAAAGAATGGAAAAAGTCAAGATGATGTTCATGAAATGCTTGCTGACGGGAGGGAAAACACTGCCCTCCCAATTAAAATAGGAACTCTCAATGAGACTTATTTCGAGAGGCCATCAGATTATAACACGGTCTACCATCCGCGCGACCATATCAGGAACTTATTAACAATATGGACCAGAAGAAAGAGATAGATCCAAAGTTCTAAAACACACCAGCCGACTAAATGACAGCCGGACCACAGAAATGTAACAACAATGCTCACAATACACGAATTTCATCATAAAATATGTACCAACAATAAATCATATGAACCAACTGAAAAGTGTAAATGTGTGCCAGGCAAACAAGGACGTAAAAAACACATCATAACATGCAGAAAGTGAAATAAAACAGTAATGGACTACAACTTGCATAAATCTGTACATTAATGACCACTCTGAGCACACTTTTCTTGTTAATAATGAGTAAGCAGTCATCTAGAATTATTGCTTATAACTTGCTGGAGACTTGATGAGAAGTTAGTTATGCCTTGTCAAGTATTTAAACCCATAATGATGATGATGATGATGATGATGAGGTCCCATAGTCCAAGGAGTGTAGGGAACAATGTGGGAGACCCGTACTGCTGACTAGGCGAAGTCCTAGCAGAGGTGGTATGCCATTGCCTTCCTCCGACTTTAATGGGGATAAATAATGATGATGATGATGAAGACAACACAAAAACACCCAGTCATCTCGAGGCAGGGAAAATCCCTGACCCTGCCAGGAATCGAACCTGGGACCCCGTGTGCGGGAAGCGAGAATGCTACCACAAGACCATGAGCTGCGGACTAAACCCATAAAGAATGGTATAAGTGAATAGGGGCCTTTACAGAAGCTACCAAAAAATTTAGAGCGACTTATCAGAGCACTGCAGTGAACTTTCGGTGATAAATGCAGAATGCAAATATTTCATTCATAACTTGTAGAAAGTTTTCGAACAATAAAGTATGATGAAATCGTCATTTACAAATGATATGTCAGGGTTATGTAATCATAAATGTGTCACAGTCACATTTGTGAACATCTGTCACAGATGCTAGTACTAGTCTGGTAAACATTTTGTAATTAAGAATTCTGAGTAAGTTTCTGATCACGTGCTGTTAAGAGTCACCGAAAATAAATTCTGAAATTAAAATGAAAGATTTTACTTCCAAAAATAGACAAAAGTGAATATATATTTCATCATCTCATTAAAAATTCCTTTTTTTTAATTTAAAATCTATTGTAAAATTGCAGAATAGCACATGTAAGTTACGTTTGGTAATGTCATTATTAATTACTGATATGTCTTTGATTCTGTTCAGCTTACTTACTAAACTCATCAAACAATGGAAAATCCAGGATGGAATGTAACAATATCCACCCCCACTGCCCCCTAACACCCCCTGTCAACTTTCCACAATTTCTTAACCTAGAACCTTGCCTCACCATCATTCCCCAAATCCCTCAACATGCAAACTAACCTTACATCCACAGAAAGAACCATTTTCCATCATCTAAAAACTGATCCTGACCTTATAATCCTACCTGCAGACAAAGGCTCCACCACTGTTGTTTTGAACCACAAGGATTACCTCACCGAAGGACTCTGTCAGCTGTCAGATACTTCCACCTACAAACCTTGCCACAGTGACCCCATTCCAGTAATCCAGCAGGATCTCCAGTCACTACTCAAATCCTTAGGCCCATCCCAGAACCTCTCCCCAGACTCCATCTCTCTACTTACCCCTACCACTCCCCACACTCCTACCTTCTACATGCTTCCTAAAGTCCATAAGCCCAACCACCCAAGACATCCCATAGGGGGCGGTTACTGAGCCCCCACTGAGAGAATCTTTGCTCTTGTACACCAACACGTTCAACCTTTTACCCAGAATCTATTACCTTCCTATATAAAAGATACCAACCATTTCCTCCATCGACTCTCCACTGTTTCTGTCTCTTTACCACACGGTGTCCTGTTCGGCACTATTGATGCCACCTCCCTGTACACTAGCATTCCTAATGCTTATGGTCTTACTGCTATTGAACACTACCTTTCCAAATGCCCTATGGATTCCAAACCAACAACCTCCTTCCTAGTAGCCATTACTAACTATATCCTCACCCACAATTATGTCTCCTTTGAAGGCTTTACCTACAAAAAAATCTGGGGTATGGCTATGGGCACCCACATGGCACCATCCTATGCCAACCTATTCATTGGCCATCTAGAGGAATCCTTCCTAAAAACCCAGAATCCTAAACCCCTCACCAGGTTCAGATTCAGTGATGACATCTTTACTATGTGGATCGAAGGTGAGGACACCATATCCATATTCCTCCAGAACCTCAACAACTTCTCCCCCATTTGCTTCACCTGGTCCTACTCAACCCAACAAGCCACCTTCCCAGATGTTGATCTCCGCCTCAGAGACAGCTACATCAGTACCTCCACCCATATCAAACCTACTAACCACCAGCAATACCTCCCCTTCGACAGCTGCCACCCGTGGTCTTCGCATCTGCAGTGATGAGCAGTCCCTTTTGGAATATACTGAGGGTCTCACTGAAGCCTTCACTGACCGTAATTATCCTCCCAACCTCGTACAAAAACAAATCTACCATGCCTTATCTTTCCAGTCTCCCACCACCTCCCAAAGTCATACTGTCCAGCCAAATAACTCAGTACCATCCAGGACTGGAGCAACTGAATTACATTCTCCTCCAGGGTTTCAATTACCTCTCGTTGTGCCCTGAAATGAGGAATGTCCTGCCCACTATCCTTCCCTGTTTTCCGCCATCCACTGAACATACACAATATACTCATCCATCCTTACACAACTCCTGCTGCCAATCCCTTACCTCATGTCTCATGCCCCTGTAATATACCTAGATGCAAGACCTGTCTCATACATCCTCCTACCACTACCTACTCCAGCCCGGTCAATAACATCACCTATCCCATCAAAGGCAGGGCTACCTGTGAAACCAGTCACGTGATTTACAAGCTAAGCTGCAACCACTGAGCTGCGTTCTATGTGGGCATGACACCCAACAAGTTGTCTGTCCACATGAATGGTCACCGACAAACTGTGGCCAAGAAACAAGTGGACTACCCTGTTGCTGAACATGCTGCCAAACATGATATCCCTCATTTCAATGACTGCGTCACAGCCTGTGCCTTATGGATGCTTCCCACCAACACCAGCTTTTCTGAATAGCGCAGGTGGGAACTTTCCCTGCAATACATCCTACGTTCCCGTAACCCTCCTGGCCTCAACCTTCGTTAGTCACTGTCCTCACCCATCCAGCCCCCTCCCTGTTTCCATTCCAGCACTAAACAGTCTTCAATTTCACCCCCATACCCAGTCTTAATTTCTTTTTATTTCTCTCCTTTCCAGTACTCCCCCCTCCCCCTCCCCACCTTCTCTCCTACCCTCCATCTAAACTGCAGCACTTCACTGTCTGCCACCCCCACCATACTATTCCTCCTCCCCCCCCCCCCCCCCCCGTTTCGCAGTTGCCGCTCCCATCATGCACTGGTGCTGCTGCTCGCAGTGTGGTTTCAGCTGCCTGAGACTGCAGACATGTGTGCGAGTTGCATTTGCGAGTGAGTGTGTGTGTGTGTGTGTGTGTGTGTGTGTGTGTGTGTGTGTGTGTGTGTGTGCCTGTTGTTGACAAAGGCCTTAATGGCCGAAAGCTATAATTGTGTGAATCTTTTTGTTGTGCCTATCGCGACTCAGCATCTCCACTGTAACGTGAGTAGCAACTTTCCTCTCTAATATTGTTACTTAACTCATCTGTTGATAAAATTAAGATTGTGTTAGGAGATAATTTTGGGGGAGGGGTCAGGTGACAGGCACACCTACTGCCAAAGGGCCTTCACAGTGGCCACATCCAATGCAGTTTCTACCAGGAGAGCAGAACTAGCACACTGTATCAAGCAGCACTGTACAGGCTCCTGGCATCCGTGGCCTGCAGGGGCCTCACACCTTTGGTGGTCGTTGAGGGAACACTGAGCAGAGTGGCCCACTCTGCTGCCATTCTACACTGCCGGCATTACGCGCTCCCCAGCAGGACAATGGCCACACACACAGTTTCCGGGTTACCTAATTTGCTTTCCAAGTCATTTGTCAGCTCCTGTAGCCTGCAAGATGTGTGCATGTGGGAGTCTATGTGACTGTGTGTGTACTTTCTACTACAGAAAGAGCCAGAGATCGAAAGCTAGTAAATGCTATATTCTGTTATGTGTGTGTATGTGCCACAGGTCAGTCTACGGCAGGTGAGTGGTTGTCTTTCCCTTATTTTACATATTGTTCCATTCAGGAATTTCCATTACTGCTATTAACGGTACATTATTTTTGTTAGTGTCGAAAATGCTCTAGGTATAATGGGAATGAGTGACACGCCTCTTGTTCATGAACCAAATGGTTCATAAATGTACATCATCATGTGACAATTTACTCATGCAGAAGAACCAGTCAAGTTACATCCACATGAAAACTGCAAGAACAGAGACAAAGGATTGCAGGACACATGTCAAAGTTGTTTAAACACACACAACAAACCCAATTGTAATATAGTGTTCACATGCTGCATCAGTGTCCTTGCAATCAAATGTCACTCCATGATTTTGATATTCTGGTGGGAAAATCAATAATGTATATTTCTAGGCAAGGTAAGATTGTATGAAGCAATTTATACAGAGTTAACGGTAACCAGTTATTCATAAGTAAATAAACAAAGCATTTCTTCCATTATTCCTGAAACTGTAAAATGTACGAATGAAGTTGTTAGTTACTATTACGGCTATTTCAATTTTATTGCACTTCTTGTCCACTGCAACTGCTTTGCGGCATTATTTTCCAAATTTGAATAATACAACTTTATCACTTATTAGCTTATATGTTGTTGTTAGAAGTTCTGCAGTAGTAGAAATTAAATGCCAGTAAACAATAAGGAGGCTCTCCACAGAATCATTAAGGAGAAAATGTGGTAAACATTGACCAGAAGAAGGGACAGGATACTAGGACATGGGATGAGGCCTCAGGGAATATCTTTCCAAGGTACTAGAGGGAGCTGTAGAGGGTAAAAATTGTAAAGAAAGACAGTGATTGGAATATGCCCAACAAATACTTTAAGTTACTTTTCTATTTTGTTTCAAATTTTAATTAACGAAATTTTTTCAGTATATTAAGCTTCAAATTTATTAGCCTTTGTCAGGCTGAGAAAAGAGCCAAGTGTCAGAGCACATGTTTTTTTAACTAGGAGAAAATCCACTTGTGAGCCAGATCTGGTGAGCAGTGTAGGTGTAAACTTGTTGTCAACTGAGAAAATTGTAAAACTGCAAGGAAACAGCGTGGTTGGCCAGTAGTTAGCTTCAGGCAGCTAAGTAGTAGTGACACAGATACACACATCTAAAAGTACAGAAGAGCTATTCTAATTTTCAAAACGGTTAGTTCCTTTGTCAGGGAGGAAAAAGAAATAGTTTGGGACCAAGCCACTATGATCCCTGGTGCAGAAACAAAGCACAGGCACCATTTGTCTTCGTTAATTAGCACAAACACAGTGCCCAGATGCATGACTGGATATTTTTTGAAAATAGAGAATGGTGCTTTGGAAACCAAATAGTTCAATTAACCCCATTTCTTTAATATTTGAGAGGTGGTTTCTTTCTGCAGAAGTGACCCTACTATCTAATGCTGTCATACTTGCACCCTTTTCTTAATCTTCTTATTGAACTCTGTTCTTAGTTTCTTTATCTTGGCCTATATTCTTCCCTCTCACTTCCTTTGTGATCATGGCAACTTTCATCAATTAAAAACAAAACAGTCCCCTTCTTTTCTCTTGATGCACCCAAACAGATTTTACTTCACTTTACACACTCCAATACTGAGATTTTTCCAGTCACCAGATAATAGTAGTAGTAGTAGTAGTAGTCGTTGTTGTTGTTGTTGTCTTTAGTCCACAGACTGGTTTGATACAGCTCTCCATCCTGTGCAAGCTTCTTCAACTCCAAGTAACTACTGCAACCTATATCCTTCTGAATCTGCTTAGTGTATTCATCTCTTGGTCTCCCTCTTCAATTTTTACCCTCCACGCTGCCCTCCAGTACTACATTGGTGATCCCTTGATGCCTAAGAATGTGTCCTACCAACCAATCTCTTCTTCTAATCAAGTTATGCCACAAATTCCTCTTCTCCCCAATCCTGTTCAGTACCTCCTCGTTAGTTACGTGATCTATCCATCTAATCTTCAGCATTTTTCTGTAGCACCACATCTTGAAAACTTCTATTCTCTTCTTGTCTTAACTATTTATTGTCCATGTTTTACTTCCATACATATCAGAAAGTAATAGCACTATTTTACAACTTTTTGCATGCAGATCATTACTCTGGTGAGAAACAAACAACCACCAGGAAAAATTACGATTATCTTAATTTTGACACATTTGAAGCTTGTTTTGGAAAACAGGGAATAGGAAGGCAGGTTAGAGTTTAACAATGCATGGACTTTTCATTGGAATTCATGAATGTATTGAATTAACATTTCACCTTTTATGACATACAGAGTGCATGTCATAAAAAAAGACTGTGTAACAAAAGGAATTAGAGTGTTTATCACTAACAAGAGAAAACAATATATGGAAGCCAAAGTTAACTGAAACCCAGAATTTACTAACAAGGAAACCTCCCCATCGCACCCCTCTCAGATTTTGTTATAAGTTGGCACAGTGGATAGGCCTTGAAACACTGAACACAGATCAATCGAGAAAACAGGAAGAAGTTGTGTGGAACTATGAAAAAAATAAGCAAAATATGCAAATTGAGTAATCCATGTGTAGCATATGCAACATCAAGGAGAACGTGAGCTCAGGAGCGAATTGGTCCCGTGGTTAGCGTGAGCAGCTGCGGAATGAAAGGTCCTTGGTTCAAGTCTTCCCTCGGGTAAAAATTTAATTTTTTATTTTCGCAAAGTTATGATCTGTCCGTTCGTTCATTGACGTCTCTGTTCACTGAAATAAGTTTAGTGTCTGTGTTTTGCGACCGCACCGCAAAACTGTGCGATTAGTAGACGAAAGGACGGGCCTCTCCAATGGGCACCGAAAACATTTAATCGCAAGGTCTTACGATTCCTCCACAGGAAAACTCATTTGATATATTCTATAAGACACTGGTGACGGCATGTGTGTCCCATGACGGGAATATGTTGTCGACCCACCTAACTTGTACACTTGGTGAATGGGTGAAAAGATTCTTCTACCTTGCCCGATTTAGGTTTTCTTGTGGATGTGATAATCACTCCAAAAAAAGTGATGAAAACATAAGAGTTTGTCACATAAACTGCAACAAATGACTGCAACAGTTTCACAGTCACACAGTTTTCACTGTGTTCTGTCAAAACATTTGTTTTTAACGTTTTCAAATTTTTCCGTGTGTAGATCGTCAAATCCTGCCTATGTCCAAGCAAATCGTTGTCGACCCACCTAACTTGGACACATGGCGAATGGGTAATAAGATTCTTCTACCTTGCCCGATTTATGTTTTCCTGTGGATGTGATAATCACTCCCAAAAAGTGATGAAAACATAAGAGTTTGTCACATAAACTGCAACAAATGAATGCAACAGTTTCACAGTCACACAGTTTTCACTGTGCTCTGTCAAAACATATGTTTTTAACGTTTTCAAATTTTTCCGTGTGTAGACTGCCAAATCCTGCATATGTCCAAGCAAATCTGAACATGTCCTGGAATTTTGGAGAGCGAAGTTGATTATGTGTAAGTGCCTGAACTTTCATAATTGTCTGAAAATAAAAAATTAAAATTTTCACTCGAGGGAAGACTTGAACCAAGGACCTTTCGTTCCGCCACTGCTCACGCTAACCACGGGACCACTGTGCTCCTGAGCTCGCGTTGTCCTTGATGTTGCATATCCTACGCTTGGATTACTCAGTTTGTATATTTTGCTTATTTTTTTCATAGTTCCACACAACTTCTTCCTGTTTTCTCGATTTATCTGTGTTCAGTGTTTCAAGGCCTGTCCACTGTGCCAACTTATAACTAAATCTGAGGGGGGTGCGATGGGGAGGTTCCCTTGTAAGTATGTAAATGCTTACAAAAAATTTTGACAAAGTGTAACACATAATTTCCTGGCCACACCCGTGTGCTCGTTCTGTTTATTATTCTGATTACTGGGGCCAGTTTCTGGTGGGTGGACTGGAGATTTGTTCGCTAATCCTCCTAAACGGGTATTAGTCTGGGCCAAGAAGGATGATTTCAAGGGCAACGAGTAATTTTCCAAGGACGTACGTGTTTCCCAACACTCAAAGGAGATAAACCTTTGAAAATCCAGGCACAAGTGAGAACCTTACAAGAAGCAGTACGGTTGTTGTTGTTGTTGTGGTCTTCAGTCCTGAGACTGGTTTGATGCAGCTCTCCATGCTACTCTATCCTGTGCAAGCTTCTTCATCTCCCTGTACTTACTGCAACCTACATCCTTCTGAATCTGCTTAGTGTATTCATCTCTTGGTCTCCCTCTACGATTTTTACCCTCCACGCTGCCCTCCAATGCTAAATTTGTGATCCCTTGATGCCTCAAAACATGTCCTACCAACCGATCCCTTCTTCTAGTCAAGTTGTGCCACAAACTTCTCTTCTCCTCAATCCTATTCAATACCTCCTCATTAGTTACGTGATCTACCCACCTTATCTTCAGCATTCTTCTCTAGCACCACATTTCGAAAGCTTCTATTCTCTTCTTGTCCAAACTAGTTATCGTGCATGTTTCACTTCCATACATGGCTACACTCCATACAAATACTTTCAGAAACGACTTCCTGACACTTAAATCTATACTCGATGTTAACAAATTTCTCTTCTTCAGAAATGATTTCCTTGCCATTGCCAGTCTACATTTTATATCCTCTCTACTTCAACCATCATCAGTTATTTTACTCCCTAAATAGCAAAACTCCTTTACTACATTAAGTGTCTCGTTTCCTAATCTAATTCCCTCAGGATCACCCGATTTAATTTGACTACATTCCATTATCCTCGTTTTGCTTTTGTTGATGTTCATCTTATATCCTCCTTTCAATACACTGTCCATTCCGTTCAACTGCTCTTCCTAGTCCTTTGCTGTCTCTGACAGAATTACAATGTCATCGGCGAACCTCAAAGTTTTTACTTCTTCTCCATGGATTTTAATACCTACTCTGAACTTTTCTTTTGTTTCCTTTACTGCTTGCTCAATATACAGATTGAATAACATCGGAGAGAGGCTACAGCCCTGTCTCACTCCCTTCCCAACCACTGCTTCCCTTTCATGCCCCTTGACTCTTATAATTGCCATCTGGTTTCTGTACAAATTGTAAATAGCCTTTCGCTCCCTGTATTTTACCCCTGCCACCTTCAGAATTTGAAAGAGAGTATTCCAGTTAACATTGTCAAAAGCTTTCTCTAAGTCTACAAATGCTAGAAACGTAGGTTTGCCTTTTCTTAATCTTTCTTCTAAGATAAGTCGTAAGGTTAGTATTGCCTCACGTGTTCCAACACTTCTACGGAATCCAAACTGATCTTCCCCGAGGTCCGCTTCTACCAGTTTTTCCATTCGTCTGTAAAGAATTCGTGTTAGTATTTTGCAGCTGTGACTTATTAAACTGATAGTTCGGTAATTTTCACATCTGTCAACACCTGCTTTCTTTGGGATTGGAATTATTATATTCTTCTTGAAGTCTGAGGGTATTTCGCCTCTCTCATACATCTTGCTCACCAGATGCTAGAGTTTTGTCATGACTGGATCTCCCAAGGCCATCAGTAGTTCTAATGGAATGTTGTCTACTCCCGGGGCCTTGTTTCGACTCAGGTCTTTCAGTGCTCTGTCAAACTCTTCACGCAGTAACTTATCTCCCATTTCATCTTCATCTACATCCTCTTCCATTTCCATAATATTGTCCTCAAGTACATCGCCCTTGTATAAACCCTCTATATACTCCTTCCACCTTTCTGCCTTCCCTTCTTTGCTTAGAACTGGGTTGCCATATGAGCTCTAGATATTCATACAAGTGGTTCTCTTTTCTCCAAAGGTCTCTCTAAGTTTCCTGTAGGCAGTATCTATCTTACCCCTAGTGAGACAAGCCTCTACATCCTTACATTTGTCCTCCAGCCATCCCTGCTTAGCCATTTTGCACTTCCTGTCGCTCTCATTTTTGAGACGTTTGTATTCCTCTTTGCCTGCTTCATTTACTGCATTTTTATATTTTCTCCTTTCATCAATTAAATTCAATATTTTTTCTGTTACCAAAGGATTTCTATTAGCCCTTGTCTTTTTACCTACTTGATCGTCTGCTGCCTTCACTACTTCATCCCTCAGAGCTACCCATTCTTCTTCTACTTCATTTCCTTCCCCCATTCCTGTCAATTGTTCCCTTATGCTCTCCCTGAAACTCTCTACAACCTCTGGTTCTTTCAGTTTATCCAGGTCCCATCTCCTTTAATTCCCACCTTTTTGCAGTTTCTTCGGTTTCAATCTGCAGTTCATAACCAATAGATTGTGGTCAGAGTCCACATCTGCCCCTGGAAATGTCTTACAATTTAAAACCTGGTTCCTAAATCTCTGTCTTACCATTATATAATCTATCTGATACCTTTTAGTATCTCCAGGATTCTTCCAGGTATACAACCTTCTTTTATGATTCTTGAACCAAGTGTTAGCTATGATTAAGTTATGCACTGTGCAAAATTCCACAAGGCGGCTTCCTCTTTCATTTTTTCCCCCCAATCCATATTCACCTACTATGTTTCCTTCTCTCCCTTTTCCTACTGATGAATTTCAGTCACCCATGACTATTAAATTTTCGTCTCCCTTCACTACCTGAATAATTTCTTTTATCTCGTCGTACATTTCATTTATTTCTTCATCATCTGCAGAGCTAGTTGGCATATAAACTTGTACTACTGTAGTAGGCATGGGCTTTGTGTCTATCTTCGCCACAATAATGCGTTCACTAAGCTGTTTGTAGTAGCTAACCTGCACTCCTATTTTTTTATTCATTATTAAACCTACTCCTGCATTACCCCTATTTGATTTTGTGTTTATAACCCCGTAGTCACCTGACCATAAGTCTAGTTCCGCCTGCCACCGAGCTTCACAAATTCCCACTATATTTAACTTTAACCTATCCATTTCCCTTTTTAAATTTTCTAACCTACCTGCCCGATTAAGGGATCTGACATTCCATGCTCCGATCCGTAGAACGCCAGTTTTCTTTCTCCTGATAACAACGTCCTCTTGAGTAGTCCCCGCCCGGAGATCCGAATGGGGGACTATTTTACCTCCGGAATATTTTACCTAAGAGGACGCCGTCATCATTTAATCATACAGTAAAGCTGCATGTCCTCGGGAAAAATTACGGCTGTAGTTTCCCCTTGCTTTCAGCCGTTCGCAGTACCAGCACAGCAAGGCCATTTTGGTTAATGTTACAAGGCCAGATCAGTCAATCATCCAGACTGTTGCCCCTGCAACTACTGAAAAGGCTGCTGCCCCTCTTCAGGAACCACATGTTTGTCTGGCCTCTCAACAGATACCCCTCCGTTGTGGTTGCACCTACGGTACGGCCATCTGTATCACTGAGGCACGCAACCCTCCCCACCAACGGCAAGGTCCATGGTTCATGGGGGGGTAGGAGCAGGAAATCGTCAACCAAATGGGCTTCATTCCACTCTCAATTCTGACAGGCTGAAAGCGTCTTGTCAAATTGTTCCGTATAGTGGGCCGAGTTCATCAAATTGGAGAGTCATCTGATGACCCTCACGATAGGGGGTGTTCCAGGTGGCAAGTCGTGAGCCTTGTAGGGTGAAGCTGGTGTTCCTGTGGTTCAACTGGAGTCAGGAGTTAGTGATCTATCACAAAGTTACTTTTTATTATAATAGAAGGAAACATTCCACGTGGGAAAAATTATATATAAAAACAAAGATGAGGTGACTTACCGAACGAAAGTGCTGGCAGGTCGATAGACACACAAACAAACACAAACATACACACAAAATTCAAGCTTTCGCAACAAACTGTTGCCTCATCAGGAAAGAGGGAAGGAGAGGCAACAGTTTGTTGCGAAAGCTTGAATTTTGTGTGTATGTTTGTGTTTGTTTGTGTGTCTATCGACCTGCCAGTGCTTTCGTTCGGTAAGTCACCTCATCTTTGTTTTTATATATAAAGTTACTTTTTAAGTACAGAAAGACTCCAGATTCTGAAGTGTGTTCCCGTGAGCTGACACAGAATTCTCTTTGATGCATTTCTGGTTTTTCCAGGCAACTGCTGACTTTTGGTGGATGCTGAGGCCACCTTCGGCTTCTTTCAGCAGATGACTGATATGGTAAGCACATAGAGAATCAACTTGTGAAGGTAACGTTTTAGACCCTCTAGCAACAAACAGACCTAAACTTATTGACTCAATTCACATAGAGGAAGGTATCGGTGATCAGTGATAGCAACTATGACTACTGGTTTTACAAGGATTTTGAGATAGGTAGGAATATACTTTTGCTTAACAAGTGTGATATGATATAAATTTCAGAATATCTGAGTAGTTGGGTGGCTGAAATTCGACGGTAGGAAAAGGAAGAGAAGGAAACGTAGTAGGTGAATATGGATTGGGGCTAAGAAATGAAAGAGGAATCCGCCTGGTAGAATTTTGCACAGAGCATAACTTAATCAAAGCTAACACTTCACTTGGTTCAAGAATCATGAAAGAAGGTTGTATACATGGAAGAACCCTGGAGATTCTAAAAGGTTTCAGTTAGATTATATAATGGTAAGACATAGATTTAGTAACCAGATATTAAATTGTAAGACTTTCCAGGGGCAGATGTGGACTCTGTCCACAATCTATTGGTTATGAACTGTAGATTAAAACTGAAGAAACTGCAAAAAGGTGGGAATTTAAGGAGATGGGACCTGGATAAACTGAAAGAACCAGAGGTTGTACAGAGTTTCAGGGAGAGCATAAGGGAACAATTGACAGGAATGGGGGAAAGAAATACAGTAGAAGAAGAATGGGTAGCTTTGAGGAATGAAATAGTGAAGGCTGCAGACGATCAAGTAGGTAAAAAGACGAGGGCTAGTAGAAATCCTTGGGCAACAGAAGAGATACTGAATTTACTTGATGAAAGGAGAAAATACAAAAATGCACTAAGTGAAGCAGGCAAAAAGGAATACAAACGTCTCAAAAATGAGATCGACAGGAAGTGCAAAATGGCTAAGCACGGATGGCTAGAAGACAAATGTAAGGATGTAGAGGCTTATCTCAAGAGGGGTAAGATAGATAATGCCTACAGGAAAATTAAAGAGACCTTTGGAGAAAAGAGAACCACTTGCATGAATATCAAGAGCTCAGATGGAAACCCAGTTCTAAGCAAAGAAGGGAAAGCAGAAAGGTGGAAGGAGTATATAGAGGGTCTATACAGGGACGATGTTCTTGAAGACAATATTATGGAAATGGAAGAGGAGGTAGATGAAGATGAAATGGGAGATATGATACTGCGTGAAGAGTTTGACAGAGCACTGAAAGACAAGTCGAAACAAGGGCCTGGGAGTAGACAACATTCCATTAGAACTACTGACAGCCTTGGGGGAGCCAGGCCTAACAAAACTCTACCATCTGGTGAGCAAGATGTATGAGACAGGCGAAATTCCCTCAGACTTCAAGAAGAATATAATAATTCCAATCCCAAAGAAAGCAGGTGTTGACAGATGTGAAAATTACCGAACTATCAGTTTAATAAGTCACAGCTGCAAAATACTAACACGAATTCTTTACAGACGAATGGAAAAACTGGTAGAAGCTGGCCTCGGGGAAGATCAGTTTGGATTCCGTAGAAATGTTGGAACACGTGAGGCAATACTGACCCTACGACTTACCTTAGAAAATAGATTAAGGAAAGGCAAACCTACATTTCTAGCATTTGTAGACTTAGAGAAAACGTTTGATAATGTTGACTGGAATACTCTCTTTCAAATTCTGAAGGTGGCAGGGGTAAAATACAGGGAGCGAAAGGCTATTTACAATTTGTACAGAAACCAGATGGCAGTTACAAGAGTCGAGGGGCATGAAAGGGAAGCAGTGGTTGGGAAAGGAGTGAGACAGGGTTGTAGCCTATCCCCGATGTTATTCAATCTGTATATTGAGCAAGCAGTAAAGGAAACAAAAGAAAAATTCGGAGTAGGTATTAAAATCCATGGAGAAGAAGTAAAAACTTTGAGGTTCGCCGATGACATTGTAATTCTGTCAGAGACAGCAAAGGACTAGGAAGAGCAGTTGAACGGAATGTACAGTGTCTTGAAAGGAGGATATAAGATGAACATCAACAAAAGCAAAACGAGGATAATGGAATGTAGTCAAATTAAGTCGGGTGATGCTGAGGGAATTAGATTAGGAAATGAGACACTTAATGTAGTAAAGGAGTTTTGCTATTTGGGGAGCAAAATAACTGATGATGGTCGAAGTAGAGAGGATATAAAATGTAGACTGGCAATGGCAAGGAAATCATTTCTGAAGAAGAGAAATTTATTAACATCAAGTATAGATTTAAGTGTCAGGAAGTTGTTTCTGAAAGTATTTGTATGGAGTGTAGCCATGTATGGAAGTGAAGCATGGACGATAAATAGTTTAGACAAGAAGAGAATAGAAGCTTTTGAAATGTGGTGCTACAGAAGAATGCTGAAGATTAGATGGGTAGATCACATAACTAATGTGGAGGTATTGAACAGAATTGGGGAGAAGAGGAGTTTGTGACACAACTTGACTAGAAGAAGTGATCGGTTGGTAGGACATGTTCTGAGGCATCAAGGGATCACCAATTTGGCACTGGAGGGCAGCGTGGAGGGTAAAAATCGTAGAGGGAGACCAAGAGATGAATACACTAAGCAGATTCAGAAGGATGTAGGTTGCAGTAGGTACTGGGAGATGAAGAAGCTTGCACAGGATAGAGTAGCATGGAGAGCTGCATCAAACCAGTCTCAGGACTGAAGACCACAACAACAACAACAACAACTGAGTAGTTGGTATCAAAAATTGAGCAATGAGGATAAAGATGTGGAACACAAATGGAAAAAACTCAAAAGCATCGTTCAATATGCCTCACACAATTACGTTCCGAGCAAGGTCTTAAGGGATGGGGAAGACCCATTGGGCTTTAATAGCCATGTTAGAAAACTGCTCCATAAACAGACAGAGCTTAGATTCAAGTCAAAACCAAGCTGGGGAAAAAGAAAAAGGCTGAACAAAGTGTAAATGAGTCTAAGGTGAGGAAACAGTCAATGATACTGACAGTAAAATTTTACAAACCAATCCTTCTACCAGCAGTTTATTGTGGAACACTGGAATAATGAAGGATACCTAGTGACTGGAAAAAAGTGCAGGACATTACCATTTCCAAGTCGGGTCACAAGACAGATGTACTCAATCATAGACCTACATTGTTGATGTCAGCCTGTTGTAGAACTATAGAACATATTTTATGCTCATGAATTATGGCTTTTTGGAGAACAAAAATCTCCTGTATAAAAATCAACATGAGTCCACAAGCAGAGATCCTGCAAAGCTCACCTCGCTCTCTTCCTCCACAAGATC
Organism: Schistocerca piceifrons; assembly: GCF_021461385.2. Classification (NCBI taxonomy): domain Eukaryota; kingdom Metazoa; phylum Arthropoda; class Insecta; order Orthoptera; family Acrididae; genus Schistocerca; species Schistocerca piceifrons. Next base: position 855,893,940 of record NC_060140.1, on the reverse strand, counting down.
CACAGCACTGTAGACAGTGGCACTCAGGTTGATGTGGTGTTCCTTGAATCCAGGGAGGCATTTGACACCATACTGCATTGCTGTTTAGTCGAAAAAATATGAGCTTACCAAGTATCAAACCAGATTTGTGACTGGATTCAAGATTTCCTTGCAGACAGAACTCAACATGTCACTCTTTACAGAACAAAATCGACAGATGTAAAGATTTCCAGAGTACCCCAAGGAAGAGTGACAGGACCATTACTTTTTACAATGTATGTAAATGATCCAGCAGAAAGCTTGGGATGCTCCTTAAGACAGTTTGTAGATGTTGCAGTTGTCTATAATGAAGTAGCAATGTCAGTAGACAGTATTGATTTGCAGAATGACCTGCAGAGGATTGTTGACTGGTACAGGCTCTGGCAGTTGATCCTGAATGCAAATAAATGTAGCACAATGCTAGTATACATGGGAACAGAAAACCACCACTGTACAACTACACAATTGGTAAGATTCTACTGGAAACAGTATCAACCATAGAACATCTAGGAGTAACTTTTCAAAGCTACCTTAAGTGGAATGACCATATAAAACAAATAGCAGGAAACGCTGATGCCACATATAGACTCACAGGAAGGAGGAGGATATTAGGTCATTAGACACAGAACAAAATCAGATGTTTTTAAGAGAGGGAAAGAGAGAGACATCAAACATAATTACGTACAAAACACTGTACTCATGAAAAAAAACCATTAATAAATCATTTAAATCATCAACATATTGCCGTATTTCCACTTAGAATGATGTACTAGAATTGTAAAACTGCCTTGTTCCATATCATAGTGAGAAAGTGAAATTGTGATCCAGAGAACATGAAAATACCCAACTAACTAACAATAAAAATAATGTAACCTTGAGGCTATGTGCTGCAGCGCAGACACAAACACACAGCTGTACTAACTTACCAAGACAGAGCAAGTCGAGTACACAATGTAGCCACCAGTGGGGGAGCGAGCGTTGAGGCAGTCAATGGCAGCCAGCAGCAACTCCCTCTGCAGTGTGAAGCACCGTGTCAAATCCTGCTGGTCTTTGCTGGTCTTCACACTGGGGTCTTTTGCAACTACTCCTGTACCGGTGCAGGGAGCGTCAAGAAGAACCCTGTCAAAACCTGTCAGCACCTGCAATGGATAATGACAGGAATGCTGAGACTTCAATATATACTTGCCAAGTCTTCCAAGTTTCCTATACTACTTAAGTGTTTACTCTATGTTCTTTAAAGGTATAATTTAACTCCAGATCATCCAATTCTGTACATTTCATGTTTCAAAAATCAACACGTCCATGATAAATATGATAGAAATTCTACTTAGAGACAAACATTGCTTTTACGGATTGCAAAAAAGCATTTGACGGTGCTGAAAGGGAGAAGTCATGCCAGATAATACATAAGAAATGTTAGGAATGACAATTTGACCCCTGGATAATCACAGACACAGGAAAGCATTATCATCAACAGGGAGTTTCTCAGGTATGCAGTATATTACTATCGGTATTTTAATATTTATGTACATGAGGGAGTTGGAAAATAAGTTTCCCCTGTCGACTGTGGTCAGAGTTGTGTGTGAAAGGAAAAAAAAGAGAATGGCACATTAAAGATAAGACATATCTTTATTTTTCTACATAATTTCCAAGTACATTGAGACATTTGTCATACTGCTTTATAAGTTTCAAAAAGCTTTCCAGGAAAAAACCAGGGCGCTGCATACGGAAGAAGCGTTGAACAGCTTGTTTGATATCAGTATTGCTGTCAAAGCGCCTTCCGCCGAGAGTCTTATTCAAAGCAGGAAACAGATGGAAGTCACTTGGTGCGAGATCCGGACTGTAAGGCGGATGGTGTAGGCGCTCCCAACCAAAAGTTGCAATATGGTTTTGCATTGCCGTCGCCTTGTGTGGTCTCGCATTGTCATCCAACAGCAGAACGCCAGAACTGAGAAGGCCAGGCCGCTTTTTCCGAATCACCTCTTTCAGTTTCGACAGAGTGGCACAGTACCGTGCAGCATTGATGGTTGTATCCTCCAGGAAGTCCAGCAGCAAAACTCCTTTGGCCTCCCAGAAAATGGTGAGTAGCACTTTACCTGCAGACGGGATGGTTCTGAACTTCTTTTGGACAGGTGATGACGGATGTTTCCGCTCCATGGATGGGGCCTTCGATTCAGGCGTGTAATGGTGGACCCATGTTTCATCCCCTGTCACAATCCGAAACAGGTCATTGCCAGACTCATGGTAGCGCACAAGCTATTCCAGGTTGAATGCCATGCACTTTTCCATGTGTGTTGGGATCAGTTGGCGGGGCACCCATCGTGCTGACACCTTTCTGTATCGAAGAATGTCGTGGATGATCATGTGAGCTCTCTCATGTCTGATTCCAAGTTCTGCCTCTACTCCATCGATGGTGATACGCTGGTTTGCTTTAATCATGTCATCCACCTTCCTGACATTTGCATCTAGTGTCCATGAGCGCCCGTCCAGGTCTCGGTATGTCCTGCACGAGCTGATGTCCATCACCGAATTGCTGGCACCATCTCCACACCATTTGTCTCGACATCACACCCGACTCATACACCCCAACAAGGCGATTATGAATTTCTGTGCCTGATACTCCACGTGCCCATTCATAGCGGATAACAGCTCTCACTTCCGTCTTCGACCACAACTCCAAAACGCACCTTCTCTCCAAGGCTCCAGGAAAAGACTAAGAGGCTGGCCTCCACTTTGCGCAGGCACTGCAACAGTGCCATCTGCTTGATTGTGGTCGACCTCTACCCAATAGTGTATCAGTGTCTTGCACATGCACGTTCATCTGTCATGTCGTCTTTCGCCCATATCACACACCTCTGCCCACAGTCGACAGGAAAACTTATTTTCCAACACCCCCTCATAGATGATTCAATTAGAACAGGAAACAACAACAATGCTCCTTTGGGAATCAAATTATGAAGCCAACTAGAGGAGGAGAAAAAGAAGAACTGTCACAAAATACATGGGACAACTGCAAGAAACCTCTATGGGGAAGAGCGGAAGGATACACAAATGAAATTTTATAAAGCAGTGAGATATACTAATCTTTTTGCATGGTATACAATGTTGCGGTCCAAGAAAGGAATATCTTGGAGTACTGAAATCAACAGAAATTACATTCCTCAGCTATGTAAAATGTTGCAGCAGAGAAGATAAAATCAGAAACAGCTACATAAGGGCACAATTAGGTGCAAAATATCTAATACAGAAAGCTGTGGAGAGGAACAGAAGAAACATGTTCTGCGCTTGTCAGACAACGAAAGCCCAAAGTGATCATTAAGCTTGTGAGTTAACGAGCATTTTGCTCTCATTTAAGTATGAGGTCGGAAAAGAGCCTTCCAAGAATTGTGACATGAATCCTGTCATCCAGGACCGTGCGCCACAAACAGCACAGATTCACCAGGAAATGGGGAAATTCACAGGCGTCTATTGTGCTGAATGAGGCCAGGCTGATCAGGCCTAAGCGCTGTAGTGTGTGAGTGAGACACACGAGAACCTACATCATAGGGAAACCCCGTAAGAGCTGTTTGTGCCCAGGGAAGCGTAGCAGTGTTAAATATGGCGAACCTAAGATGGACCATAAAGGGAAACATTTATGAAAACTATTTAATTCTGTAGTAATTCCGGGAATTAAGCCACAGTAATTTTAATCTACCGTCTTTCCTAAATTTTCATGGTGACCCCAATAAAACTTGAATATCAACCATACGTATAATATTTTAGGATTCACTGTTAAAGTGAAATTAACAAGTTTTGTAAAAAAGACCTGAATGCTAAATCTGAACACTTTGGTCGATCTTAATGACAGGCATTTCATACAAAAGCGCATCATTAAAATGACAAATGCTGTAAATATCAACTCTGTAACTTTATTTGTTTAAAAGATATAGTAAATTTAAATTATCAGTATTTTCAGTTAAGCATCAGATCATCATTTCCTCCACACAAAACACATTGCATGATGACAGAATGAGACCTTATTGAATCATTATGTAATAGAATATTTGTTGTAAAGTTTAGTGCATAATAGTTACTTTTTTTCTTTATTTATTTATCAGAAAGCATACTGGTGTACGGCTACTGGCCATGACATTCAAAATTAAGAAGGAAATTGTATTCGTTTTATGTAAAAGAATTTAACGTTTATTTAGAACGTGAAACAGGTCAAGCTTTGATTATTTAAATATGTTAAAATGTAAAATAATGTAGAATAAGCTGTAGCCAATCACACGGATGGCTACAGGGAAGGGAGCTGCACTAGTCAGTTGAGCGACAATGTTCGGCACCCGGGAGACGTGGACAGAGACGGGCAAAGTGGACAGTTTGGCTGGAGACACCAAAGTGGACAATGCTGCTGTAGATGCGAAAGCGGACAGTCAGTCTTTAGGTAGCTAGGAAGTAAAACGACTTAGAAAATTTCACGTTGTGTGGTGTCACGGGACCTAGTCTCTGAGCGGTGAGCAGCCGCACACCTGGTGTGAACTCTAAGTTAACGTGTAGATAACAAGGTGGAGTACTGGACTTATATTTCGCAATGAATTTGTGAATGATCGAACTGTGTCAAATGGATATACACTTGAGTGTAACAGTAACTCTAAATATGACCACTTTCATTATTAGTTTGCTTTCTGAATAAACATTATTCTAACCAAATCGCAACTGTATGGCCTACATCATTTATGGGTCATTAATTTAGTTACCAATATTATTATTACTGTTATTATATGTTATATTAACTTTATATGTTTCATACAATTTCACAAACTTGCCATTAGCCAGACAATTTAACCAAAGCGTCACAAGTGTCTAATTTAGGGCATGTAATGTGACATATGCAGTTCAACCCCCTAGACGAGTTTGAGCCAAGACATTTCAACAAAGAGGAGCCGCATGTGAGCCCGAACATCTTTGGGATGTTAGCTCGCAATTGGGGGCTCGTCCAGGATGGTAAGTGTTATTTGAGGGATAAGAAACTTGCAAAGCGTTGGAACAGTATTGGATTTTAAGTCTGCAAAGTGTTTCCAAAAGTATTATCTGAAATTTGATAGGCAGGAACTCTCAGTTCAGGACTGAATATTAGGTTTCTTTAATAGTTGTGAAATTACAATTGTAATTCTCACAGTTAACAACATTCGGTGAGCTAGGTCCCAAGTCTGTGGCAGTTAGGCAGTTTGTGTGGGGGCTCTGAGCTATGAATTTTGCAGCAGTTGTATGCGCCGAGTTCTAGCAATGGTTAGGATGATAAAAAAGTAGCGCAGAAGAAGAGGCAACATTGAAAGCACATGGTTCCAACCAGTAGCGGCATCTTCAACGGCAATTCATTGCGCAGCAGTGGTTGCAGTATCACAGCAGAGGCTACGAGATCTTCAGTGTCGGCTTCAACTGCAACATCGACAGCAATACCATGGGAGAAGGATCCAGCACAACAAAGCTAAGTACCTGCACTGATTGCGAGATTATGTATGATTCTGTAGTTCAATCGCCAATAATAGACGTTGCTAATATTACGCAGTCTGCCAGTTTGTTTGGGTCCAAAAATACTAGCGAGCCGCTTATCCCGAAGTCAGAGAGGGAGCGCGTGATTGGCAGTGAATTTAGTAGGGTAAATAGTCTGAAATCAGGCAAGGGAGATGAATTTGGGGGAGACACAATGTCGCAATTAATGCAAATGATAAAGAGGATTGGGATCCGAATAAGGGAAATGTCCGATGAGGCGAAGATAAAATTCGTGAAAAGACATTTGGAAGGTGAGCCGCAATCATGGGCAAATATACACAGTGATATGTTCACTACATACGAAATATTTGAAAGCAGTTTCCTGAACAAGTTCTGGAGTGAAGCGAAGCAAATGTGACTCCAAAATGAGTTCCTGAATGGGCCAACATTTAAATACGGGAATGGGTTGATGCGAGAATTTTGTAAACGTGAACTTGCGAGATTAATGCATGTGAAACGTCCAATGGGAATGCTGACTGAAATTACGATGTTGAAAAGGCGGTTACTGGAAAATTTGCAGTGGAATCTAGTGCACAGTCCTAGCAACTCAACAGACAAATTTTTGGACTTTGTAGAAACATTTTTGGACTTTGTAGAAAAATTAGAACGGGTATTGAAATTTAAACGCAAAGTAAGCAGACAAATAGTTTTCAGAGTGGGAATCATAACTACAGTCTTAGCAACTACTATGAAAGACATCTGGGAAGTAACCAACGGAATACAAACAGCAATTTTGATAAGGAAAACAGTAACAGGAACACATCCAATGATAAATTTCAAAGGGGTAATGGGAACGGATATTTTTGTGACAGGGACCGACACCAAGAACATAGGTTTGTGGGACCAGCACCTGGTGAAATGAACCAGCGTAATGGGAGATCGGGAAACTAAGTTTCGCCGCATCTCAGGTCCGGAGATGGCAAAATAAACTGGCGATGAATAGGACGCGAGTAGATGGAAATGTGATAGGTGCATCAGAATTATGAAATGAAATTAGTGAGAGATGAGAATCAAATACGTAAATTTTGAAATCAGATCTTATGTAAAAGGTGTAATCCTAAGATAATGAAGGATAACAATAAAGGTGATGACGATTTAGGGCTAAATGATTTGTTACGTAAAAGTGAGAGGAAAGAGTGCATGAATGTTAATACAATGAAAGATTCTATGTGCCAAAAGGAGGCTGAGGTGGAGCTGAATTTGGTGGAGATAGATGGTATAGAAAATTCTAATGAGGTAAGACCCAGCAGTAATGATTATAGTGATCAAGGTGATGATGTTTCAGATAATATTGTGATGGCGAAAGTTGTTAAGGAGGTTAACAAAGGTGGCATAGCATTAGTCTCATCAGTTGTTGATTAATTTGTGTGTGTATCATCGGATATTGGTGAATTATTTTTGAAGGAAGATAGTAATGATGTTTTATGTGCTGAAGTTACAAAAGTTGAAGCTGCTGGTATTGATACTTCAGAGGAAGAAATCTATGCGTATCTTTCTATTAATGGAGGTGAACCCAAAATTCTGGATGGATCTGTGGATTTTGAATGTTTGTTTGAGAATGAATGTGGATCTGAATTTGATTTACTGTATTATCTGGTAAATACTGTTGCATTTTGAAATGCTATTGGTTAAACAACTTGTGCGCTTATTTACTGTAATATATGGCAAATGCCTTCAGCATACCCTTGAACCAATTTTTGGTAAAGTGGAACAGTTGAAAAATTACATCAGTGACTTCTTCTGTTTGTACCACATGTACATCTTTCTCCATATCCTAGCATCTTGTACAGACCCATGCCACCAAGCACCAACACTGGTAAATATTTCACCGTAATCACGTCACCTCTATGTTTATAGAAGGAAAGTACTTCCGATTAATGGTTACGTCTCCATGTGCAGAAGGTATCTTTTTCAGTATGCACATGCAATCGAGGGACTCCACCGCACATGGAAACCGATATCTAGATTGCCACTCAACTTTTGATGTTTCATGTTTCTAGTTCATTTACATTTCTCAGAAATCGGATCCACAATGGTGCTTTTCTGTTAACCTGCCACAAGACAAATGAAAATGTCAATGCTACCACTGTCTGATGTATTCCTAAGTCTTCTCCTACACCAGTCTGAAAGCCTGGCTCTGCTAAATAGCCCAAAAATGCTTTTATTCTACATTTGTTGGAAAGCGTGCTTCCTCTCCTTTCGTGATTTTCAGGAAGAAAGTGATTTGCCACCAAGTAATGTTTTCACTGTTAAATCTACATAAACTTCTACAACAACAATATTATGAAAAGGATAGTTACTACTCAGCATATAGCGGAGGCGCTGAGTTGCAGACAGGCACAACAAAAAGACTGTCACAAATAAGCTTTCGGCCAGTAACGCCATCAAAATTAGACAACCGACAGACAGACAGACACAGACACAGACACACACACACACACACACACACACACACACACACACACACACAAAATGCATCTCACACACACAACTGTAATCTCTGACAACTGAAGCCACACGCTGCTCTATGGTGAGTAGCAACTTTCCTTTTCATGATACTGTTACATTCCATCCCAGATTTTCCATTTTTTAAATTTCTACAGTTTCTTTTCTCTGTCATCCTTCATGCTACTTGTATCTTTTTTTGCCTTTCAAGAACTGTTAATTCTCTCATTTTCACTAAAAGTACTTGGTAACACTTAACCACACGACAACTTACTCAGCCTGAAGTATGCTACAGAGCTCACTTCAAAAAACAAAGAATGTTCACTGCTTGTGTGAAAATGATCTGGTTTCATTTGTATAAAATTGGAGAATTTTTTTGTTTTGAGCAATTTCCCCTACCCTTTTACTCACGCTGAGAACTTTCGTGGGTGAAGTATATTCTAAGACTCGCTTTATTCATGTGAAACTGAGAATGTTCTCTGAAATTCTGAGTATAAAGTACACTAGTGGCCATTAAAATTGCTACACCAAGAAAAAGTGCCAATGATAAACGGATATTCACTGGACAAATATATTATACTAGAACTGACATGTGATTACATTTTCACGCAATTTGGGTGCATAGATCCTGAGAAATCAGTACCCAGAACAACCACCTCTGACTGTAATAATGGCCTTGATACGCTTGGGCATTGAGTCAAACAGAGCTTGGATGGCGTATACAGGTACAGCTGCCCATGCAGCTTCAACACGATACCACAGTTCATCAAGAGTAGTAACTGGCGTATAGTGAAGAGCCAGTTGCTCGGCCACCATTGGCCAGACGTTTTTCAATTGCTGAGAGACCTGGAGAATGTGCTGGCCAGGGCAGCAGTCGAATATTTTCTGTATCCAGAAAGGCCCGCACAGGACCTGCAACATGCAGTTGTGCATTATCCTGCTGAAATGTAGGGTTTCGCAGGCATCGAATGAAGGGTAGAGCCACGGGTCGTAACACATCTGAAATGTAATGTCCACTGTTCAAAGTGCCGTCAATGCGAACAAGAGGTGCGAGACGTGTAACCAATGGCACCCCATACCATTACACTCGGTGATAACATCAGTATGGCGATGACCGAATACATGATTCCAATGTGCGTTCACCCCGATGTCGCTAAACACGGATTTGACCATCATGATGCTGTAAACAGAACGTGGATTCATCCGAAAAAAGTGACATTTTGCCATTTGTGCACCCAGGTTCGTCATTGAGTACACCATCGCAGCCGCTCTTGTCTGTGATGCAGAATCAAGGGTAACCGCAGCCACGGTCTCCGAGCTGATAGTCCATGCTGCTGCAAACGTCATCGAACTGTTCGTGCAGATGGTTGTTGTCTTGCAAATGTCCCCATCTGTTGACTCAGGGATCGAGACGTGGCTGTACGATCCATTACAGCCATGCGGGTAAGATGCCTGTCATCTCGACTGTTAGGGATTCGAGGCCGTTGGGATCCACACGGCGTTCCGTATTACCCTCCTGAACCCACCGATTCCATATTCTGCTAACAGTCATTGGATCTCGACCAACGCGAGCAGCAATGTCGCGATACGATAAACCGCAATCGCGGTAGACTACAATCCGACCTTTATCAAAGTCGGAAACATGATGGTACGCATTTCTCCTCCTTACACGAGGCATCACAACAACATTTCACCAGGCAACGCTAGTCAACTGCTGTTTGTGTATGAGTAATCGGTTGGAAACTTTCCTCATGTCAGCACGTTGTAGGTGTCGCCACCGGCTCCAACCTTGTGTGAATGCTCTGAAAAGCCTATCATTTGCACATCAAAGCATCTTCTTCCTGTCGGTTAAATTTCGCGTCTGTAGCACGTCATCTTCGTGGTATAGCAATTTTAATGGCCAACAGTGTATATTCTCCATTTTATTTGTACGTCCCCTTGTTCAAGAAATTGTATGGTTCCACCAATACTTCTCAGAGGCAGGGTCACTTGAGAAGAGAGTTGTAGGCGGTGGGAGAGCACAAAATGTACGAAGTCTTGAGCTTAAAGAATAGGTTATTCGTACTGTGGATGAAACTTCATTAACTCATACCAGGCAAATTGTGAGACAGGAATGCATTAATCACAGGGCAATTTGGAAATACTGCATGAAAATCTTCTGTACCTGTGTCTTCAACGGGGGCAAGGATTAAATGAGACACACTTTCAGCCAAGAATAACTTTCTGTCAACACATATTATGGCAGTGTACTATATTTCCGCAGTTCTTAGCATGTACATTCTTCTCGCAATGTGATCTTCAACTACTGTAACAAACATGTATGGGCCTATGAAAAACTCTCACAAAGTACGACAGAAGTTTGGCCTTAAGGTGTAATATTGAATCATTCATTATTGTCTCATTGGCGCCTACTTCATTCCACACAGTGTTACTGGAAAAACATATCTACAGTTTCTCGGATATCAAACACTTAATTTACTTCATGTTGTACCTCTGGACACCTTACAACAAATGCTATTTACGCACAAAAATGATTCACCTCACTTTACATAAATAGTTTACCAGTAACTAAATAAGAAGTTTCTGAACAGGTGGATTGTTTGAGGGGGACCCATTTCATGGCCTGCCCAATCACCAGACTTGTATCCAACTGATTTTTCCTGTTCCTTTACAGACATCTAAAAGCCTTGGTGCTTTTAACTCCCCTGCTAAATGTTAATGTTCTGAGGGAGTGTATCCAACATGGAAATGACCAAATACAGAACACCATTGGAACACAGGTTCGGGGGATGTATGGAAGCAGATGGTGGTCTCTTCTAGTAATTTTGGTAAATGTAAATATGTTTTGTAAATGTGCCATTTTTTTGGCAAGAATAATAAGTCTTTTCATACCCCCCTAAAGAAGGATTCTCAAATCCGTGTTCATATGAACTTTTTGTAACGTTTTGATGTCAAGAATAAATCCATAAAGTTTCTGACATATGCTTTTATACACCTTTCATAAAACACAAACATAGAAAAGATAGGCTGCAACTCACCACATAGTGGAAAACAGACACACACACACACACACACACACACACACACACACACACACACACAGGGCCTCTCATCTCCAGGTACAAAAGTCCGACACAGGCCTTAGTGCCCGGAGATGACAGGCGCCATGTGTGTCTGAGATGTGCATGTGAGAATGTATGTAAGTTTCGTTTTGTCCACGTTAGATAAGGACTAAGTCTGATACCTCAATAATAACTCACAGTGGAAACTTCAGGTTGGAATGTCAACAGTATTAGGAAAAGGAAAGATTACTACTCGTATCACAGACGTGACCTGTTCCATTGCATACAGGTGCAACAAAAAGACTGTTACACATTATAGCTTTTGGCCAAAGCCTCCTTCAGCAAAGAAAATGAACTCACATTCACACAAGCAAGCACACCTTGTGCACAAATGACTGCTATCACTGGTAGCTCCGACCAGGATGCGACTGTCACGTGAATAGCAGGCTAGGATGGGATGGGGAAGAGCACTGTCTGGCAGAATGTGCAAGAACTAGGTGGCGGCCTGATGTGAGTGTCAGGCGCAGTATCTAGAGGTGGGCTATGGGGAGAAAAATAGGGAATGGAGAAGGTGTGGAGCAGGGAAGGAGAAATACAGGTGGGTGCATTGGCAGAGGACACCACATAATGAAGGTGGGGGACACAAATAGGGAGGAGGCAATGGGACAGAGAGGGTAAAAACTGTTCGGTAGAGGGTATGGAGTCAGTGTGTTATCAAGTGTTGAGACTGGGATAATTTCATTAGTGGCGAATGTGTCATAAGGATAGCACCATCTGTGAAGTTCAGACAAGCTGGTGGTGGAGGGGAGAATCTGGATGACCCAGGTTGTGAAGCAGTCACTGAAATGAAGAATGTCATGTTCAGCTGTATGTTGTTCCATAAGGTGTTCTACTTCGCCTTTGGCCACAGTTTGGCAGTGGCCGTTCATACTGGTGGACAGCTGGTTGGTAGTAATACCAATATAAAAAACAATGCAGTGGTTGCAGCAGAGGTAGTATATGACATGGTCGCTTTCACAAGTGGCCCGGCGTTTTAATGGTGTAAGATAAGCCAATGACAGCAATTTAATAGGAAGTATTGGGTGGGTGGATTGGACACGTCTTTGAACTTGGTCTTCCACAGGGATACGATCCCTTAGGCAAGGTGGTGAGATTGGAAGTGGCACAGGATTGGAGTAGGATGTGGAAATTGGGTCGGTGACGGGAAACCACTTCAGGAGTGGTGGGAAGGGTCTTGGGTAGGACGTCCCTCATTTCAGGACAGGATGATACATAAAGTGCTGGCGAAGGATGTGGTTCAGCTGTTCCAGTCCGAGATGGTACTAAGTGACAAATGGGGCACTCGTTTCACAGCTAGCTCTTCAGGATGGTAGGAGGATTTGGGGAGTGTGGAGAAATAGCACAAGAAATCTGTCTGAGGAGGTTTGGGTCATAGTGCCTGTCTGTGAAGGGTTTGGTAAGATATTCAGCAGACTGGGAAAGGAGTTCTTGTCACTGTAGACAAGCTGTCCCCAGGTGGCCAGGCTGCAAGGGAGGTATCTTTTGGTGTGGAAGGGTCGACGCCTGTCGAAATGCAGGTACTGTTGGTGGTTAGTGGGTTTAATTTGGGAAGGGGTGTGGATGGAGCCATTACTGAGGAGGAGGTCAATGTCTAGGAAGGTGGCTTGAGGACAACCAGGTGACGTGGATGGGAGAGAAAGTGTTGAAGATGTGAAGGAATGAGGATAGGGTGTCTTAGCCCCATACGCAAATCATAAACTTATTGTCAAATAACCTGAACCAGACCAGGGCTTTCGGTTTTTGAGAGACTAGGAAAGTATCCTCCAGATGGCCTGTAAACAGATTGGCTTAGGAGGGCATCGTGTGGGTGCCATGCAGGTGCACATGGTTGTGCCATGGATTTTTCTGTATACCTTCCCTTCAAACAAGTAGTAGTTACGTGTTAGGATAAAATTAGTTACGTAAACGAGAAATGAGGTAGTGGGCTTGGAGTCTGGAGGACATTGGGAAAGATAGTGCTCAATTGTGGCACGACCATTAGCATGAGGGGTGTTGGTGTATAGGGAAGTGGCATCAACAGTGACCAGTAGGGAACCAGGGGGTAAAGCAGTGTGGATGATGGAGAGTCAACAAAGTAAGTGGTTGGTATCTTTGTTGTGGGAAGCTAGATTAAGGGCAATTGGTTGGGAATATTGGTCAATGAGGGGTGAAATCCCTTCAGTGTTGTTGTTGTTGTGGTCTTCAGTCCTGAGCAATGTGGGACACCATAACCAGCTACAATGAGCAGGGACAGGAAAAAATCGGTGTTATTTAATGGCCAAAAAATCGGTATTATTTTTGCACTTTTCGGTGTTATTTATCGGTGTTATTTCTGGCAAGCTTTTTCTATTATCAGTTATCTATTTTTGTCACATTTAACCATTTTTCAATGATATGTTGAAATGTAACTATTCCTAAGATAGGGTGGGCCAAACATGAGAGAAATGTAGAGAAAAATTGTTTTAACAAAAAACTTTGACACAAATAATTATTTAAAAACAAGTACCAAAGGTAAAAAATGAAAATAACAGCATGTTGCAGATATTACATTGATGACATGTTTCGCGCTTCTTCATGTCGTTCTTGAGCTGTGGAGACTACAGAAACTGGTCTCAACAGCTCAAGAATGACCTGAAGATGCACTAGACGCGTGAAACGCATCATCAATAAAGTATCTGCAACAAAGACTATTATTTCAATTTTTAACATTTGTATACTGTTGCTGCGCTTGGCCGGAATGGTGTGAAGTGATACATATATTTTAAATAATGCGAAAAAAATTATTTATCAATGATGTACCCAGTTTGTGGAATGTAGTGTTGGCCTGCAAAAATGTTTCCGCAGTCCTTTGGGTCAGATTTTCACAATCACTCTTCTTCTTTTTTGCAGCTTCAAAGCTGCTGCTAATTGTAGACCGCCGCTTTATTGGCAAACTGGTCTACTTACACTTGTTTTTTGGTCTGCGCATGTTTCATTGTTGAATCTTTACACTCCCATGAAACTCTGACATTGTAGAATTTACAAAACACTGTTAGCTTATCAGGAGCATATAAACCATCGACTTTAAATTCTTGCACCCTTTTGTCAGCGGTTACTGTAGGCTTCATCATTGTGATGTGTGTGTGATAGATTTTCATTGCGAAATTGCTTTGAAACGGCATACTGTGGCACATACACTACAAAAGAAATAATTGAAATTAACACAGTGGTCATTCGTATATGCTCGCAAAAGTCGATAGTCGAAAGGCCACTAGTGATGTAACAACTGCAAAAAGTAGTACGACGGTTGAACATGGAACATTTCAACATTAAATATGTTTCTGACATCATTAGATTTATGACACTTCTTATGAGGACACGGAAATATATTGTTGAAAAACGCTGATTTTGCGTTACTTCCTTAACTACTGCCGAATTCACATTACTTTCTTAAAAACTGCTTAGCGTTATTCATTCTGTTATTGTTTAAACGAATTTTTTCTTTCCCTAATAATGAGGCATCAAGGATTGTTAAGTTTTTAAATTTTTGGGAAGCATGTAGAAGGTGAATGTGCAGGACGTCAAAGGGGTGAGGAGGGCAATGGATTCAGGGTGAAGGTTCTGGAAAGGGTCCATGGCTTTAAGCAAGGATTGGAGGTTATGTTAGCTGTCCACCAGAATGAATGTCCACCGCCAAACTGCGGCCAAGGGCAAATTAGACCATCCTGTAGCGCAACATGCAGCTGAACATAACGTGCTCAATTTCAATGGCTGCTTCACAACCCAGGCCATCTGGATCCTCCCCTCTGTCAGCTGCTTGTCTAAACTGTGCACTTTTCCACTCCTAGCCTCAACCTACAGTAACCTACTGTTCCTACATCCTCCAATGAACAGTTTCTGCCCCCTTTTGTCCTATCACCTCCTCCCTTTTACATCCCCTCACACTCATTGTGTGGTCTTTGCCAATGCACTTGCCCTCCTTCCCCCTTCACTGCTGCTTTCCTTTTCCACTCCCCATTTTTCCCCTACACCCCACCTCCTGACATTGCGCCTGGCAGTCTTGTCAGGCCAGCATCTAGTTCCTGCATGCCCTGCCAGACAGTGCTCTTCTCTCCCTCCACACATATCCTGCTATCCCTCCACCTCCCCTGCCCCATTCCAGATTGCTATTCACATGACAGTTGCATTCTGGTCAGAGCTGCCATTGGTAGCGGTCATATGTGCAGAGGTGCACTTGCTTGTGTGTATTTAATCATGTTTTCCTGGCTGAAGGAGGCTTTGGCCGAAAGCTATAATGTGTAACAGTCTTTTTGTTGTGCCTGTCTCCAAATCAGAGGATCATCTTTACGGTGAGTAATAAACTGTCCTTTGCTAATACTGTTAACATCTAGCAGTCTCTCTCAGTGTTTGTCTATGTCATGAGGAGCAATCTGTCCTTTTCACATTGTATTCCACTCCAGATTTTCCATTATATACATGCCACATATTGTTAACATTCCAAATATATAAAGGAATGAACGTCCATTGGTGCAGGCACATCCACAACATGATCCGTCATGCATTGTTGATAGGAGGAGGAGGATGATGAAATGGGTTAGAACTGTTGGCATTAAAGTAACTGAAGCTAAAGTTAACTCACTTGGACCAGTGAGTGGGAGGAGGAAATACCAGCCACTTGCTTCTTTGGAGACTCCCACATTCACCTACAATGATTTAGAGAAACCATGGAAAAACATTAATGAGCATTTCTGGATAAAGATTTGAGTGCTGCGTCCCTCAATACCAGTCCAGTGTGTTAGCTATTATGATGCCTCACTTAAAAAATTACAGATTGTGGGTACTACCGATGAGGAACACTGAAGGAATTATACAAAACAATAAAGTACTTACAGACGGAAACTTGCGTCCATCATATGAGCAAATAACCGCATTTATAACACCCAGGCGATGAAAATTGCCCACAATAGCGTGTATCCGGTCCTTGTTGATATCATTGGCAAATAATACACCAGTATTCTTCATTACAGCAGCTACAAAACACAAAACAAACATCTACATTGGGCTACGAGAATAAAAATCAAAACCATCTTAAATGTAAACATTTGTTCACGATCGTATGAGAAAAGTAAACAAGCAAGGACCACAAAAAAAGAGAAAATAATTGTAATTTTGAGGATGAGAGTACAACTCTCACATAACTATAAATTAATTTTAATTGGACGAATGAATATGCTCTTCACATTGTGATAAAATGATGGAAGAAACAAGTGGAAATACCGGTGATGGTAACATTTTTCAGCAATAATCTGCAATCTGAGAGCAACACACTTCTTTTATTTATTCTGGAACCAATCACAAAATATGTTTTTAACTAGAGAATATTTGTAATACACTGATCATCTTCAGAGACTACAATGGAAAAACAAAGAAAGTCTACACCAAAATTAAAAAATGCCAGTTCAGTTGACAAGTGATGTAAAGTGCAATTATCTGCTTTGATGTATAGAGGACATACACAGGAGTGGACAAAGTAACACTGCATGTTGTGGAGATCTTGTTTACCATGTGTTGCCTAAGACTTGCAGGTACGAATCATATACATCTCCAATTCTATTTTAAATCACTCATGGACCATTTTCAAGTGCATCTCTGACATATCATCCTCGTCTCATCATATAAAAATCAGAGAGAACAACATGTCCATATCTGTTACTGCACTTGAAAATGGGCCATACCTAAAACTAGTAGTGCTAAGTAAAGAATAGTTTTAAAATACAGCCTGGTGGCATCATGCCTTTCCTCAAATTTGTCAAGTCTGTCCACCTATAAGAAAATGATCATTCACTTTAATCATATTCATTTGGATACAGATTTGTTACATGATCACAGAGTAATCTTCAACACATTCTTCATTTCTCACAGTTATCCCAGCATCATGGTTTACAGGCAGATCCCCTAAACTATATCAGCAAAAGCCATATTTGCAAAATGAGAAGAGGTGTCCTCTCCTTCCAGGCCTGACGTGCATTAACTAATGTCTCCAACGTAAATCATGCCCCAAAATGAGATCATCTCACACACTACTATTTTCGCATTTCATGACGATGATAGGATTTAGGTCTTTCAGATCTTGATTTTTTTGGCACATGTATTAAATAAGGCAGCGATGGGTGCACAGGAAATAAAATAACTAATTTTCTCTGTAATCAAGACAATTATCTCTCAGAACAAGCTTTCACACAATCATTTCAAGGAAGGTGGGGGGAGGCGAGGGAGAGGGGGAGGGTGGGGGAGAGGGGGGAGGGTGGCGGAGAGGGGGGAGGGTGGCGGAGAGGGGGGAGGGTGGTGGAGAGGGGGGAGGGTGGGGAGAGGGGGGTGGGGAGAGGTGGAGAGGAGGGAGGGTGGGGAGGGTGGTGGGGAGGGTTGTGAGAGGGGGAGAGGAGGGAGGGTGGTGGAGAGGGGGGAGAGGACGGAGGGTGGTGGAGAGGATGGTGGGTGGTGGAGAGGGGGGAGAGGGTGGTGGATAGGGAGAGGGAGAGATGGCCAGAATTAACAGTTTTCGATAACAGTAAGAGATGCAAAACTTCCTGGCAGATTAAAACTGTGTGCCGGACCGAGACTCGAACTTGGGATCTTTGCCTTTCGCGGGCAAGTACTCTACCAACTGAGCTACCCAAGCACGACTCACAACTTATCCTAACACCTTCAATTTTGCCAGTACCTCGTCTCCTACCTTCCTAACTTCACAGAAGCACTTCTGCGAACCTTGCAGAACTACCACTCCTGGAAGAATGGTTCGCAGAAGAGCTTCTGTGAAGTTTGGAAGGTAGGAGACGAGGTACTGGCAGATTTGAAGCTGTCAGAATGGGTTGTGACTCGTGGTTGGGTAGCTCAGTTGGTAGATCACTAATATACTGCTTTTTCAGCATCCTCCAGAGTCATGTAGTGTTAACCTCACACCTATTCTTTTGCAGTACATAAAACAGGGTAGTCAAACATGCAGATTCAGGACTGCAGGGATTGGGGGGGGAGACTTTCCCACCCAAATGTCTTGAGTTCCTTCAGTGTGATACATTCAGTGCGAAGTCGTGCATTAGCTTACTGCACAATGATTCTCATCTGAGAATGTGTATTGTAAATGCACAATGGAGCTACAAGGGTACTGGACAGCATTTATCGGCTGCCCAGGTTCATGAAAATCAACCAAAAGGCAATTCCCTGCAAGCCAGAAGATACAATCCTTACCTGCTATAAATGGCGCCTTTTCATACTTTTGTGTTCTGTTTCACAGCAATGATGAAATCTGGTTTCATTTTATGTCACAATATTCATCAAATGATCATCTCCTTCTTTATGAAATCTCTAAGAACACTTTGTGTGACAGTTTTTTTCTGAGTTGTGTTGACTTTGATCAATAACTCCAGAAACCAAAAACTTTTCAACAATCATTTGAACGATTTGCTGCACCGTACCAAGTTTTGTTACAATTTCATTCACAGCGACAAACTTGTCTTCCCAGATGAGCTTCTCAATTCTTCCCTCACTGCACATTAAGGAGACAGTTTGAGGATGACCATTACAAAACTCATCTCGGGTTTTTGTTTTCCTGTATTTGAAGGATTTATCCTAACACTGCTAGCATCCACACCCGTATCTCCACATCAATACTGAAGCCTGCGATGAATTTCTGATGCTAATCTTTCCTCTATGAAAAGCAATTCAATGACACCACGCCATCAAAGCTAAACTTCCATATTGGCCAGTTTGTAAATATGTACTGCTGCCACGTGATAAATGTTAATGACGTTACAATGGGTCACCACATAGTGTCATGTCTGCAGATTACAATAATGTTGTTTATATTACACTGTTATATTTGCAATTGTAATGAAAGGTTGCTCGAAACATAAAGTATGACCCTAGTCAGTACGTGCTCTAATCTACACCAAATCCATGAAATGTATATTATTAAGTTCATAAAAGCAAATATTTTCTTGTCCTGATCTGGGCTTCATAATAAACAGAACAATAAAATGTGATTCAAGACACTGTGCAACTTACAATGCAGAAAAAATTATAGAGTTAATACACTCGAGATTCCAAGACCATTAATGACATATGCACATCATAACGGGAGCTACAGCAAGAACTGCAAAAACTGTGGACAAACGTACGACAGCACAGGTGCACCACAGAGAACCCTCACAACATGCCCCCTGGCCCGCGACTCACCTATGTGTGAGGCCTTGCCGCCAGGTGCGGCACACATGTCGAGCACCCTCTCACCCTCCTGGGGAGCGAGCGCCATCACGGGTAGCAGGCTGGACGCACCTTGCACCATGTAGTGGCCCGCCAGGTACTCAGGCGTCGCTCCCAGTGCCACCGAGGATGAGTACACCACCAGCCCGACCTTGGTCCACTTCCCGACCGGGTCGAGGTTCGCACCTCTATTGATGAGCGCCTGCGAAGGATGCACGTGAGACACAATTATCGTTTGCTGTAGTAACAGTACTGAAATGTTTGTTATGCCAAAATGTTAACTGCCAACACCTACTTATAAATTGATTTAAAGGTACTGGATTAACTTTGATATTAAATGCTACAGAGTTAACATATCATTTCAAATTATTTATGAATAAAGGGGACGACTCATCAAGGGGCAGAAGCACTGCATCGTCAGTAGGCACTTAAAACACAAGGTACAGAGCTCGGCTAGCTTACACACACACACACACACACACACACACACACACACACACACACACACTATTGTATGGGGAAGGAGGCAGCAACTTACCTTGGGTTTAGGCCAGGAAGGTTATGGGAGCGAAGGATGTGTTGTAAGGATAGCTCCCATTAGTGTAGCTCAGAAAAGATGTTGGTGGTGGGGAGGATCCAAATGGCGTGGGCTGTGAAGCAGCTATTGAAATCTTACTTGTGATCTGCTGCATGTTGTGCCACTGGGAGGCCCACCTTGCTTTTGGCAACAGTTTGGTGGTGGCCATTCGTTCTAGTTGCCAGCTGGTTCATTGTCATTGCTGTGCAGCAGTTGCAGCAGAGCTGGTATATAACATGGCTGCTTTTAAAGGTGGCCCAGCCTCTGATGAGGTAGGAGAAGCCTATGACAGGACTGGAGTAGGAGGTGCTGGGTGGGTGGATGGTCAGGTCTTGCATCTGGGTCTTGCACAGGGGTATGATCCATGTGGCAAGGGATTGGGGATGGAGTGGCATAGGGATGGACTAGGATGTTGTGGACTTTGGGAGGGGTTGGAAGTGTCTGGGATAGTACATCCCTCATTTCAGGGCATTATGATAGGTAATCAAAGCACTGACGGAAATGGTTCAGTCATTACAGTCCATGGTGGTATTGGATGACAAACAGGGCACTTCTTTCTGGTTAGTTCTTGAGATGGTGTGAGGATCAGGTATGCATGAGAATATGGCATGAGAAATCTGTTTGTGAATTATGTCTGGAGGGTATTGCCTGTCTGCAAAGGCTTTATGAGGCCTTCAGTATAATGGGTGAGGGAGTTCTCATCACTGCACATGTATCTACCGTGGGTGGCCAGGGAGTATGGGAGGGATTTTTGGGTGTGGAAAGGGTGGCAGCTGTCAAAGTGCATGTACTGTTTGTGATTGGTAGGTTTGATCGAGGAGAGGATGGAGCTATCTGAGAGGAGGAGATCGACATTTAGGAAGGTGGTTCAATGGGTGGCGGTGGACAGTGTGAAGTGGATAAGAGAGGAGGTGTTGAGGTTGTGGAGGAATGAGGATACGGTGTCCTTGTCTTGGGTCCAGATTATAAAGATGTCATCAATAAACTTGAATCAGACCAGGGGTTTGAGGTTTTGGAAGCTAGGAATGTTTCCTCTAGGTTGTCCACAAAAAGGTTGACATAGGAGGTTGGCATAGGAGGGTGCCATATGGGTACTCACAGCTGTGCCATGAATTGGTCTGTATACTTTCCCTTCAAAGGTGAAGCAGTTACTGGTTAGGATGCAGTTGGTTAGGTGGAAGAGGAATGATGTGGTGGGACTGGAATCTGCTGGGTGTTGGGAGAAGTAATGTTCAATCGCAGCAAGGCGATGGGCATGAGGGATGTTGGTGTATAGGGAGGTTGCATCAACAGTGACAAGTAGGGATCCGGAAGATAAGGCTGTGGGGATGATGGAGAACCTGTGCAGGAACTGGTTGGTATCTTTAATGTGGGAGGCTAGGTTTTGGGCAATTGCGGTATATTGATAATTTTTACTTATGGACTGTCTGACAGCAACTGAATCAAACAATTTTAGTGCCAAACGCGTTTCGCCTTTATTTTCTGAAAGGTATCATCAGTGGCAGGTTACATGGACGATTTCCTACATGCTCTGCGTGGGAAAGGTGTTATTATGGAAATTCAAGTGTGGATGCAAGTGCTATAACTGTGAAGTAATAAGATATGGAAATGGTTTTTCAGTGAAAAAT
This sequence comes from Schistocerca piceifrons, assembly GCF_021461385.2. Lineage (NCBI taxonomy): Eukaryota > Metazoa > Arthropoda > Insecta > Orthoptera > Acrididae > Schistocerca > Schistocerca piceifrons. Next base: position 855,872,398 of record NC_060140.1, on the reverse strand, counting down.
GCGTAAAGAAGTAATCGGAAATGACCAGTGCCACCAATAACATATTTGAGTATCCACCTGTTTGTATGTTGTACATAAATCAATCATCTGCGCCTTGTTCGGCCTCCGAGAATGAACTAATGTGAATCAGTAATATAGTTTACCACAAAGAAAGCATTCAAGTGCTAGTGGTGAGCATGAGAAAGTGCATTCGGTCATCGTGTTTCCGCATCAGCAACAATCAGCAGCGCAGCGGCAGTTATGCACACGCTCGTACAAGAAAGAACTGAGAATTGTAAATTAACTTTTATGAACAGTGTTATATTATTACAAGTGTCAAGAAGGACTGGTACCAGATATCTGTGTGTATGTGATGAGCGTAAGAACTTTTGTTTGACCATTCGGCTTCTGCATCATCAACAATCACCTGCGTTGTGTCGGTTACGGGTACGCTCATCCAAGTGATAATATGGACAGGTAATCATCATCATTGTCTGTATATCTATTTGGCCAGTGTAAGACTGAAATACGTCTAACAGCATTAAGTACAACAGTGACAGACATTAACTTCGTCATGAATACTGTACATTAATAAGGGAATGATAATTATGACCTCACATCAAATCAGCAAGAATATTAACTGGCATCAACACAAAAGTTTTAGATTGTAATCAATGCAACCTGTGATTTTCTTATCGTCTCAGAATATAATTATTCATACCAAACATAGGACAGTGTTGTGTTTAGTGTTGAGTGGCTCCCCTAAACCTGCAAGCATATTTATATACATAATTTCAGGCAAGCCAGCAGCTGTGTGGAGCAGAAATTAAATAATCGTCACGTGAGTATCAGGTATGTGTTGTGCACAGGGTGCACGGTCAAAGCGAGAACAATTTAAGGGTCCCTCACCTATTGTACCCCCCGTGCGTGTTACATGGCAACCGTGACCGTGAAATGCCTTTAAAGAGAGGATAAATGTCAGCGTATTCGTTAGAATGACTAAGATATGCTGTGATACTGATCTGCGACTAGCACCACAAGGAGATTCGCGAGCTCTGAGCAAGAAGCAGTGGAGATGGGAAAGCAAGACCAGCAAAGAAGACATTGAACTTGTTGTTGAACAGAAACTCCAGTTACTAGAACATCAAGACTATGAGATCATAGAAGAATTTATGTGGGTCCTGCGAAGGTACAGGCAGGTTTTTTCAAGTGAACCTCTTATAATAAAGACAAGTGAAGGAGCGTGAACCATTTTTTGTACAGCCTTATGCTATACCTCAATCGAAACATGAAGCAGTGGAAGAAGAGCTTCAGAGTATGTTGCAGATGGGAAAAGAGTGTAATCAGTGCAACCTGTGATTTTCTTATCGACTCAGAATATAATTATTCCTACCAGACATAGGACAGTGTTGTGTTTAGTGTTCAGTGGCAACCCTAAACCCGCTCACATATTTGTATACTTCACTTCAGGCAAGCCAGCAGCAGTGTGGAGCAGAAATAATATGACCGCCGCAGGAGTATAAGGTATGTGGTAAGGACAGGGCGCATGGCCAAAGTGAGAACAGCTTAAGGGTCCCCCACCAATTGTATCCCCCGGGCATGTTATAGGTACATCACAAGAGTAGTGGAACCTTTGCCTGTTGGGAGGATGATAAAGTCCGGATCTGCTTTTAGATTGTGTAGGGCAGTTTGTTCTTCTGTTGAAAGTTTGTTGGTCTTAAGGAGAGACTGGGGAAGGCTGGTGAGATCAGGATGGAAGTTAGGAATTCCTGGTAGGTGACTAGGGCTGCTTAGGTGGGTGCGTGGGTGGGTCATGATTTGATGATGGTATGAATTGGGACAGGCATGGTTCGATGTAGGGATTGGAGTGCCTTTGGCTGGAGGGGATAGTGGCAAAGAATTGTTTCCACTGCAGGGAACAGGATGAGGAAAGCAGGTCTTTCGTAAGTCCAACACAGTTAAACCTGGGAGTAAGGAACATCTAAAAATAGCCACAAACTTTACTACCTCGTTTAAAGCAGCAGATACTATCAAATGTTAAGACTGGAATAAACAGCCCGATACTTCTTTCAAGCAAGTAGGATCCTGGCATTTCCAGACTTTCACTGCAAAACGATAGTTCTGAAGTGACATATAAACGGAGAGAAAAAAATATTAGTTTGAGCTGAACAAACCTACATGAGTGATTTAGGCTGTTGGAACTGCATCACCAGCAGAAAGGGCTCTGTCGTGAATATTAACCCTGAGGTCATCCCACTACGTAATCTCCACAAAGTGGCATCACTAAAACTGACAGATTTTGAAAACCTACTAAAAACACATGATGGAGAGCAAAGGAAACAATACAAAGAACTTCAAAAAGTGTTTTAATAAAAGAACAATCATCATCTGCAGTTTCTGTAGATATTGATGATCCATTGAGTGAAAATGTAGCAGATGATGACATAGCTTTTCACATTTAAAGGGGGCAGAATAAAAATGGGGTAAAATAAGGATTATTTATTTGGTTACTTGAATGTTCCCTTTATCTTTCATCATACATAGAAATAAAATCAATACTTCAGAATCTAAGTGAACTGTGGAAGTTTTTGTACTATTTTTAACAATATAAATAAGACAGATTAAAATAACATCCTGGATTAAAACAGAATTTTTACTTCTCGTTACGTCAACATAGCAGTCTCCCTATCCTACTACATCAAAGTCAACAATCTCCAAGTACTGTTTTAAAGTCAGCAGTCTCCATATCTTAACCACATGTTACATTATACAGTGTTTACTTAAAAAGTAGATCAGAAAATGTGCTCTCATTGGTCCAAAGAATTGTTATAAACAGACAAATACCAACAAAACTGATGAGAAATACATGTAACTGTTTTTTTGCATATGTGACAAAATCATGGAGAGTGGAGAATGCTGGGTTTGAAACCAGCCCTCATAATACATCCTGCAGGCCAATGGGCAGTGTACAATAGAGGGACTTTTGTTCATCCTATTTCATCTCATCTCTTAGCATTAACTCTAAATAATTATTTTGGCATTCTGGTCTGAGCTGCCGGAGCTGGCTGTCGCATGGGTGTGAGGTGTGCTTTCTTGTATGAATAAATGGTGTGTGTGTGTGTGTGTGTGTGTGTGTGTGTGTGTGTGTGTTTTTCTGACGAAGGCTGTGGCCGAAAGCTTACGTGTAAGTGTCTTTTAATTGTGCCTGTCTGCAACTTAACATGTCATCTTTACAGCAAGCAACAATTTATCCTTTCCTCACATTGTTTACAGTCTAACCTGTAGTTTCCATTGTTTGATTTTGTTTTATTTAAACTATGCTACATCCTCCACATGTCTACCACTAATTTTGTAATCTAATACTGTGAGATTGTCTCTCTTCCCTATTATTATCATTATCTTGCATTTATCCTCATTTACAAAGAACTGCCTTTCATAGGACCAAGCAAAACTTTTGTCCAAGATTTTCTGCATTACATTACAGCCAGACAACTGGAATATCTTCCTGTAGAAAACAGCACCATTAGCAAACAATCTGATAGCACCACTGACATTAACTGATATGTCGTTTATGCATACTGAGAACATTAGGCTTGCTATTATGCTTCATAGGGGCACTATAGTTTTGACAAACATTTTATGTCCAGTATGAAGCAGCAGGTTCTATTAGTCAAATAATAACTCAGTCAACTGAATATTTGTGAAGATATTCCACACAACTGCTACATGTCTTCACAGAAGCACTAGTGATATGTCATCAGTAAACATTAAACAGCTGCCCCTGAGCTGCTACGCTAGTAAGTCTACATCTACATGGATACTGTGTAAATCACATTTAAGTGTTTGGCACATGGTTTATCAAAGCACCTTCACAATAACTGTCTATTATTCCAATCTTGAACAGTCCACGGAAAAACGAACACCTATATATCTTTCTGTGTGAGCTCTGATTTCCTTTATTTTATTATGATGATCATTTCTCCCTAGGCAGATCAGGGTCAACAAAATATTTTTGCACTCAGAGGAGAAAGTTGGTGATTGAAATTTCGTGAGAAGATTACACCACAACAAAAGACGCCTTTGTTTTAATGATGACTACCCCAAATCGTGGATCATGTCAGTGACACTCTCTTCCAATTTCGCGATAATACAAAACAAAACATGCTGCCCTTCTATGAATTTTCTTGATGTGCCCTGTTAATCCTATTAGGTATCAACCCCACACCATGCAGCAGTACTCCAAAAGAGGACAGACAAGTGTAGTGTAGGCAGTTTCTTTAGTAGATCTGTTACATGTTCTAAGTGTCTGCCAATAAAACAGTCTTTGGTTTGCCTTCTCCACAACATTTTCTACACGTTCTTTCAAATTTAAGTTGTTTGTAATTGTAATTCTTAGGTTTTCAGCTGAATTTACTGTCTTTAGGTTTGACTGATTTATCGTGTAACCAAAGTTTAATGGAATCATTTTAGCACCCTTGTGAATGACCGCAGACTTTTCATTATTTTGGGTCAATTGACAATTTTTGCACCATACAGATATCTTTTCTAAATTGTTTGGCAATTTGTTTTCATCTTCTGATGACGTTACTAGATGATAAACAACAACATCATTTGCAAACAACCTAAGACAGCTGTTCAGATTGTCTCCTAAATCATTTATATATGCAAGGAACAGCAGAGGGGCCTACAACACTATCTTGGGGAAACAGAAATCATTCTGTTTTACTTGATGACTTTTCATCAATTACTGCGAACTGTGACCTCTCTGACAGGAAATCACAAATCCAGTCACATAACTGAGGCGATATTTGCAGTTTCACTACAAGCCACTTGGGTGGTACAGTGTCAAAAGTCTTCTGGAAACCTAGAAATACGGAATCAATTTGAAATTCCTTGTCAATAACACTCAACACTTCATGTGAGTTAAGAGCTAGTTGTGTTTCACAAGAAGGATGTTTTCTAAATCCGTGTTGATTGTGTGTCAATAGACTGTTCTCTTCGAGGTAATTCATAATGTTTGAACAATATATATGTTCCAAAAATCCAACTGCATATCAACGTTAATGATATGGGCCTGTCATTTAGTGGATTACTCCTACAACCTTTCTTGAATATTGATGTGACCTGTGCAACTTTCCAGTCTTTGGGTACGGATCTTTCTTCGAGCGAGCGGTTATATACGATTGTTAAGTAGGGAGCTATTGCATCAGCATACTCTGAAAGGTAGATAGGAGCGGAAGACTTACTTTTATTAAATGATTTAAGTTGCTTCACTACTGTGAGGATATCTACTTCTAAGTTACGCCTATTGGCAGCTGTTCTTGATTTGAGTTCTGGCATATTTACTTTGTCTTCTTTAGTGAAGGTATTTTGGAAGGCTGTTTTTAGTAACTCTGCTTTGGCAGCAATGTTGTCAATAGTAATTCCATTGCTGTCATGTAGAGAAGGCATTGATTGTGTCTTGTCGCTAGCATACTTTACATACGACCAGAATCTCTTTGGATTTTATGCCAGGTTTTGCAACAAAGTTTTGATGTGGAAACTATTATATGCATCTAGCATTGAAGTCCACACTAAATCATGAGCTTCTGTAAAAGAACACCAATCGTGGAGATTTTGCATTCATTTAAATTCGGCATGCTTTTTTCATTGTTTCTGCAACAATGTTCTGAGCCATTTTGTGTACAAGGAGGATCAGCTACAACATTTGTTAATTCATTTGGTATAAATCTCTCCATTGCTATCAATAGTATTTCTTTGGATTCAAGTCACGCCTGGTCGACACTTACACCGTTCATTTGGAAGGAGTGGAGACTGTCTGTCTCTCAGAAAGATGTCAAGAGAATTATTATCTGCTTTTTTAAATAGGTATATTTTTTGTTTATTTTTGGAGGATTACAATATTCAATCTGGCCGTGACAATCTTGTGTCCATTAATACCTGCAACCGCTTTGATGCTCATTGTTACAGACACCCAGAAAGCATATGGAGCAGTGCACTTCCCTGGTTTAGTTCGAAGTTCTAAGCCATCAGGAAGGTTTTTTCAGTTTCCCTACAAGAACAGTGAAAAGAAAGGAAAATATCAGCAAGGACTGAAACTCCACACTGAAAGCCAGGGATGCAGGTACAGACAGAGCTCAACTGCCTGTCTCAGCAGGACATGCTCCTATTTACAGATAACACAGAATGTCCTGGAAAATTAAAATATTATGTGAACCAGTAACAGGCTGAACCTTCAAAAACCGCAATTTTTAAATGATTAATAACTGAGAGAGGCAGGAATCAAACACGTGAATAACATGCTGCCAATCAATGACTATACCCCTCATGCCACGGCAGATGACTTACAACACACAGCAAGACTCATTACAAGTCCATTACATAAACTGATTTCCTTTATGCAACTACTTGTTTACATTTTAATCAGTTGTCAGAAATTACCTTTTCCATTTCTTTGGCTTGCCACAACACATCTACATTTATATACATACTCTAAAAGCCACCACATGTTGAATGGTGGAGGGTACCACTGCTAGTCAATTACTTTCCTATTCCACTCACAAATGGAGTGAGGCAAAAATGACTGTCTAAATGTCTCTGTAAGAGCCCTCATTTCTCTTATCTCAATTCTGAATTGCAATACATCCCACATTTCCACAAATCTCCAGGCCTCAACCTCCGTCATTCCTGTCCTTTACATTCCTGTTCCCAATCCAGCACTATACAGCCATCTATTCCACCAACACACTCAGTCTTTTTACTTCTCCCCTTTTCTGACCCCCCCCCCCCCTCCCCACCCATCTAACCTCCCTAAACTCAGGGGAAAAAACACGTTCTGGAAAGATGTCTGATGTGCAGCAACATGTACACTGCATATTTTCATATTACGAAAGTATAAATACAAATTCCACCAAACACTGCATGTTACTTTCCGAAGGATTGAAATCGAGATTGCGATGCGCTTTTGTAAGCCAGTCGAAGCTCTTGTCAAGCCATCTCGCCAGCCGATGGCAGCGGATATTCAGAGCATAGGACACGTGATGTAGTCAGCTAATAGCGACATCACTGTTAAGCAGCGCGAACACACAAATAGGAAAAGGTAATGGTTTAAATTAATATACATAGCGCTGCTACAAGAAAAGAAAAGCTTTCACGTATAATGTTGGATTAATAAGCTGCAAGAGAAGCTAAGCTTTCACACATAATGTAGATCTTTTTTGCGCGTGTTACAGTTTAAGATACATCACACAAATGTTCCAGTAAAACTTTTAACAAAAACATAAATGTCTGATCTGGGCGCGAAAATATTCTAAATGGTAGTCCTCAAAGATTTGATTTTTGAATGAGAGTCAAATGCTCTGTGATTTAACAAATTCATCGGAAATTCGCGCACGGAGTTCATCAAGTGTAAAAGGAAATTTACTTTGCTTGAAAATAATGCTTTTCAAACATCCATTTGGAATATTTTCCCGAGACCTGTTAGATTTGTTTCAGCAGTTGCACCAGATGACAGGCGTCGCCGCCCTTGCACAGCTACGAAGATGCAGGAAGTCCGTACGTTCGTATGTGTAAAACATTAAAAAATCTTACATTATGTCATAAAAGAAACAAGACATACTCCAAGAGCATGGGAAATTTGTGAATCATACTAAAATGCATAATTCAGCTTAAAGTGCACATTTGTATGTCCAGATTCAAATAAAAATTTTCTTGGAGTATCAGTACCGTATTATCACATGTTTGGTTCTTTATTATAGTATAATACCATAAGTGCTAGAAGATGAAAACGTGAACTTGAAATGCAGCAAACAGTTGAAACTAGCCAATAGTGTGAAATTAAACACTTCGTTTGAAATAATTGGCCTCAGCAGAAAAGATTAATAAAAGTTGTTTTCTTTAACAAACCGACAAAAAAAAAAGCTTCATTGTTCTGCAAGGCGATTAACGCCTGACTGTCAGAAAGGTGGAAACAAAACCTGAAACTAATGACATAATTTAGCCTTCCGTAATTATGTGAATGAATTTTAATTCACTTGATAGCTGCTGGCTACAGAAATCCATTTTGTTTTCACTTGACGTGAGAGCAATAAACGAAGAGGAAACAACAAAATCACTTAAACATGGGTCACATGGAGACTACCACCTCCCCACAACAACTCAAGGCTCTCCGTGCATCAGGTCAGGATCTACGATATTTCCGAACCAGGACAATATTAGATAGTGGTGCTCTCCCTCCCTCAAGCGTTTGAGGCAGGATGCCAAAAACTTAAAAAATCGACTTTTCAAAAAATCTTCATTTTGTAGCGCACATCTTTTTGAAGACTCTGATACATAAAACATATATGTTTCAGGGAAAGTAAAACATGTTATTTGGTCTTAAGTGTGCCAAAGTGCAGTGCCACGCCTCTTCACACAGTGTTCTTCCATCACACGTCTCTGTATTTCGCTCTGTAAAATTCAAACGTGTAATATTTTGTAATGAGTGCCATCAAACTATATTCAGGCCAATGGAAATTAAAATGTCCTGTGGTGCCTCTCCTGCCCCAGTCAGCCGGTTTGACATCCTTCCCCTCTTAATATAATAAACTCACAATTAATAGCGGATGGGATTATTTGTAACCGGAAGAACAAGAACGCTTCAGAAAATTTGCGCTCTTTATTGCCTATTAGCTAATAACTTGCTGTTTTGTGTGACATAAAATTAAATATAGGATACATAAAACCAGTAAAGACAGGAGATAAGCAAGACAGTATACATTTCTTCAATTCATAATGTCCTAGCATTTTTTTCTCTCTAATCTTGCTACAACTTTACATGGCGTGCTTTCTTTCTTAGAAAGGAATCTATTACCCCATCAAAGTTCGTCAACGTTTTGCTACATGAAAAACTGAAATGTCGTAGTCTAATACTAGAAAAGCTGTTAATATAAATAGTACCCAAGACTGGTGTGGCTTCTCGATTTAATTACGTGTATTTTGTCGCTGTCTTTTAGATAAAACGAAATAGGCCTGTCTAATATTTCAGCAATTGTTACACACACCAAATAAACGAGACTGTTTTGGCACAAATGGTCATTTTTATAACACGACGGAATATAATTCACGAAGTATCAATATCAAATGCCTATTAGGCATACTACAAGCAAAAAGTTTTATGTTAGGAAATAGTTTCACATTTCATTCATACTCTCTAGCTTCTGAAGCATGAGATCGAAAAGTAGTAGTACGAAATTTTTATATAAATTTGAAATCGTCATATTCTTCTGCAATTTGTGGGAGTCCCCGTTTCTTCTCCTTCCTCGTTCTAACAAACAATCTTGTCATCTCTAATTCTGTAACTACTCCTGCCAGTGTCAAAATTTATTCTCTGGTCAACTTCACAAAACCTGCCACAATCACCGGTTTAGTTATCCTGCATTTATTCTCCGGTTAGGTGTTATTACATGTTCGTACAACGCGTTTTCCTTGCTACCTCCAGAATAGAACTTTAGCGGCTGCTAGCCGGAGACTGTATAACTGGCCCTTAGTAGTGTAGCGGTCTAGCCAAAAATGTTCTGTCAAAATTTCATTTTCTTGGATCACTGAGAAGACAATATGTAATCTTTGTTGCCTGTTATTCTTGTTAATCATTTATTTACACTTTGGTAGTATGAAACTATGGAATTCGCTAGTAATTATAACAATGCTGATCATTTCCAAACCCAGTCAACCACATAAACAGCGATTGTCATTTACCTTTACGCGTGTACGAAATTGCACTGCAATGTCAAAGAAGTCGACAGCGTGTATTGCACGTAGACCCATCCCCTTTTGTTTGCAGGAAAGTTTATTTCTAGATGCGACAGGGATTCCCCTGGCAGAGACATCAGGTACACTTATGCATGCATTCAAAAAATCAACTTACGATTCATTCAGCAATCAATATAGAATTTGATAAAAAATGTTCAAAAACCAACAGGGATGCATTCAAAATCATATGAGCAATTGATAGACCAACGTGCCCTGGATGCTAGGCGCTTTGTGAAACAAGGTCTTTTTACTCAATAATATGAACCCCCCCCTGAAACTGCCACCCGGGGCAAATACCCCGGTTTTCCCCCGGCCCCTAGTTCCACGCCTGTTGGGCACACGTGAATGTGGCAGCTTAGGCGCACCAGTAAAATTTTTTCGGATAGCATCTGGCTGCTTGCTGCTATTGCTTATACAGCTAACTGCCACACTTCTGTAACCAGAAGCGGGAGAAGATACTACTCATATGCTACTTAACTGCATATGCACATAAGCTCGCTCGCAACCGCTCGAAAGAATCTAATGTAAACAGTTGTGACGTCACGTTCATCGGAGGCAATCTGTTGTTGTGAAACACTGCATAGTCTTCCTAAAGCCTTTGACACATTTTGCTGTTTGCAGACTCTTGTATGAGCACTGTGTTTTGTTCTTGTATATGGTGCATTTCCTTTGCAACTTAAGTTTTACTTGCGTTCGTGTTTAATTGCTGCAGTATTATTCAGCAGTAGCGAGATACAGTAATATTCTTTGTTAGAGTATTCGTTCTTACCAGTCAAAGTTACAAAAATTTAACTTAAAACTAAAACAATGAAAAATTCCCGGAATTCTAGAAAATTCCCGGGTTTTTCCCAGTTTTCTCCCGGATGAAAAAATTCCTGGGTTTTTCCCGGATCTCCCGGGTCGTATACACCCTGTTATTTAACAATCTTTCTGTTGAGCCTGCCTGGGACTCAATGTCTCCAATATACGGTCAGTATCAATCTATCCTTTTCATATCATTGTCAGATTACTTATGTGTATAGAGAACAAGAACATTCCTATCACACAACCCTGGAGCACTCCTGAAAATAGCTGTGTGTCTGATGGACACTTGCCGCCCAGGACAACATACTGGGTCCTTTTACTTAAAATGTTTTCACGTTGCTCACATTTCTGGGAAACTACTCCATATGCTCGGAAATTTATTAAAAAACTGCAGTTGGCCACTGTGTTAAATGCTTTCTGGAAATCTGAGAATATGGCATCTGCCTGTTGCCCTCCAACAATGGTTTGCAGGATATTATGCAAGAAAAGAGCAAGCTGAGTTTTGCACAACCAACGCTTTCTAAACCCATGTTGATAAGTGGACACAAGCTCTTCTGTGTAATGGAAATTTATTATATTCAAACTAAGAATAAGTTAAAGAATTATGCAGCAAACCCATGATGTTAAGGGCCAGCCCTGAAATTTTCTGGGTCCATTCTTTTACCCTTTTTAAGTACAATAGTCTTTTGCACTTTTTCCCATTCACTTGGGACAATGCACTGGACAAGACATTCACAATAAATGCAAGCCAAGTATAGATACAAACAGTGGCAATTCAAAACATTTATTACAAGGAACAAATACTGAAGCCCCCTTACCTGTGCCAGATCTCTACGTCGTGTTTTCAGGCTGTTGGTACGGAGTGTAACAGGACGCTTAACCTCACTCGCCTCCAGGAACTCGAGCAGCTCCGACAGTGGAAAAAGCTGCATTAAGTGCTCCATCAGAAACTCGTTATAGCTGTAGTACGTACACAAGTCCTTACGGAGCAGATCAACATACTCACAACGAGACCTGCAAGGTAAGAAACATGTAATCACAATGAAACAATTTCTTGAAATGCTAAAGTGTTTCAACAACAACACTGTGGCAAACAAAAACTATGCACAATTTTTTTTAAAAAAAAAAAAAAAAAAAAAAAAAAAAAAAAAAAAAAAAAAAAAAAAAAAAGTGGTGTTTACTTCCTGTCCTATGTTTCTTGACTGTTTGTCTGCTGTGTCATTATGAGTCGCAGCTTCCAGTTAAATGTAATACGTAGTTTTAAATGTGGTCAGAGATGTATTCTGCATAACAATCATGTAATGAACACACCCTCCGTAAGTAGTGGGCATAACATCGGGCAGTGGGCAAGGGAAGGGGCTCTGAGAACAAAGCCGTTAGGGCAATATGTTTGGATAATATGGTATGAGCCAATGTGGTGCAATAAATGTTTCCTCTACAAGTCGAACCTTTATTTAACCTATCATGATAGATACACTATTATTTCAAAATATTTAACAGTTGTTATTTTAAAAAGTGTACTAGAACTTTATTATGCATTAAAATCATTTAAAAGAAAACAAAAAATGTTAACACATGTATATATCTACTCCTTGTCAAAAACATGATGTGATGTTAATTCCTGACATAACGAGACTAGCAATCTATAACTTTTAAGTACAGTTAAAAAGAAATAATATTTTTTTAACAGTCAAGATGGCTAATGAATAACATTAAGTAATGACTAGTTTCAGTTGATTATATATCCATCTCCCAACCTGAAATAACAATATGTATCACATACCAATGGGCAAAACATGTTTAATGTATTCACCTTGTTCGCATATATTTTTGCATACATTTTTCTTAACTTCTGTATTGTGTTATGATGTTAAGTAGATATTATTTAATTAATTTCTTTATCCCCTATTTACTTATTGTGTTCTGTTACATATATTACATGTATATATGTGGTGTCTGTTCTTTTGGACATGTCCAAAACAACAGACATCATTTTGATCCAGCAGGCATTATGAATTAATTAACCATCAGATGTTTATTTGTCCCATTAGTGATCTACCAGTTTTGGTTAAAAACTAATGGGACAAATAAAGAGCTGATGGTTAAAATGCATTTTATAAAATACTTTACCATTATTGAACCTCACCAGATGGAAACACTATGAATTAACACACAAAGGAATTACAGACATTTGCTGCAAGTGGACACTGGTTGACATCAACTCTTGCAGGAATTGGCAAAAGGCTGCAAGTAATTAGGGCAATGGGCAAGGGGCACTACATTAGTAGTTTGTGGATAAGTTGAGAATTTGGGTTTGGCGGGAGAAGTGCTAGGGTAGTCCATCCAGTTGCAATGACCACTATGTCCAGATGGCTCAGCAGTCAGAGCATCTGCCAAGTAAGCAGAAGACCCAGGTTCGAATCCTAGTATGGCAGATACTTCCAACTTTTCCCACTGTTTTCAATCAATGCCTGCTTGTAGTCAATGTCTGTAACTCCTCTGTGTCTAGATTATATGTTCTTATTTATCGTAACTATGTGTACTAATGTGCCACCTATCAGCATGTTACCTTTTCCTCACAGACCTGTGCAAGCATGAATAGCCGATTAGACTGGCTACAATTCTGATTGGGCCACTAGCATTTATTTACACAATATTGTTTGGTTGACAAGTTACTAGTGTAATAATACTGTGTATCAATGCAAACTGTTAAGATGACTTTGTACTGTGCATAATGTGGCTTGGTTTTACTGCTGTATTGTTTTTTATTTTGTACTGTCATTTCTCTTTATTTCTTAGGTTTCAAATATCTAATATTTTATCTCAGTGAATTACGCCGTTATTTTATTGACATGCATCCCCCACATGGGCGTCCACTGCAATGCAGATGTCTCTTAGTCTCATTTTATGAGCAGATACTACACATGGTTTTATAATCCGTATGTAATTGACCTTTTGCTTGTATTATTACAGTTTTTTGTAATCCCTCCTGGTACTCTACCTGAGTACAATTTTCTGTTATTATGCAAGTTCTTCAGATGACTGTATATTCAGCTAAAACTAATCATTTAATGTTAAAATGACTGAATATTAATTCCTGAAACAAGACCAAAAGTTCCCTTTTTAAGAAAATTTGGAAAAGGAAAAGCCATGACAGGGGAAAACAAGATTCGGGTTAGAAAACTTGAAAACTTTACCCTATAGTGAGTAAGTGGATTTGTCCAAAAGCTAGCAAGATTCTCAGTTATTAGTGTGCTGATTCCATGTGAAAATCTCTCCAGTTGCTGTTCAGAACTTTACCAAGTCCACTACTGGTGTCAACCTTTATATTAGGCCATTTTTAAGGGTCTCACAAGAGGTTATTGTGCATTCTTTATTCTGGTTTTATGTGAAGAAACAGTTTGTGTAAACTTCTGCGAGGGAGGCATAATATTTTTTCAGAACCACTTGAACATAGTCTAATGTACAGGCTGAAACTGATAAGTGTCTGAATAAAGTTCTCTACTGAAACTGGAGCACTTTCCATTAATTAATTAATAAAAATATCTAAGTCTTGTTTATGTGTCTTTCAATTGTTCAACATTTATACTATTCAGCGTATTGCTACCTGTACACCTTAAATCATCTAAGAAAATACAACTTTTCCAAGAAAGAGGTGCCTTACAAAACTGTTGTTCAAGTAATTCTTAAGTACTGCCTGCCACTCTGGTAACATTATCAGGTAGGATTAATAGGAGAAATAGATAAGATCCAAAGAAGAATTGTGTATTTCACCAAAGTTTACTTAATTATCACAATCTTATATTAGACCAGGAAAGAAATGAAACTGAACTTAAGTTTGCTCACAACTCTTTAAAGGTTGAAATATACACACATTATGTGTGAAATATACACATATTATGAAACAAAATCGTAAACAATTTTATTCAAATATTTATTTAGCACTAAATTATATTACATACAACATTTTTAGTTCTTCCTCTACCTGCACAACTAAATTATATAACATGTAATGTTTTTAATTGTTCCTCTACATGCACAAATAAATAAATTCAATGAAATTTGTATACAGTGCAAAAAGGATTTCACACACACACAATTTGTGTGTGTGTGTGTGTGTGTGTGTGTGTGTGTGTTTTCATCTGTCAAATAAAGGAGGCAGATGGCCAAAACAAATACCACACTGGAGCCCAATTTACCAAAAAAGACTTAGGGGAAGACCCAAATGGGACACAGACTAAGAAAGGCAGTTGGACTCAACTGGCAACACAATACTCAAGAACGGCAGAATGAAAGAACCTGCTGGGATCCTTCTTTCTATGTTGCATGACAACTCAAAGAGGCCACATCACCAAGTGACTGGATTGGCTGATGATATATGTGTTTAAGGTGTTGATACAAGATAAGCATTTTCCTTAATAGACTGGTTTACTGTTATAATTTCAAGTTTGTATGTTTTAAGAGGAGTCGAGAAACTCCATATGCACAAACCTTACAAAATGACCACAACAAGAAAATCAGAGCTCATACGAAGCCTTCACCAAAAGTTGTTCTTCCCACCACAAATGTTAACAGGGAAGGAGAGAACTGGTAGTGATACAGGAAAAATATCCAGTTAGATAAACTCACCTTCCTTCTTCACGAAGTTTATTAAAATCTGAAAGCACCAGCACTATGTCTTTTATACGCTGCTGAACTTCAGGAAGGCCCTGGGGCTCGTTTAATTCAGCTTCTGATGGGAAGGTAAAAACATCTTGACTGGCAATGTTCATCTTCATTTCCTCTTCTGCCAGCTTTCTGAGTCATAGAAAGATAATCATTAATAAAATTCAAGTACACCCACCAATAATAACAAATCTACTGACAGTGTTTTGAAAGTGGCAGTTACTGCTTCATGCCAATATAGTATAGATACATCACCAAAATAAAGAAAATCAACTCACACAGAAGGACTACAGGAATTTAAAATATCCAAAATAAGCAATTATAGCAAGCGAAATTTTGCTAAATACAGATTCTACTTTATTAAGTTTCTTAAATGCACAATGCAGATTTGATAACACTATAACACTACCAATAAGACTGCACACAGTGTACATGTGCGACCAATTCTCGATTGCTGCTTCAGAGTTTGAGATCTCCACAACATTGGTTTAAAGGATGACAGCAGAGTAATTCAAAAGCACACTGCTATATTTGTTGCTAATTGGCTTGATCACTACAAGAGTGTCACAAATTTTCCATGAGCTTAAATAGGAATAGTTGGGGGGAAAAGCATGTTTTGCAAAACACTACTGGTTCTGAGAAAACCAGTATTTGTGTCAGACAGCAGAAAGAATCTGCAAGCCCCTATCACTCATCTCATGTAAGGCCCGTAGGAACAAAATCAGACAGATCAGGGCTGTTACAGGGGCATGAAGGCAAACATTTTTCCCCTCTCATTCCATTTGAAAGGGAAACGGGAAAGGAAATTACCAGAAATTGTAGAAAATACCCTCCACCGTGCATTGTACAGTCACTCACTGAGTATGTACATAGATATATATGAAAGAGAACTTGGACAGCAGCCAAGCAAATTCATTTCTGATGGCTATTAAGCAGAAAATTTCTGCCAAACGTTATGGGCAAACCACAAGTAAACTGCATGGGGAACTGTGTTAATGAGGTGTGGAAGTACATCTGCTAACCACAGTGTCATATCTTGAAATTAATTTCAGGAAAATCGTAGGAGTATACTGATCCTAGAACACTACAGACAGAAAGAAAATGTCACATGGAGGAAATGTTAACAAATAACTGCATATTGTCTACACACAGAATTTGACCATGTCACTGGACCAGTGACATGGAACACAATCCCTGAATAATATTCTCGAATCACCAGATGTTGTAACCAATTAAAATAATTCTTGGAGCAAGAAATAAATAAGGGATCTTCTGTCACACAGAGTTCGCACAATATAAAAATTCACGAACTTTACACATAGACACTCTTTGCGAAATAATGGGGCATCCATTAAGCGCACTTTTTGAAAAATGAGAAGTAGTAGTTGTTTCGGCAATCGACCTTATAGTCATTTTGAGACCGTTCTCCATTTATTTCACTTGCCGGGTACCCTCTCCATTTTAGCACAGCTACACACCATACATTTAGGAAATATTTTGTGTTGTTTCGAATTTTTGTTAGATGCAACTTTGGTCTAACAGTTTTTTCTTAATGCGCGTGTATGACATTACTGATCTCACTCATAATATTATCGTAAAGGTACAAACTTTTATCATGCAATAAATGTAACACTTGTTTGAATATTCTTTTTATATTATGTAAGATGGTCTTTTTTTCTTTGTTAAAGTTATTTTGTTTGATCAAATGGGACTATGGAAGTTGCCATAGGTAAGTGAATAGTGGGATACATTGTGGTAACTGTAACAAATGGTTTCACTGGGCAGAATATAGGGGAGAGAGCTCTATTATGTGCACATTGGCTATACTGTACTGTACTGTACCCTGCTCCATTTTTCTGTCTGTATGTGAAGGCTTGTCTCATGAACTATTGTACAGATTTACATACCCAGGGCGGACTGGTGTGACCACTCTGTCGACAAACAAACAGCCACAGAAGTGCAATGCCTTTCATGCATGGCTAGAATTGTTGCCAGGTTGCGCTTGGGCAGTCTGCTCTTGCGTTTAGGTACTGCAGTACACTAGCAAGTGCCATGTGACACATGGTTCTTAAATCATGAAAGCGATGATATTTAGCTACCTAAAATCATTATCAAATTTTTTAATCATAACTATAAGCAGTGCCCCAAAAGCAAAATTATCGCTAGAGCATACAAGTCGTCTGGTTGTAGATACATAGTACTACTCATGTGAAGCTGGGGTGGGTTGCTAGTGGTTGCATAAGTAGCAGTACTCTTTGCCTAGGAATTCATTTCTATTCTGGCAGTATGTTGGTGTCCATGTGCTTTCAGTGCTAAGTTTTGTACTTCATTGACTAACTGATCTGGATTTGGACTATCTTCAGATTACAACATGACACTATATCACATATACTGAAACTCCACGAAAACAGTCATCAAAAACATGCGAGTTGCAGGGCAAAAATTACTAACTTATAAAATATTGCTCCCTCTCATTAGCTATAATTTTATTTTAGTAAATTAGATTACTAATTTGTGACATATCTCCAACATCATCCAATCTTTAATAACTGTAAGTTGTGGAATCAACCCACCCTGATAGTCGAGCAAATTAAAATGCCCACTTCCAGGACACAGGGAGGCATGTCAGTCCCAGATTGAATGTGCCTCACAAATCAACAAGGTGGGCAGGAGGGGGGGGGGGGGGGGGCAGGCAACCTGCATGTGGTTTTCCCACACCCCACTAGGTGAATACCAGGCTGGTTCCCATGTCCCGCTTCAGATACATGATGCACAAACAGTTCAAAATATGATGTCACATTTGACCACTTGATTACACTAGATACAGATGGAATGAGTACAAGGATTTTTCTGCACATGGGAACTACCAGTAGCTTTAAAATGTTTTTGGGCATGGGGATGGT
Source organism: Schistocerca piceifrons (assembly GCF_021461385.2). NCBI lineage: Eukaryota > Metazoa > Arthropoda > Insecta > Orthoptera > Acrididae > Schistocerca > Schistocerca piceifrons. The sequence goes on along the minus strand of NC_060140.1, from coordinate 855,854,258 downwards.
GACACCATCATAATAGTAGCCTATACACAGGTATGGTTGGTTCACCACGAAATTGGAGAAGTACCATACCAATTCTGGCATGGAAACGGCTGGATTAAGGTTACAACCAGGAAGGAAAGATATTCTCAGAAGAATAAATCACTGTTCACAATTCTTTAAAGGGAAAAGCTATTTGAAAAAAACTATTTTTGAAACACAACAGCATTTCTGAGCATTAAATAATGTATATGGTTGGGAAGAGAGCAGGTAAGATGGAACTCAGTCACCTGAGTGTTACATTGAACTAGAATTGAAAAGAGACTACATGATCAAAGCAAACTGACATTACAATGTGTGACTGAAGTGCTGAGGTGAGTGAATGAGTATGGACAAGTAGCCAACCTAACAGACATGGCAGGGGACGGCTACAACGACAGTACAAAATTATGTGTACAACAACGAAACATACTGCTCTTCCTCTTGCTGCTTCTTCAACTTCTTGGCAGCCTTTTCAACAGGCAAAAGATCATCCTCACTCTCTTCCTCTCCTTCACCCTCTTCGTTGCTTTCATCCTCAGCTGCAGCAGAGTCGTCATCCTCAGATTCTGGTACATCACTTCCAGCACCGTAATCGTCATCTGTCTCTGTGTACTCATCATCGTCACTGCCACTAACTCCGTCGATATCATTTAAGCTTTCCACCTGAAATGAGAAACCACAAACTGTCTAGAGAAAATTGCAGGTCAACTGTAATACTACGATTTGTAAATGAAGAAGAACCATCACTTTACACAAAACGCAAGAATATTAGTTAAATATAAACATGTGATTAGTCTCTCAAATTAATAGGAATTTATCTGTCCTAACATTAATAATTTCACATATTTATGAACTTTGTACCTTTGGATGCGGCAAAAAACTCCGCGTAACATCTTTGTACAAAAGCTTTCGTTTTTGATTAGTCAACACACAACATTTACACGATACAGCAGGGGTGCCTACAACAAAACTCACGAGACGTGTGTGGCTCTCGCTTCAATGTTGTGCAGCTCTTGAAATCAAGTACATAAACAAATAAAGTATAAAAATAATAAACATTTAAAATTTAAAAATTAAAACTGATGCACACTTATGTAATACAAATGTAATACAAATACTCTTGTTCAAACTGACAACCTTCTTGTCAGTTTTGCAATGATGTGCCGTGCTGACCTCGTAACAACACAGATCGAGTGCGGCAGTCAGTAGCCAGTCACATTCATAGCTACTAACGTGAAAACATTTCTACATGAAGTAACACTGTTTAAGTAAACTTGTGATTATTGCTGGTGTCATAACAGCTACAATATTGTCTACAAAGAATAAAAACAAAAAAGAGAACAGAGTGCTTAATGAAGAGTGGAAGGAGCAATTCGTTTTTGAAGGGAGGAACTGAAAACCAATGTCTCTCTTGTTTTAAATGACATTTTCACAATACAAAGACAGTAATCTTACATGCCATCATGACACTAACTTACCAGGAAAGGAGAAAGGCTTTACAATTTGTCCTCTGTTTAGAAAAACTAAATTGTCGCCTTTTTTTTAAAAAAAAAAAAGAAAGGAACTTCAGATGAAGAGTGGGGTTATGACCACATTTACCAAGGAAGCAGATTTAACAACTGAAGTTGGCTGTGTGTTGGCTTTCAATATCACAAAATCAAAGAAATCCTACACAGTTTACAAAGAACAGCACTGCACAAGTTGTTTCTATTTTAGACCCCAAAAAGAAGCACTACAAAAATTATTTAACTGAATAGATAAAAAATCTACTCACCAAGCAGTGGCAGAACACACACAAAAGACTGTTGAGATTGGCAAGCTTAAAGAGACAGTGGCTCCTTCTTCAGGCAGAAGGGTTGAAGGGGAAGGAAGAAGGGTGAAGGAATAGGACTGGAGAGGTCTAGGAAAAGGTTTTGTGGAGGGAGCAGCTTCGGAGCACACCATTGGTGACTCAGTATTATCCGGGTCTGGAATGTGTTGATCAGCTACTTTGACAGGGCCATGGTTTCCTAAAATCATGACCTGAAATGAGATCCATTCTGTCTGAAATTTTGCACACCATACCTAGAATAGCTTTCCATTGCCCTCCCAATCTCCGCAATATTCTTGTCAGATCGTATGCTCCTGCACCCATCTCCCTACCCTATGCAACCTCCTACCACCACCTACAATAGTCCTGTAACTGGCAAAACATATACTATCACAGGGAGAGCCACTTGCGAAACGACACGTCATATACCATCTATTATGCACTGTTCAGCCTTCTACATTGGCATGACTACCACCGAAGTATCAATTAGGATGAATGGGCATAGGCAGAGTGTATATACCGGCAACTGCAGTATCCTGTTGCAAGACATTTGTGACCTTGGGGGCTGTTTCACCACACGCGCCATCTTGATTCTTCCCCCAGATGCCAGTTTCTCAGAATTCCACAGGTGGGAATTAGCACTACAACATGTCCTTGGTTCTCCCCACCCACCTGACATTAATTTACATTACCTTCTTCCGTCTCAGCTCTTCTTCAGTGTAACTACTCTTTGCTTCACTCTCTTTTAGTTTTCTACATCTTTCATTGTCTTTCCTAATTTACACTGCCCCCTCCCACCTCTGTTACGTACAATGCACTTAGCTTTTCACTCTTATTAACTCATGCATGATGTTTAAGCAGTAATATCTGTCTAAATATTACCCTGTCTTCCACCTTTAAGCTCTCAAGTTTCCAAATCTCGTCTGATGCAGTCCCCATCAGTCTTTCCTTCTCATTCCGTACGGCAAATCTACCCCTTTTCCTAGACCTCTCCAGTCCTTTTCCTTCACCCTTCTTCTTCCCCTTTGACCCCTCTGCCTGAAGAAGGAGCCACTGGCTCTGGAAGCTTACCAATCACAACAGTCTTTTATGTGTGTGCTCTACCGCCGCTTGGTGAGTAGATTTTTTTATCTGTCCAATTAAATAATTTTGTTAGTAATTGATTGTTTTCGTTGTCACACTACAAAAACTGGTTGACAAAATGCCTGTTTCTAAACATACAATAGAGATGTGAGTTTCTGCTATTAGTAGTGACACTGAAAGTGACCTATAAAAATATATATACAAGGTGAGTTCAAAAAGAAACAAAACTTTTCCTGTCTCAGCTTTATTGCTTACGGTATAACATTTTAAGCACTGTCCCCTTCAGAATAGTCCCATCTACTGACAATGCATCATTCCCATCATTTCTTCCACTTTTGGTACGCCTCCTGGAACACATTTTATGTGATGGCATGCAGATTTCTTGTCGAATTATACTGTAGCTCCCCTATGGTTTGGAAATGACATCCTTGCAACGTGTTTTTCAGTTTGGGAAAAAGTCTGCTGGTGCTAGGTCTGGAGAATATGGTGGATGGGGCACAATGGGAATGTGGTGTTTTGCTGGATAGCTGCAGACAAGGAGTGACGCGTGAGCTGGTGCATTGTCATGATGCAACATCTAACTCTTGCTTTCCCACAGTTCAGGCCTCTCCCTGCGCACAGCATCTCTCACGCGCAGCACGATACCCTAGTAGACTTCCTTGTTTACCATCTGGCCACACGGCACAAATTCATGACAGATAATCAGATAGTCAAAAAACACAACTAACATCACCTTGATCTTTGACTAACTGATGCATGCTTTTTATGGGCAAGGTGACCCTTGGCCCAACCACTGTGATCACTCCATCTTCCCTTCAGCATCATAGCCATACACCCACATCTCATTGCCTGTTAGGATGTTGTTAAGAAATTTCTCACTGTCAGCAGCAAGCAGTTCGTCGCACATTTCAACACTGGTCTCTTTTTAAACTTCAGCCAACAAACGCGGAATGAATTATGTCTCGCCAGTGTAAAAACCTACAGAGGGCAGTGCTCAATTCGGAGGCAAGTCAGGGCCACTTCATCCCTACAGAGTGACAGGCCAGAGAAATGTCACAGCTGGATAGCCGACATCACCTGTCACTGCCAGCCACTCCTCCTGCAAGGATCTGCGACTCACTGGTGAAATCACACCTTGCAAGGAAAAGGCAAAATGTGTCATCATGTGTTCCATGCAGCCTTCTTGTTGGCAGTCAGTCACAGACTACATGAGCCATTTTCTCCGCTGGGTACATATGTTGCCACATTTGTAGGGCACTAAGGGAATCAGTGCAGATGAGAAACTATTTGTCTTGAAGTCTCCTCATCTGTTCCAGTGTCTTAAGGATCAGACGGAGCTCTGCAGAAAACATAGTATAGCCACCACGAAGGCAAATGCTGAAGACATAGTTGGGGAATATTGCTGAACAGCCAAAGGAGTCTCCTTGTTTGGATCAATCAGTGCATACAACTTTAAAACCATGATGCCTATCTACAATGTTAAAAAAAACGAGACAGGGACATAAAATCTGAAGTGCAATCTTTCTTAAAATCTGTCAAGTCTAAAGTAATTCAGGGCCTTTGTGGGAGCCAAGGTGGAGATCTGTTCCAACCATGGTTTAGAAAAAAAATCAGTCACACTCATTGTGGCATTTGATAGATACAGAGGCGAGCAAGTGTGCCGGGACTTACCCCAGCTCACTGCTAGTAGCGCCACGTCACCATAACGCATCTGTGCGTAGCACAAAAGTATTGCACCATAATTTAAGAATGAAATGAAAAGTTAAAGTTGTTTTTCCAAACTATGTCAGCATTTGCTTTAGTGTACTAATGTTTGAACTGTCAAATCTCAGATTGATCAGATGAATATCTTTCCCTAAATAGATCGTTTTACGAAAAAAAAGTGGCATTAAATAATAAAACCGTTGTTGTTGTTGTTGTTGTTGTCTTCAGTCCTGAGACTGATTTGATGCAGCTCTCCATGCTACTCTATCCTGTGAAAGCTTCTTCATCTCCCAGTACCTACTGCAGCCTACATCCTTCTGAATCTGCTTAGTGTATTCATCTCTTGGTCTCCCTCTACGATTTTTACCCTCCACACTGCCCTCCAATACTAAATTGGTGATCCCTCGATGTCTCAGAACATGTCCTACCGACCGATCCCTTCTTATAGTCAAGTTGTGCCACAAGCTCCTCTTCTCCCCAATTCTATTCAATACCTCCACATTAGTTATGTGATCTACCCATCTAATCTTCAGCATTCTTCTGTAGCATCACATTTCAAAAGTTTCTATTCTCTTCTTGTCTAAACTATTTATCATCCACGTTTCACTTCAATACATCGCTACACTCCATACAAATACTTTCAGAAACGACTTCCTGACATTTAAATCTATACTCTATGTTAAAAAATTCTTCTTCTTCAGAAACGGTTTCCTTGCCATTGCCAGTCTACATTTTATATCCTCTCTACTTCGACCATCATCAGTTATTTTGCTCCCCAAATAGCAAGTCTCCTTTACTACTTTAAGTGTCTCATTTCCTAATCTAACTCCCTCAGCATCACCTGACTTAATTCGACTACATTCCATTATCCTCGTTTTACTTTTGTTGATGTTCATCTTGTACCCTCCTTTCAATACACTGTACATTCCGTTCAACTGCTCTTCCAAGTCCTTTGCTGTCTCTGACAGAATTACAATGTCATCGGCGAACCTCAAAGTTTTTATTTCTTCTCCGTGGATTTTAATACCTACTCCGAATTTTTCTTTTGTTTCCTTTATTGCTTGCTCAATAAACAGATTGAATAACATCGGGGATAGGCTACAACCCTGTCTCACGCCCTTCCCAACCACTGCTTCCCTTTCATACCCCTCGACTCTTATAACTGCCATCTGCTTTCTGTACAAATTGTAAATAGCCTTTCGCTCCCGGTATTTTACCCCTGTCACCTTCAGAATTTGAAAGAGAGTATTCCAGTCAACACTGTCAAATGCTTTCTCTAAGTCTACAAATGCTAGAAACATAGGTTTGCCTTTCCTTAATCTATTTTCTAAGATAAGTCGTTAGGGTCAGTATTGCCTCACATGTTCCAACATTTCTACGGAATCCAAACTGATCTTCCCTGAGGTCGACATCTATCAGTTTTTCCATTCGTCTGTAAAGAATTCGCGTTAGTATTTTGCAGCTGTGACGTATTAAACTGATAGTTCGGTAATTTTCACATCTGTCAACACCTGCTTTCTTTGGGATTGGAATTATTATATTCTTCTTGAAGTCTGAGGGTATTTCATCTGTCTCATACATCTCATACATAACACTAGGAACCCAAAAATTGGTATGTCGAAATTAATTGGTATGTCAGAATTAACTGTTACAAGTTTCAGCTTGATTAGAGCAATATTCTGGTCAGAATCCACATTTTTAAGAGAAGTTGAAGGCTTAAAAATTTGTATGAAGCTTCAGTTCAGCATAAAAATAGTAATTACGTGACCCCACAAGCTACCTCTAATAGTTTTCAAGTAATTTACTGAAAACTAAATTTGGAACAAAAACGTCCTTATTTGTAGTAGATTAGTATCTTGTTATATTAATACTACAAATAGAAAGTTCTGATTACAGTACGTGATGAAAAATATTAGATAATAGAGCTAGAACAAATTTCAAGACCTGGATGTAAATAATGACAAATACAATGTCTCAAAGTTGTGGTTCAGAGGTCATGTTCTACTGTCAGTTCCATTCTAAAAATTCTAGATGGCATTGTTTAAATGCAGGCGAGCTAAAAGTTTTTCTGTGATTTTAACCAACTTAGCTACAGTCATATAAAAATTACAAAGATTCTAAATTGATTCATGACAGTGTTATAAAACACTGTGTCCAGGAAAGCAGCCGTTTAGAGGCTACTACTGTGGGCATAGAATAGATAACAGCAGATGTTCCCTTGGCCGTCCATACTGTGCCCGTATATAAATATGGCCCGAGAGGCAACACTTCACTGCACTACTGTACGATCCCCGTCAGTCAAATGCTGGAGTAAGCACTGCCTCAGACGACGTCACAGACAGTTCCATTCTAAAAATTCTAGATGGCATATTTAAATGCAGGCGAGCTAAAAAAATTTCTGTGATTTTAATCAACTTAGCTACAGTCATAAAAATTACAAAGATTCTAAATTGATTCATGACATAGTTATAAAACATTTTGTGTCCAGGAAAGTGGCCGTTTAAAGGCTACTACTGTGGGCATAGAGCGGATAACAGCAGATGTTCCCTTGGCCATCCACTGTTCCTGTATATAAATACAGCCTGAGAGGCAACACTTCACTTCACTACACTTCGCACCCAACTACTATATGACCCCCATCAGTCAAATGCTGGAGTACGCACTGTCTCAGATGATGTCACAGACAGGCCGTTACTAAACGTATATTTTCAGTAATAACAGAAAGTGAGCTCACGAGGACTGTACAGTGTTCTGGGTCGTTTAGATTTGTGAAAAGACTTCACTTTGCACCCAGCTACCTTACGGTCCATGTCAGTCAAACGCCAGAGTATGCGCTGCCTCAGAGGACGTCACAGACAGGCTGCAACTAAACGCATATTTTCAGTAATAATCGGAATTGAACTCGCGAGGACTGTACACCATCCTGGATCACTTAGATTTCACAGAAGTAACTGTTAGTGTGCTGCTTGTAATGATAACAAATCTGCATGGCAAGTGGTGAAATTATTTTCCACTTTTGTGGCGATCAATTATTTCAATTATCAGAAGTCAGGGCGAAAGACAATTTAATGGAAACTTACCATACAGGTCATCTCTGAACTGCTCATAGTGCTGTTTAGGATAGAGACATTTACTATTATTACTATTATTATTATTATCATCATCATCATCATCATCATCATCATCATCATCAGGAATATTACTATGTTGTGCATGTGAAAGTTGATCAAATATATCTATCAATTAAAACTCAAAATCTTCATTCATATCATAGGTCCTGACCCCACTGAGTAAACAAACAGGGAATAGGTACATTTCTTTCAGTGGGCTGGACAAAAATGTAGACTTGCAGACTGGAAACAATGGTCAGTATGTCCTCCATCGCTTTCTGGCTGAACACAAAAATAGTTTCCAGGCTCCCGTAAAAAACGGCGAACAATATCCTAATATTTCCTATTAATAATGTTGTTGTTGTTGTTATTATTATCATCAAAATTCAAATGGTTCAAATGGCTCTGAGCACTATGGGACTTAACATCTGTGGTCATCAGTCCCCTAGAACTTAGAACTACTTAAACCTAACTAGCCTAAGGACACGACACACATCCATGCCCGAGGCAGGATTCAAACCTGCGACCGTAGCAGTCGCGCGGTTCCGGACTGAGCGCCTAGAACCGCTAGACCACCACGGCCGGCGTTATTATCATCTCTAAAAAGGCAGTCCTTCATGTGAATGCCATAAGGCCTCACTGCTAAGTGATGAGTACGAAAAAGCCTTTCCATTGGTGGCCAAGAACAATATGTTACAGTATGGACAGTGTATTATAGGCCTGAAATGAAGCCAGTGTAAAGGGACATCATCATCTAGTATTGCTTTTCCTCAACAGCAGTAGTCAATATCAGTCATATTTTTCGAATTTTGGATAAGTCAATATTGTCTCAGCTGTTTTTCTTGATAATTTCATATAAATTTATACACAATATGTTATATTTCAAGCTAAAATTTATGAAAAGAAATTACTTTATTTTCATTGTTACAATTGATATTTACTAGTTCTGAATGCACAGTTTAATTCTTTTTTTTTTTAAAGAAACATTCGAAATTACAAAATATGTGGCACAATTAAGATTTTTATTACTAATTATGCAATCTAGAACTATTTGTTATGTTTATTCCTGGATTCATTTATGAAATAATAAAAATTCATTAGTCAAGAAAAACTGTAAACCCTTTGGAATATTGTTATTACCGCAGAGTGAAGTAGTAATAAGCATGTCTCTGATGTGATTGGATGTATTTTTGTATTTTGGATGAACAATGTAATTTTGGCTTCGTTAATGTGAAAATTCAAAAGATAGTGTGATATAGTAAAATGTGAGGCAATTAATTATCATAAAAAATTCTGCAATGACTTTCTTCAAAATTATTTAGATCAACTGAAGCATGAGAACCTAAAATGTGAGAATTTCAGCTTCCAGAATCAGATCCCTAGACATGAAGAACTGGAGCCAACTGTGCACGAAAAGATAAGTAAAAATTTTATTGTAAATCTTACTCCTCCTGAATCTTCTGGAAAGACTTTATCATAGCAACAACAAAGAAGGGAGGGGTAGATTACACCAACTAAATCCCTTCATTGTGCACCATGTCCAATGTCTTTAAATAAGAGGGTCATGCACACCCATACATCATACACTCGTAATCAAACTGAGCTCGCATTAAGGCCCTGTAAAACTGGAGTAGACAATAACTGCTCAGTTATGTGTGGTCCTTCCTGGGTTTCAAGTATGGAATTATAGCCACTCCTTGACACAAGTTGGGAAAATGACCTGACACCCAAATGAGGTTAAAGAGGGTGACAAGACTGACTGTTGCACCCCGTGAGGTGCTACAACATACTATAAGCGGCCCTATCATGACCAGGTAACATGTCACAAGCTGATAATATAGAATCCAGCTACCACATGGAGAAGGGGCAGTTGTATTTATCATCAGTGGTGGAACCGAAGTGCGAATTGCTCCTCTCAGTAGAGACTCTGCAGTGCCAGATAGATGAATCCTGACTGGCAGAAACCTCCATAATTTGGGCAATGCCTCGCAGTTTGGTCTGGAGACAGATTGCCTGCCCCCATTACAGCAGTCATAGGGCATCACCCTCCTCTATCAAAAATCCTCCTGATGGTCTCCATTATGAATGTACTCTTAATGGAATGGTTTATGGTGGCCAGTAACTGTTACCACGATCTCTCTTTGTTCTTTCTAATAATTTGGCAACACTTTGCCCCAACTACCCGAAAGGCTGCGAGGTTCTCTACAGTTGGCTGTTACTTGAACCTACGTAGTGACACAAGCACCAGTCTCACTGCAGAGCAGCATTTGCCATTCCACCAAGGGACAGGCTATCTTTCCAGCTGGCCTGAAGGATGCAGAATTAATACTTATGTGGCACAGTGGATTATTTGGGTAAAATGACCCACCCATTCCTGAACTCTGTGATGGTGTTAAAATGCAGCATGTCAGCTGTAAAGCATCTAGTCTGTCCTATGGTAAACCCATCGCAGTGGCTTTCTTTTGCACACTACTCGGGTTGGCAGGTGAATCCACATCGGGGGAGAGATTACTTGGGCACAAGTCACCGACCACTTCCCACCAAGTGGTGTGTGCAAGGGCTGGAGAACATAATGACAGATCAGTAGCAGGGAATGACTGTGACAGCACTGAAGTGTGTGCTCCACCCTGTACTGAGCAAAATTGCACATGAGAACATAAGAAGGCTCTCAATTGGTCTACCCCTTGGACAGGTGGTTGCAGTGCCTCAAATTACACTGTGTGCGTTAAAACCACCACAGAGAATAAACATGTAGCTCGACAGCTCAAGGGTGTCAGAGGATTAAAAATGTGTTGTTGAAAATAACATTAGTCTAGCCTTAGCTAACAGACATAGTTTCACCGCAGTCTTGAGCGAATTCCAAGTTTCACTGAAGTATGGAAGCCATTTTAAGAGAGGAGAGGTTCTCCTCTGGCTTTCCCCATCGTTCCTCTGTGGAGGGGTGGTTACTCGGAGGACTCGCTGGTTCCTCAGGCTGACATCAGCATCCACACCATCAACAGAATGGTCATTGTCTGTTCCATCAGACAGGACCAAGGTCGCACAGTCTCATGGGTTTGGATGTTCTGTGAAAGTCTGTGACACATTCACTTTCTCATTCCTGCTGGAGTTCTTTGGTATCTACACCCATGCTCATAAATTAAGGATGATGCTGATACATGGTGAAACAACACTCTGGTGGGTGGCTGGCTCTGAGCACTATGCGACTTAACTTCTGAGGTCATCAGTCGCCTAGAACTTAGAACTAATTAAACCTAACTAACCTAAGGACATCACACACATCCATGCCCGAGGCAGGATTCGAACCTGCGACCGTAGCGGTCACGCGGTTCCAGACTGAAGCGCCTTTAACCGCACGGCCACACCGGCCGGCCTGGTGGGTGGTTTGCGGGTTTAAACCACCTCGGGGTATGACCATGCGGTGCATTTGACCTGCAGTCATCACAAGGTGGTGGTGGCAGGAGTCCACATATGCAGAGGTGTGTTGGAGGATGTCAGAGTAAGGTGCAGCAAGTAAGCGTGCAGATGTTTTCAGATGTGCTAATGGTGACTGTGTGTTGAAAATGGTTCAAAGAACACATACCGATAACATTATGAGGGGTGGAATACTAGGGCGACTGGAGGCTTGTCAAACACAGCAGGCCGTAGCATGGGCCCTCCGTGTGCCACAAAGTGTGATCTCAAGACTACGGCAACAATTCCAGCAGACAGGAAACATGTCCAGGCGCTACAGTACAGGACGTCCACAGTGTACAACACTGCAAGAAGACCGATATCTCACCATCAGTGCCCGCAGACGACCACGGACTACTGCAGGTAGCCTTGCTCGGGACCTTACCGCAGCCAGTGGAACAGTTGTCTCGAGACACACAGTCTACAGACGACTGAACAGACATGGTTTATTCGCCCGGAGACCTGCAAGGTGCATTCCACTGACCCCTGGGCACAGGAGAGCCCGTAAAGTCTGGTGTCAAGAACACAGTACATGGTCATTGGAATAGTGGTCCCATGTTATATTCACGGACGAGTCCAGGTATAGTCTGAACAGTGATTCTTGCCGGGTTTTCATCTGGCGTGAACCAGGAACCAGATACCAACTCCTTAATGTCCTTGAAAGGGACCTGTGTGGAGGTCGTGGTTTGAAGGTGTGGGGTGGGATTACGATCGGTGCACGTACACCCCTGCATGTCTTTGACAAGGAACTGTAACAGGTCAGGTGTATCGGGACATCATTTTGCACCAGTACGTCCGCCTTTTCAGGGGTGCATTTGGTCCCACCTTCCTCCTGATGGACGACGATAACGCACAGCCCCACCGAGCTACCATCGTGTAGGAGTACCTCGAAACAGAAGATATCAGGCAAACGGAGTGGCCTGCCCGTTCTCCAAACCTAAACCCCATCGAGCATGTCTGGGACGCTCTCAGTCGACGTATCGCTGCAAGTCTTCAAACCCCTACGACACTTCAGGAGCTCCAACAGGCACTGGTGCAAGAATGGGAGGCTATACTCCAGCAGCTGCTCGACCACCTGATCCAGAGTATGCCAACCTGTTGTGCTGCCTGTGTACGTGTGCACGGTGATCATATCCCACGTTGATGACGGGGTACATGCGTAGGAAACAGTGGCGTTTTGTAGCACTTGTGTTTCGGGACGGTTTTCTCAACTTATCACCAATACCGTGGACTTGCAGTACTGTGTTGTGTGTGTTCCCTATGTGTCGATGCTATTAGAGTCAGTTTTGTGTAGTGCCACGTTGTGTGGCACCACATTCTGCAATTATCCTTAATTTATGAGCATGAGTGTGGAGCCATAATGTCACGGCACACCACAACTCTTTTACAACAATTTAGACCAATGAACAGCCCACTGTCGACAGCATATTCTCCAAGTACACTCCTGGAAATGGAAAAAAGAACACAATGACACCGGTGTGTCAGACCCAAAATACTTGCTCCGGACACTGCGAGAGGGCTGTACAAGCAATGATCACACGCACGGCACAGCGGACACACCAGGAACCGCGGTGTTGGCCGTCGAATGGCGCTAGCTGCGCAGCATTTGTGCTCCGCCGCCGTCAGTGTCAGCCAGTTTGCCGTGGCATACGGAGCTCCATCGCAGTCTTTAACACTGGTAGCATGCCGCGACAGCGTGGACGTGAACCGTATGTGCAGTTGACGGACTTTGAGCGAGGGCGTATAGTGGGCATGCTGGAGGCCGGGTGGACGTACCGCCGAATTGCTCAACACGTGGGGCGTGAGGTCTCCACAGTACATCGATGTTGTCGCCAGTGGTCGGCGGAAGGTGCACGTGCCCGTTGACCTGGGACCGGACCGCAGCGACGCACGGATGCACGCCAAGACCGTAGGATCCTACGCAGTGCCGTAGGGGACCGCACCGCCACTTCCCAGCAAATTAGGGACACTGTTGCTCCTGGGGTATCGGCGAAGACCATTCAAACCGTCTCCATGAAGCTGGGCTACGGTCCCGCACACCGTTAGGCCGTCTTCCGCTCACGCCCAAACATTGTGCAGCCCGCCTCCAGTGGTGTCGCGACAGGCGTGAATGGAGGGACGAATGGAGACGTGTCGTCTTCAGCGATGAGAGTCGCTTCTTCCTTGGTGCCAATAATGGTCGTATGCGTGTTTGGCGCCGTGCAGGTGAGCGCCACAATCAGGACTGCATACGACCGAGGCACACAGGGCCAACACCCGGCATCATGGTGTGGGGAGCGATCTCCTACACTGGCCGTACACCACTGGTGATCGTCGAGGGAACACTGAATAGGGCACGGTACATCCAAACCGTCATCGAACCCATCGTTCTACCATTCCTAGACCGGCAAGGGAACTTGCTGTTCCAACAGGACAATGCACGTCCGCATGTATCCCGTGCCACCCAACGTGCTCTAGAAGGTGTAAGTCAACTAACCTGGCCAGCAAGATCTCCGGATCTGTCCCCCATTGAGCATGTTTGGGACTGGATGAAGCGTCGTCTCACGCGGTCTGCACGTCCAGCACGAACACTGGTCCAACTGAGGCGCCAGGTGGAAATGGCATGGCAAGCCGTCCCACAGGACTACATCCAGCATCTCTACGATCGTCTCCATGGGAGAATAGCAGCCTGCATTGCTGCGAAAGGTGGATATACACTGTACTAGTGCCGACATTGTGCATGCTCTGTTGCCTGTTGTCTATGTGCCTGTGGTTCTGTCAGTGTGATCATGTGATGTATCTGACCCCAGGAATGTGTCAATAAAGTTTCCCCTTCCTGGGACAATGAATTCACGGTGTTCTTATTTCAATTTCCAGGAGTGTAGTTTAACATTTAACAACCTGCTCACTCAGGTAGCTCACAGTGCCTTGATCACAAGTTTACCACTGTGCAGCCTACTGAAAGGTTTTACTTATCCTGCACGGACCTATAGAGTTTTGTGGATGTAGAAAGGTGACAATTTCTAATGGGAACCTTCTACACATATAGCAACAATAAATACATCACGTATTACACGATGTGGTCCACTACTATTATTGCTTTCTCTTACATCCACAAGCGCATCAGGTGGACTAGTCAAATGAGATCTCTCTGGAGGTTGAGTGCTAATACTGCCCAATGCACCACCTAAACCACTTTGAATAGAAGAAAGGAATTTAGGCCTCATGGTGTTCCCACAAGCAGCTAAGGAAGTAAATGTCCACCCAGACAGAGTCCCATTTGCTTGCATATATCTTATACAACTGAGGTGCAACAGGTTCACTAGTCCTCAGCTCAGAAAACCCATGTCCACTATGCCTGCCTGTACCCACTAAACAAAAGCTGAGCTCCCTGATGCGATCACCATTTAGAATGACTCAGGGAGCACATGTTACTTTATCAAAAATACAAATCAAACAATGGAAAATCCAGGATGGAATGTAACAATATTAGAGAAGGAAAGTTGCTATTCACCATATAGCGGAGATGCTGAGTCGCGATAGGCACAACAAAAAGATTCACACAATTATAGGTTTCGGTCATTAAGGCCTTTGTCAGCGATAGACACACATACACACACGCGTCTGCGCGCACGCAAAGTGGTTTCAGTTGTCTGACACTGCAGACATGTGTGCAAGTTGCGTTTGCGTGTGTGTGTGTGTGTGTGTGTGTGAATCTTTTTGTTGTGCTATCATGACTTAGTATCTCCGCTATATGGTGAGGAGCAACTTTCTTTATCAAAAATACCACAGATGCAGCACTTAACATCCTTTTCATTAATATTAGGACAAGGATAGATTGCTACTCACCATAAACATTACACGTTGAGTTGCAGATAGGCACAACAAAAAGACTGACACACATTTAGCTTTCAGCCAAAGTCTTCCTCAGAAAAGAAAACACACACACACACACACACACACACACACACACACACACACACCAACAAACTAGCACTCCGCATGACTTCTGCAATCTCTGGCAGCTCAGACCAGAATGTAACTGTCATAGTGAATGAAAGCAGTCATCTGGGATAGGGCAAGGAAAAGGAAGGGAAAGGATAGTACAGTATGGGTGAGTGGAGAAAAAGAGCACTGTCTGGTGGAGCATGCGGGGATTAGATGGAGCCATGACAAGACTGTTGGGCACAGCATTGGAAGGCTGTGAGGCAGAGAGGGGAGGGTAACCAGGAACGGAAAGGAGAAGTAGGAAAGAGAAAATATGTGCGGCTCACAATGAGTGTTGGGAGAAGGGGGGGAGTGTTAATGACGGAGGAGGTGATAAGCAGAGGTGTTGGACACTGCTTGTGTAGGGTGTGGGCATAATATGTTACCTGAGTGATTATAATTTTTTTTTAGATCATTGGCACCCAGTCACAAATGTTAGTGCACTAAGAGCATAGAAAAACGCAAGAGGGCAACACCAGAAAGTGCTTACAAAGACGCAGATAAACAAAATAAAAGAGTTAAATCTCTTTGGACAAGTCCGTCAATGTAATAAAACTAAGGATACGAGCAGCTGCTAGAGCGTCATCAGCTAAAAGTTCCTGTAAGATAGACGGCAGACACAGGACAACACGAGAGTGAATAAAACGGGGACAGGACAATAAAACACGGCGCACTGTCAATGGATGACCACAGGAGCACTGCGAGGTGGGGTCACCAGACAACAGGTAGCGGTGGCTAAATCAGTAATGCCCAATCCGCAACCTGGCCAAAATGACCTCCTCTCGCCGGGAAGGGCGTGAGGTCATCCAAGGCGTCGAGATCGGTTTGATGGCCCTAAGCTTATTTTCATGGAGAGAGGACCAAGCCTCATGCCACAACGATGAAACACGCCGACAAAGAACCCCAGTAACATCAGTTGATGGGACACAAAAGGAAGCTGTCCGAGGCAGGAGGACAGCAGCCTTGGCCGCAGCATCAGCAGCATCGTTCCCAGCACACAAACATGGCCAGGAATCCACAAAAAAAGGACAGTAGTGCTGGTATCAGCTAGCGACTAAACGGATCGTTGAATTCGTTGCACGAGAGGGTGGTCCGAATATGGGTCATGGAGACTCTGAATGGCGCTCAAAAAATCAGAGCAGATGGCATAGGGAGAATGACGATGGCGACGGATGTACTGAACAGCCTGATAGAGAGCAAAATGCTCAGCTGTAAAGCTTGAACACTGGTCAAGGAGCCGGTAGTGAAAGGTATCATCCCCAACGACAAAGGTACATCCGACACCAGCAGTAATCTTGGAGCCATCTGTGTAAATAATGACATTATTAGCGAGCCTTGAACGAAGTTCGACAAATCTCGAGCAGTGTCGAATCCGCGGTCCTCTCCTTTGGGAGCGAGCTGAGTTCAAGGTGAAAGCGAACCTGAGCCTGGAGCCAAGGTGGCGTCGGGCTCTCACCCACTCGAAAAGTCGTAGGGAGGGTAAAATCGAGCTGTTAAAGTAGGCGACGAAAGCGAACTCTAGGAGGTAACAGGGCAGAGACATACAGCCCATATTAGCGGTCGAGAGAGTTGTCAAAGAAGGAGAAATATGACGGGTGGTCAGGCATTGACATCAGTCGGCAGGCGTACCGAGAAAGCAATATATCGCGCTGGCAGTTTAGCAGTAATGCGGCAGCTTCGGCATACAGACTCTCAACAGGGCTGGTGTAGAATGCTCCAGTCGCCAGATGTAACCCCCGATGGTGGATAGAGTTTAGACAGCGTAAGATGGACGGCCGGGCAGAAGAGTAGACAAAGCTCCCATAATCCAGCTTTGATTGGACAATGGACCGATATAAGCGAAGCAGGACCATTCAATCTGCTCCCCATGACGCACCGCTGAGAACACGGAGGACATTTAAGGAATGGGTACAACGAGCAGCCAAGTAAGACGCATGTGGAGACCAGCAAAGTTTCCTGTCAAATTTAAGACTTAAAAATTTTTTTGTCTCCACGAATGGAAGAGCAATGGGACCGAGATGTAAGGATGGTGGCAGAAACTGTTTGTAACGCCAGAAGTTCATACAGACTGTTTTCGCACCAGAAAAACAGAAACCGTTAGTGACACTCCAGGAATATAGACGGTCTAGACAATGCTGAAGACAGCGCTCCAGGAGACATGTTCTCCGAGCGCTGCAGTAGATCGTAAAGTTGTCCACGAAAAGGGAGCCTTAAACGTCAGCTGGAAGGCAATCCATTATTGGATTGATAGCTATGGCAAAAAGGGCCACGCTCAAAACAGAGCCCTGGGGCACCCCATTCTCCTGGCAAAAGGCATCTGACAAAACAGGACCCACACGTACCCTGAACATTCAATCCATTACAAATGCATTAATTAAAAGAGGGAGGCGACTGCGAAGGCCCCAAGTGTGCATGGTGCGGAGAATACCCGCCCTCCAACAGGTGTTGTAAGCATTCTCCAAATTGAAGAACACAGCCACCGTCTGGCGCTTACGCGAAAAGTTGTTCATAATGAAGGTCGACAAGGTAACTAGGCGGTCAACAGCAGAGCGGCACCTACGAAAGCCACATTGGACATTGGTAAGGAGGCGTTGAGATTCAAGGAGCCAAACCAATCGAGAATTTACCATGCGCTCTATCACCTTGCAGATCCAGCTGGCAAGGGAGATGAGGCGATAACTGGAAGGAAGGTGTTTGTTCTTTCCTGGTTTGGGTATGGGAACAACAATTGCTTCACGCCAGCGTGTGGGAACATGACCTTCAGTCCAGGTGCGATTATAGGCACGAAGAAGAAAGCCTTTACCTGCAGGAGAAAGGTTCTTCAGCATCGGAATATGGATACCATCGGGCCCCGCAGCAGAGGATCGGGACCGGGTGAGTGCACTTTCAAGTTCCCGCACGGTGAAGGTGGCATTGTAACTTTCATGATTCAAAGACTTGAAAGAAGGTGGTTGTGCCTCCTCAGTTTGTTTTTGGGGGAGGAAGGCAGGGTGTTAATTGGCAGAGCTCGAAACCTCCGCAAAAAAGCGGCCGAAGGCATTTCAGACATCCTCAGGATCCACAAGGACTTCATTCGCTACAGTCAGGCCAGAAATCGGGGAGTGGAGCTTGGTGCCAGATAGCCGGCGCAGGCCATCCCAGACAACCGAAGAAGGAGTAAAACTGTTGAATGAGCTGGTGAAAGCCACCCAGCAAGCTTTTTTGCTTTCTTTGATAACACAATGACATTGTGCACGGAGTCGTTTGTAACTGATACAGTTCGCAATCGTAGGGTGGCGTTGGAAGGTGTGTAAAGCATGTTGCCGAGCACGAATACCGTCGCTGCATGCTTTAGTCCACCAGGGGACTGGGACTCGACGTGGAGAAGAGGAAGTACGAGGGATGGAATATTCAGCAGCAGTGAGAATAACGCCCGTGATGTATGCGACCTGCCTATCGCAGCTGGAGAAGTTTTGATCATGGAAGGTCGCCAGGGAGGTGAAAAGCCCCTAGTCGGCTTTGGAGATGCTCCAGCTAGTGGAATGTGTAGAAGGGGTGTGATGTAGGAGATGGATTATGCAGGGGAAATGGTCGCTCGAGTATGTGTCAGACAGAGCATATCACCCGAACTGATGTGCAAGTTAGATAGTGGATATTGAGAGGTCCAAGTGGGAATAGGTAGACATTGTGTCCGAAAGGAAGGTAGGTGCACCGGTATTTAAGCAGACTAGATTGAGGTGGTTGAAAAGGTCTGCCAAGAGGGAGCCTCTCAGGTAGGATGCTGGAGAGCCCCAAAGGGGATGGTGCGCACTGAAGTTTCCAATCAACAAAAATGGTGTAGGAAGGTGAGCAATCAATTGTATCATGTCTGCCCTAGTAAAGGCAGACGATGATGGAGTTTAAACAGTACAAATGTAAAATGTGAAATTGGGGAGAATAATTCGAACGGCAACTGCTTGCAGATCTGTGTGCAATGTGATTGGATCATAGTAGACATCATCCCAAACCAGCAACATGACCCCACCATGAGTCGGAATATCTGCCACAGGGGGTAGGTCAAAACGCATGGAGGTAAAGTGTGCCAGGTCAATACGATTGCATGGGCGTAACTTCTTTTTTTTTGGAGACCTATGAAAAGTGGGAAGTGCATTCGAAGGAGCAATTTTAGTTCCTCTCGGCTGGGCCGAATTCCGCGAATATTCCATTGAAGAAGTGCCATTATGAAAATGAAAAGAAAAAGAAGAAACAAGAAAGGGTCACCTCGATGGCCGCTGAGGGCCTGGCTTTGAGGGAGCACTGCTGCTGCAATCGATGGGTGGTGAGTCACGGTCCATCAACTCAACAGTTGCGTCCGCCACCTTCATGAGCTGGTCAGGAGGGGCAGCTTCCTCCGCCGGTGAAAGGCCAGATGATCGGCTACCAGCAGTGCGGCCTGGCGAAACTGAAGATGGCCGGGGACGGCAACCGCTGGGTGGCGCAGGAGAAGAAACACGCCTCGGCGGAGATGGAGAACTCTTTTTTCTATGAGCCTTCTTTGAAGAATTACGTTTAGTCAAAAGAACAGTTGATGGCTGTGAAGTTTGTGTATGCAAGAAATCTTCGCGTGTCGGTTCGTTTTTGAAGGTCCAAGCATCTGATTTAGAGGCCCTCCGTCTTAGCAGTAGCAGATGATGATGTCTGAGCCTTAGGGTTGGTGGGAGGAAGAGGAAACATTGATCGGGCGATCTTAGCACTGGCCGATCTGATGACCAAATCGCTAAATGTTAGATCGCATGTCTGTGTAGCTACCTCCCTGGTAGGCCGAGGAGAGGCGAGAACGGTACTGTATTTGCCTGCCGGAAGCACAGTGGGCTTTCTGCTATTGAATAACTTGCGAGCAGCTGAGGTCGACACCTTCCCTTTCAGAATGAGATTTTCACTCTGCAGTGGTGTGTGCGCTGATATGAAACTTTCTGGCAGATTAAAACTGTGTGCCGGACGAGACTCGAACTCAGGACGGGGCGTGAGTCGTGCTTGAGTAGCTCAGTTGGTAGAGCACTTGCTCGCGAAAGGCAAAGGTCCCGAGTTCGAGTCTCGTCCGGCACACAGTTTTAATCTTCCAGGAAGTTTCACCTTCTCTTTCACTTGAATTTCCTATATACTTATCTCATCTTTGTAGACGGGGCAGTTGCAAGAGGAGGCAGCATGGTCGCCCATACAGTTGATGCAACGAGGGGACGGAGGTGGACAGTCACTCTCATGGGCATCCCTGCCACAGGTAACGCATTTAGCCGCACTTGAACAAGACTGCTGTGTATGGTTAAACCACTGACATTGGTAACACCTTGTAGGGCTGGACACATACAGCTGAACAGAAATGATCTCATAACCCGCTTTAATTCGTGACGGCAATTGCACATTGTCGAATGTCAGGAATATGGTTCGGGTTGGTATGAGGTCCTTGTCGACCCTTTTCATGACCCGATGGACGGCCGTCACTCCCTGATCAGAGAGGAAAGACAGAATCTCCTCATCAGTTAGTCCATCGAGTGACCTGGTATACACCATGCCATGCAACAAATTAAAGGTGCGGTGGGCCTCCACCTGTACAGGAAATGTGTGTAAGAGAGTGGCTCGAAGTAATTTTTGGTCCTGGAAGGCGCTTTCTGTCTCCAACAGCAAGGTACCGTTGCGCAACCGAGTACAAGATTTCACTGGTCCTGCAATCGCGTGTACACCCTTCTGAATGATGAAAGGGTTGACTGTTGAGAAATCGAGACCGTCTGATCTTGTGACAACAAGAAACTTCAGTGTTTGTGGTAGAATTTTCAGAACAGGAGTTATCTAGCTTTCGTTTTTGGACAGAAAACAGGGAAGAAGAAGAAGAAGAAGAAGAAGGAGAGAAATCCATTGCGGACGAATCCCCCATGATTGCCAGTGTTTCCTATGGCGCACTCCTTCCTTGTGAGGGCCCTCGCAGAGGGCACTCCCGCCTTAGGTGATTGTTCACACCTCAGGTCACACCTCCCGAGAAACGGACAGAGGGACCAATTGGCACATTCGGAAGGTAACAGCTCAGGCAATCACCCCTCCCTGGGCCTGGCCTTTACCAGGGGGTATGTGCATGCCTTACTTGTCTACCCAGGGTGGGGAATTACGCGTTACCCTGTTACCGGCTACGCGTGCGAATGCGTGGGTCAGTCTTCAGACACACACAGGGAGGAAAGAAGAGAGGAACGAGAGAGAGGGATAAAGAAAGAATCTCAAACGCCGAAGCGGAGAATAAGACGTGGAAAAAAAGACAAGGAGAATGAGGCAGAGATAGAAGTAAGGGCATGAAAGCAAGGAGAAGAGTGAACTTAAGGAAAGACCAATAGAGGAAGAAAGGATGAGGATGGGGAAAAACAAAGGAAACAGGATCCTGGAGTTTTCAACTGTCCGTCTCCGGATGAAGGCTCGATACATGACTCCCAAGAAGAGGGAGTGTGAAGGGGAGGGGGGGGGGGGTGGGGGTGGGGGGGAGGATTGGGGATGAGGAGGGATGGGGAAGGGGGGTAGGGCAACCCGGAAAGGAAGGAAGAAGGAGAACTGCACTAGCTCGGGGCCCTGTGCTCGTCACGCACGTATCCACAAAAGAGTTGTGGACCCCCCCTGGGGGGTGCCTGAGTGAGGCTGGGATAATTTTGTGAGTGGAGAATGTATTGTAACTGTAACTCCCATCAGTGCAGTTCAGAAAAGGTCGTGGTGGAGGGGAGAATCCATGACCTGGGTTGTGAAGCAGACACTGAACTCGAGTGTTTTATGTTCAGCTGCATGCTGTGTCACAGGGTGGCCTACCATGCTCTTGGCTACAGTTTGGTGGTGGCCGTACATCCTGGTTGGTGTTTTTACGACTTTAAGCTGGCATCACTGGGATGAGCCCTTATCAGATGATGTATCAACATTGTTTATTTATAACCTCAAAAATACATTTCAAGATGGCGAGTCCACTTGAAGTGCTCACATTAATTGAACAATGTTCTGTCATTGGTTTTTTTACTTGCTGAAGGCGAGAAACCAGTGAATATATACTGTAGAATGTCTTAAGTTTATGGTGAAGATTGTATGAATTGTGCAAATTTTTACAAGTGGGTAGAGTAGTTCAAAAATGGTTGTGACTCAGTGACTGATGAACACCGTTCTGGCCGACCAGTTGCAGTTTGAACTCTCTCACTTGAAAGTCGAATTGATGACATTATTTTTGCCGATTGCCGTGTAACTTTGCAAATGATAGTTGGTAAGGTGCAAGTTAGTGCTGGTACAGTTCATAACATTATCAATAACAAGCTGAAGTACCACAAAACATGTGCAAGATGGGTCCCAAAGAAGTTGACATGGTACACAAAAAAGGAAGTTTTAGAGTGTGTACAGAGCTAAAGCAACATTATGAAAGCTAAGATGAGCACTTACTCAACAAAATTTTAACTTGTGGAGAAACTTGGGCTCACTATTATGAGCCATCAAAAAGACTAAGCATGGAGTGGAAGCACACCAGCTTACCTGCCAAGAAAGAATTCAAAATCCAAGCATCAGCAGGAAAAGTCATGTTGATGGGGTTTTGGGATGATGAAGGCCCAGTTTTTTGTGATTATCTCAAAGAGTAGTATACAATGAACAGCCATTACTACTTTGGATTTGCTTTTAAACAAGGTGAAACCAGCCGTGAGAGAGAGATATTGTGGATCTCAGAGGAGAGGTGTGACTCTCCAGCAACACAACACACTTCCTCATATTGCTCAACTAACCTGTGAAACCATCGACAAAATGAGCTGGGAAGTACTGCCTCATCTCCCTTACAGTCCTGATTTCACATCTAGTGATTTCCATTTGTTTGGTGTACTGAAGGATGCGTTACGTGGGAAGAGGATCCACAACAACGAGGATGTAAAAAAGTTTGTGGGAAATTGGTCCAAATGTCAAGATAAAGCATTCTTTGAAGCTGGGATAAAAAAGCTTGTAGCCAAGTGGATAAATGTTCAAGAGGATTATCTTGAAAAGTAGAAACAGTATTGTTTTGTAAAAATAAGTGCTTTTTTTCCAGACCAATTGTGAATGATCCTCGTATTTTTTGTAATTACACATACATCATCATACAATCTAGAGAAATGTCACAAATTTTATGATGTTGTAGAAATACAGAAACAAAGGCTGCAAAGAAGAAAATGTAGTTTAATTATATAGATTTAGATAGTGCATTTTAAGTAGAACAATATACCTTCAAATCACCCTCTCCATCATCAGAATCATCTTCATCAGATTCTAACAATTGTTTCTTTTTCTTATTTTTATCTGCTTTCTGTTGGGCATGGCCTGATGACACTGCTGAAGACACAGAGGATATTTTCTTTGTATTGTTTGATTTTCCTGTAAAAATGGCCAACACATGGATAAATATTAAATTATTGTTACTTGGACTTATGTATATTTATCTTAAAAATGTATTAGTGTTCAAAACAGTGTTGAACATATTTTATGAAGGAACATTTGAAATAAAAAAAAAAAAAAAAAAATCTCGAATGCTAAGCTTCATCATTTTTATGAATTATACTATCTAGCTTCTTTAACTACCTTTTTATTAGTTACACTACTTCACGGCATTTTTTAACTACTGCTATCATCAGATCCAAACTTGGAACTTCTGGAAGAAAGTTAAATTATCTAGTCAGTATGAGTCACCAAAGTTCATAATGACAACATACTCATTCTACACACTTATTTTCTTTAGTTATAAGCTACTTCTTGGTCAAGCCAAACATGCTTGCATAAAACATGGTTAACATTGCCTCCCTTCCCAACAACTATCAACAAACTAACTATACACAATTTACCAACACCCACAGAATGCTAAAAAACAAAAGTTACACTAAGGCATATTGAAAGGCCAAATAATCTGTCTTGCAAGGCTCAAAGCAGGCCTACTAAAATAACAGTAATTGTCAGAGTTAACATAAGTCAATGTTTCTTTTTGCAATAAATGCGTTTTTCCTCCTCCTCCTCCTCCTCCTACAATTCAAACACAGTTCTCTGATAAAAATATTGTCTGAGCATTCCTGTGTAGTGTTTGGCTTTTTGTATTTATAACAGATTTGAGCCAGAATTGATGCAGTTACAAAAAACACACAATATAAAGCCAGGAGAAAATAGAGTAAACAGTAGTAAAACTTAGTGTCCCCAAATTCCAGTTTACAGAATTTTTACCATTATAAATAAATGTTCACCAATTGTCTCCAAGGCATTACTCAACATGCTAGAACCATAAGATGATACAAAGATAGGTGAATACCGAACAGGCTTCAGAAAAGGAACGTCCTTTATTGAACAGATCTGGGACCTGCAAACACTCCTGAAGGTCAAACAGATGAACAACACAGTAATCACATTCATGGATTCTAAGATGACCTACTACTCTATAGAACAGCAGACTCTCTTTGACACACTAGAAGAATATGGAATAGACAGAAGAACTAGGTCACTCATACAATAGACACTTACAGACACCACATACAAAATAAAATTTATGGGGGAAATCTCAGCAGGAGGAGATTAGTGTTTAACGTCCCGTCGAGAACGAGGTCATTAGAGACGGAGCGCAAGCTCGGGTGAGGGAAGGAAGGGGAAGGAAATCGGCCGTGCCCTTTCAAAGGAACCATCCCGGCATTTGCCTGAAGCGATTTAGGGAAATCACGGAAAACCTAAATCAGGATGGCCGGAGATGGGATTGAACCATCGTCCTCCCGAATGCGAGTCCAGTGTGCTAACCACTGCACCACCTCGCTCAGTGGAAATCTCAGGCCCTTTCAGGATACATACATGAGTCAGACAAGAAGATGGTCTCTCACCCCTTATAATCAACATGGTCTTGAACAAAATTATCAGACAATGGGAACAAAAAGTAAAACAAATTCAGTTAGGAAGAACATGGGCAAACAAGACAATCATAGAATGCAAAGCATTTGCAGATGACCTGGCAATACTCAGCTACAACAGACAAGAAGCACTGGAATACTTACCTGAAGTCTCTGTTAGAACAGGCCTACAGACATCAAATGAGAACACAATACATGTAAAGAAAGAACACAACAACCAAGCCATGTGCACAAAATACAGAGAGGTTAACAGAATAGAAAAATTCAAACATCTTGAGGAATATATACAAATAGGAGGATCAAACACGGCATCCAACAAAGAAAGAATAGAAAAACTTCAGAAAATGTACAAACTGATGTAGACACACTATAAAAAAAAGAAATATTTTAAGACAGGCCAAACTCAGGCATTACAATACATTTGTATTACCAGAAGCCCTACACGCATCAGAAATGATAACAATTGGAGCATCACGCATCGCAGAGATAGAAAAAAATAGAGCGCAAAATCCTCAGAATAATTTTTGGTTCAATAACCATAAAGATGTATATGGCTGAAGAAACTAACCAAAGAAGTGTATGAATGCAAAGACAGGCTCACAGATATGATTAGAAAATGTGAACCAAGGTTCTATGGATACACAGAATGAACAACAACAGACTCACAAAGAGATTTTTGAAGTAATAAACAGTGCAAAAAAAAAAAATTGGTTTCAAGAAATAGAAGAAGATCTAAAACAAGCAGGGTTCAGTATTGAAATGATAAATGACACAGACAAATTCAGAAACAAAATTATGAACATGAAATATGAAGTAAAAGAAAGGAAGAAAACAAACAACATATGGACAGAACAATGGAAACAAGAGCACAGCCAAAGAATGAAGAGGTTTTGAGAAGAGAAAAAAAGAAGGAAACAAGATAAAAATGAATAATCATGTAACATTCAAGTTAACCACTGCCTAATGAATAATCTTGTAACTTTCAACTTAACTACTGTAATAATATCATAAATGTCCACTGATGTTGCCACGACTGTGATGGAACTTATTTGGGTAAAGACAAAACATGTAACTTGGAAGAAGGCACACCTTGTTAATCATAAAATAGAAATGTGTGTTAACATTAAAAGCAATCTGATTTGAAAGAGTGAAGAACAGTCCTTCTGAATTCAATATAATCATATGCGGCGAGAAGTCAGTCACACACACACAACACACACACACACACACACACACACAAGTGCGCGCAAAGTGTATCATCAAATCTTACATAGATGGGAATGATAATGTATTTGTTTGCATTGTTTCAACTGTAGATGTCATTCACATATTTTGTACACAAAATGTCACAGTAAGTGATGGCTACTTAGCTAGTTAGTTTTATGTTCCACAGATCTTTTTGCATGATAAATCTTAATGATGTGGAACAAGTCATCTTACATTCACATCACAAATTAATCTGCAAATCTGGCAACATCTTCAACATTTATCATTTATAAGACTTTTCTTAAATACAGATGTGAGTTAGTAATTTCTATTCACCACCTTTTACACATTACGATAGCAGAAATTCATCTACAGAATAGAAAGAGTTGTCAAGAGAAAAATGCTTCCGTTTGTTTTCAAATTTTACTTTGCTTTTATATAACGGGGTAAGTGATCAAAAAAGTTTTGTAACAGCACTGTTCACCCCTTTTTCGACTAAAGACAATATTAATGTGGAGTAATGAATGTTATTTTTCCTCCTGGTATTGAATTACATATACATAATTGTTCCTTTTGAACAGTAGAAAAAATTTACTCACAAAGCAGTGGCAGGAAATAAACATATAAAGATATTAAAATATGTAAGCCTTCAGAGCCAATAGTTTCTTCTTCTGGCAGAACAACTGAAGAGAACGGAAGAGAAATGAAGGAAAACAAGGTCGGTCAGGTTTAGGAAAAGTAGCCAAAACCCCGAGTCAGGGGAGGCTTATCGGATGGGATGAAAAGGAAAGATTGAATGTTGGGGGCTAAACCGGACAAGTCAGCTAGTCCAGTGCAGCCCCAACAATCAGCTTCCCCTGACTCAAAGTTCTGGGTGACTTTTCCGAACTCTCCTCGTTTCCTACACCTGACCAGTCCTTGTTTTCCTTCCTTTCCCTTCTTTCTCCTTCAACTCTTCTGCCAGAAGGAGGAGTCGCTAGCTCCAAAAGCTCGCAAATTTTAATACCTTTATATGTGTGTTGTCCTCCTGGCACTTGGTGAGCAGACTTTTTCTCTCTCCAGTTACATTACAATTCCTTAGACAGTTGTCTACAAGATGATCATTGGTGAGCACCACATATTATTCTTACAGCACATGTTTCAGCAATGAAGACTTTTTTCCTTAAAAATGAGTTACCTCAGAACATTCTTCCATGACATTATTGAATGAAAATATGTCAACTTACTAATCTGACTCTCCCCAAGATTTGCAATGATTTTATGTGTAAATGTGGCTAAACTAAGTTGTTTTAGGAGCTCAAAATGTGCTTTTTCCAATTAAAATGCAAAACTGCTATGGTCATTAGCACCCGGTCTGTGACTTAGGAAACGGTAAAAAACGAAAATGGAAACCAGCAGCAATGGGAACGAAACTCAAAAAATTGGAGAAACTAAAAGCAGAAGGAAAGCTTAAAAATCCACTACAGAAAGGGGTTGGTTGTCCCCAAAAAGAGCTTCAAATGACTGACGTCATCTCACTGGCACTAATAAACTCGAGAGCGCGATCGGCCGAGCACGGGTCATCTGCTAAAATGGACGACAAATCAGGCGACAGCTGTAGACGGGCGCGTAACGGAGTAAAATAGGGGCACTCAATTAAAAGGTGTCTTACCGTCCACAGCTGAGAGCAGTGCGGACAGAGTGGGGGAGGATCGTCGCTTAAAAGATGTCGATGGCTAAAAAGACAGTGCCCTATCTGGAGTCTAGTTAAAATTACCTCCTCCCGACGATGCGTTCGGGAGGAAGAGGTCCAAGCACAGGGAAGAGCTTTCACGTCCCGCAATTTATTATGGGGAAGTGTCGACCAATGTGCGTGCCATAAAAGAACAACACGACGACATAAAACGCTCCGTAGATCGGCGAAGGGAATCGTTCGAATAGCTGGCCGAAGAAGAGAGACTGCAGCCTTGGCCGCTACATCGGCCGCCCCATTTCCACAGATACCAACGTGTCCTGGGAACCAGAGGAACGCCACCGAGACGCCCCCCAAGTGGAGCAAGCGCAGGTAGTCCTGAATCTGGTGGACCCGAGGGTGGACAGGGTAGAGAGCGTGGAGACTGAGGAGAGAGCTGAGAGAATCTGAACAGATAACATACTATACCCACTGATGGCGGCGGATGTATTGGACAGCCTGGAGAACAGCGTAAAGCTCCGCAGTATAAACCGAACACTGGTCGGGAAGCCGAAATCGATTTGGGGTGTCGCCAACAGTATAGGCACTCCCTACACCTAACGATGTTTTCAAGCCATCAGTGTAAATAAATGTGGCTTCCTTCATTTGTGCACATAGAGCAGCAAATGCCCAACGATAAACAAGTGAAGGGGTACCATCCTTGGGAAATTGACAAAGGTCATGGAGCAGGCAGATCCGGGGATGGAGCCACGGCGGTGCTGTGCCCCAAGTTGTCAAGAAGGTTTTAGGAAAGCGGAAGGAAAGAGAATGGAGCAATTGACGGAAGCGGACTCCCGGAGGTAGTAGGGAGGAAGGGCAGCCTGCATACCCTACATCCAAGGAGGCGTCGAAAAAAATGTCATGGGCCGGATTAGCAGGCATGGAAGACAGATGGCTAGCATAACAACTCAGAAGGACTGCTCGCCGATTGGACAGTGGAGGTTTAGCAGTTTCAGCATAAAGGCTTTCCACAGGGCTCGTGTAAAAAGCTCCAGACACTAAACGTAAACCACAGTGGTGGATAGAGTCGAGACGCCGAAGAATAGATGGCCGAGCAGAGGAGTAAACTATGCTTCCATAGTCCAATTTCGAGCGCACTTAGGCACGATAGAGGCGGAGAAGGACCACTCGGTCCGCTCCCCAGGAGGTACCATTCAGGACACGGAGGGTGTTGATGGATCGCAGACAGCGAGCCGAAAGATAGGAAACTTGGGAGGACCAGCACAGTTTTCTGTCACACATAAGACCCAAGAATTTAGCGACGTCCGAAAACGGAAGGTTGACAGATCCTAGACGTAAGGAGGGTGGAAGAAACTCCTGACGACACCAAAAATTAACACAAACGGTCTTACTGGGAGAAAAGCGGAAGCTGGTTTCGATGCTCCAAGAGTGGAGGCGATCGAGACATCCTTGAAGACGTCGTTCAAGAAGGCTGGTCCGTTGAGAGCTGTAGTAGATCACAAAATCGTCCACAAAGAGGGAGCCCGAGACATCGGGAAGGAGACAGTCCATAATTGGATTTATGGCAATGGCAAACAGTACAACACTTAGCACGGAGCCCTGGGGTACCCCGTTTTCTTGGGAGAAAGTACGGGAGAGAGTAGTGTTCACGCGCACTCTAAATGTGCGCTCTGCCATAAATTCGCGAAGAAAAAGTGGCAGCCGACCTCGACAACCCCAAGAGAACAGCGTGCGGAGGATGCCTGTCCTCCAACAGGTATTGTACGCTCTCTCCAGATCAAAAAATATTGCTACTGTTTGGCATTTCTGGAGAAAATTGTTCACGATATAAGTGGAGAGAGCAACAAGATGGTCAACTGCAGAACGATGCTTTCAGAAACTGCATTAGGCAGGTGTTAAAAGACTGCGTGACTCCAGCCACCAAGCTAAACGGCAATTCACCATACGCTCCAAAACCTTACATACACTACTCGTGAGAGAAATGGGGCGATAGCTAAAGGGGAGATGTTTGTCCTTTCCAGGTTTCGGAACAGGAACGACGATAGCTTTGCGCCATCGTCTGGGAAAAGTACTGTCGGTCAAATTCGATATTAAAGGCGAAGGAGGTAATGCAGACTATGGTTTGATAAATGTAGCAACATTTGGATGTGGATACCATCCGGTCCTGGGGCGGAGGAGCGAGAAAAAGAGAGTGCATGTTGGAGTTCCCGCATGGAGAAAACAGTAATATAGCTTTCGCGATTTTGAGAGGAGAAAGCAAGAGGTTGCACTTCCGTTGCACGTTTCTTCGGGAGAAACACTGGCGGGTAATTTGAAGAGCTCGAAATCTCAGCAAAGTTTTGACCCAATGAGTTAGAAATTGCAACGGGGTCCACTAACGTATCGTGCGCGACAGTGAGCCCAGAGACCGGGGAGAATCTAGGCGCACCAGATAACCGTCGAATCCGACTCCAAACTCCCGAGGAGGGAGTGAAGGTGTTAAATGAGCTAGTAAAGAATTTCCAGCTTGCCTTCTTGCTATCGCGGATGACGCGATGGCATTGTGCACGGGACTGCTTATAGCGGATACAGTTGGCCAAAGTATGATGGTGGCGGAAAACGCAAAGAGCACGTCGCCGCTCACGTATTGCGTCACAGCATGCCTCGTTCCACCAAGGGACTGGGAAGCGCCGGGGCAATTCGGAGGTGCGTGGTATTGAACGTTCCGCAGCTGTAAGAATAACGTCCGTAATATGAGTGACCTCATCGTCGACGCTAGGAAAGTGACAGTCATCGAATGTCGCTAGAGACGAAAAAAGTGTCCAATCGGCTTGGGCAAACTTCCAGCGTCTCGGGCGCATATATGGCAGTTGTGGCTGCAATCGAAGGACACATGGAAAGTGGTCACTTGAGTGTGTATCAGCAAGGGCGAACCATTCGAAGCGCCGACCTAGCGGAACAGTACCGACCGAAAGGTCCAAATGAGAGAAATTTGTCTTGGAGGCAGACAAAAATGTAGGGTCCCCAGTGTTGAGGCAAACAAGATCCGCTTGGTGGAAGATGTCTAGCAATAGTGAGCCATGCGGACATGGATGTGGAGATCCCCAAAGCGGGTGGTGGGCATTGAAGTCCCCAACCAGCAAATAGGGGGGTGGAAGCTGACCAAGAAGATGAAGGAGATCAGCTCGTGCCATTGATGTGGACGATGGAATGTATACAGTACAAAGAGAGAAGGTGTATCCAGAAAGGGAAAGACGGACAGCGACTGCTTGGAAGGAAGTGTTTAAGGGGATTGGGTGATAATGGAGAGTATTATGGAGAAGAATCATGAGTCCTCCATATGCTGGAGTGCCTTCAACAGAGGGGAGATCAAATTGGACTGACTGAAAATGGGGGAAGACAAAGCGGTCATGGGGATGCAGCTTTGTTTCCTGAAGACAGAAGATGACCGGCGAGTAGGATCATAGGAGGATCGTCAATTCATCCCGATTGGCTCGAATGCCACGGATATTCCAATGGACAATGGACATAGGGTGGACAGAAAATGGAAGAATGTGACCAAGGTTGCCGTCAACTCAACGACTGCTCAGAGCTTGCGACTGACAGCGTGGAACGGCACTCAGCCGAAGGCAAAAGATCCTGATCCATAGGTTGTTCAGGAGCAGCTCCTGCCACCAGCGATCGGTCGGTTGATCGGCCGCCAGCAGTGCGCCTCGGCGACACAGAAGACGGCT
Organism: Schistocerca piceifrons; assembly: GCF_021461385.2. Lineage (NCBI taxonomy): Eukaryota > Metazoa > Arthropoda > Insecta > Orthoptera > Acrididae > Schistocerca > Schistocerca piceifrons. The sequence continues at coordinate 855,822,660 of NC_060140.1, read as the reverse complement.
GAGGACGGTTACCGCCAGGTGGTGCTGTAGATGAGACACGCCGTGGCAGAGAAGGAGAGGAACTGGGTTTCTTACTAGCTTTCTTGGAAACATTATGTTTAGATGAAGGAGGAACCGATGGTTGTGAAGTTGGGGTACATAAAAAATCTTCATGAGTATGTTCTTTTTTGGAAGTCCGGGTGTCTGACTTTTGGGATCGAGATTTAGCAGAACCCAATGAAGGGTGAGCCATAGATTGAGCAGGCGAAAGTGGGGAGGTTGAACAGGCGATCTTTGCGCTGGCCGATCTGACGACCGTGGCACTAAAGGTGAGATCACAAGTCTGCGTGGCCACCTCCTTTGTTGGCCGAGGAGAGGCAAGGACAGTGCTATATTTTCCTGTCTGAGGCACAGTGGGCTTTCGACTTGCGAATAATTTTCGAGCAGCAAAGGTCGACACCTTTTCCTTCACTCTGATTTCCTGAATGAACTTTTCCTCTTTAAAAATGGGGCAAACTCGAAAGGAAGCAGCGTGGTCAACCATACAATTGATGCAACGAGGGGATGGAGGTGGACAAGCACCCTCATGGGCGTCCTTGCCACATGTAACACATTTGGCCGGGTTGGAACAGGACTCGCTGGTGTGATTGAACCGCTGGCACAGATAGCAACGCGTAGGGTTTGGGACGTAGGGGCGAATGGAAATTATCTCATAGCCCGCTTTTATTTTCGATGGGAGGTTTTTTTTTTGTGGTTTTAGGGCGCACAACTTCAACGGTCATTAGCGCCCAGACTATGTTAGGAATGCACCGCGAGTCACAAGTTTAAAACAGCAACGAAACGGAAAACGCGATAAAAGACAGACTGACAGGCATAGGATTAAAAAAACAGCATAATCAAACGTCCTTAGAGAGGGGTGTCAAGTTGATAAAATGAAGAACGCGAGCAGCTGCTCGTGGGTCATCCGCTAAAATGGCATCTAGAGTACATGGCAGGCCAAGATCAAGACGCAGTGTATTAAAATCCGGACAGGATGTTAAAATGTGGCGGACCGTCAGCAATTGCCCACATGGGCAGAACGGCGCCAGCGCAGCCGTCAGCAGATGGCGATGGCTGAACCGGCAGTGTCCAATTCGTAACCGGGCCAAAACTACCTCCTCCCGCCGAGAAGGGCGTGAGGAGGACGTCCAAGCCGCGGGAAGAGGTTTCAAGGCCCGAAGCTTGTTGTCTGTAAGTGCAGCCCATTCAGCATGCCACAGCGATAAAATGCGCCGACAAATGACCCTGCTACAATCTGACGAAGGGACACAACGAGAAGCTGTCCGAGGCTGGAGGACCGCAGCCTTGGCCACGGCATCTGCAGCTTCGTTCCCAGGGATACTGACATGGCCAGGAACCCACATAAAGCTAACCGGAGAACCGACGTCCACCAGCTGCTGAAGAGAGCGTTGGATCCGGTGCACGAAAGGGTGAACCGGGTACGATTCACTGAGGCTCTGGATGGCGCTCAGGGAATCGGAGCAGATGACATAAGCAGGACGTTGGTGGCGGCAGATGTAAAGAACAGCCTGGTAGAGTGCAAAGAACTCAGCTGTGAAGACTGAACAATGGCCATGGAGCCGGTATTTGAAACTTTGTGCCCCAACAATAAAAGAACACCCGACCCCGTCATTGGTCTTAGAGCCATCTGTATAAACGAAGGTCGTATTAATGAACTTCGAACGAAGTTCGACAAAACGGGAGTGGTAGACCAAACCGGGGGTAATCTCCTTTGGGAGCAAGCTGAGGTCAAGGTGAACGCGAACCTGAGCCTGGAGCCAAGGTGGCGTGCGGCTCTCGCCCACTCGAAAGGTTGCAGGGAGTGAAAAATTAAGGTGTTGAAGGAGGCGACGAAAGCGAACTCCAGGGGGTAGCAGGGCAGAGACATACAACCCGTATTGACGGTCGAGAGAGTCGTCAAAAAAGGAACGATAAGACGGGTGGTCGGGCATTGCCAGTAGCCAACAGGCATACCGACAAAGCAGTATATCGCGCCGGTAGGTGAGTGGCAATTCACCAGCGTCAGCATGAAGACTCTCAACGGGACTAGTATAAAACGCTCCGATCGCAAGTCGTAAACCCCGATGTTGTATGGAGTTGAGGCGGCGTAAGATGGATGGCCGTGCAGAGGAGTATACAAAGCTCCCATAATCCAGCTTGGAGCAGATGATCGACCGATATAGGCGAAGTAGGACGGTTCGATCCGCTCCCCACGACATACCACTGAGAACACGGAGGACATTTAGAGAACGGGTACAACGGGCGGCCAAATATGACACATGTGGAGACCAGCTAAGTTTCCTGTCAAATGTAAGACCTAAAAATTTTGTTGTCTCCACGAATGGGAGAGCAACGGGACCGAGTCGTAAGGACGGTGGGAGAAACTCTTTGTAGCGCCAGAAGTTAATACAGACCGTCTTCTCGGCAGAAAAACGGAAGCCATTGGCGACACTCCAGGAGTAAAGACGGTCAAGAGAACGCTGAAGACAGCGCTCCAGGAAACATGTGCGCTGCGCGCTGCAATAGATGGTAAAATCGTCCACGAAAAGGGAGCCTGGTACATCAGCTGGGAGGCAATCCATTATTGGATTGATCGCTATGGCGAAGAGAGCGACGCTCAAAACTGAGCCCTGGGGCGCCCCATTCTCCTGGCGAAAGGTGTCCGATAGGACAGAACCCACACGTACCCTGAACTGACGATTCATTAAAAAGGAACGAATAAAAAGAGGGAGGCGACCGCGAAGGCCCCATGTATGCATGGTGCGGAGAATGCCCGCCCTCCAACAGGTGTCGTAAGCCTTCTCCAAATCAAAGAACACAGCCGCGGTCGGGCACTTCCGCAAGAAGTTATTCATAATGAAGGTCGACAAGGTAACCAGATGGTCAACAGCAGAGCGGCGCCTACGAAATCCACATTGTACATTGGTAAGTAGGCGTCGAGACTCGAGCAGCCAAACCAAACGAGAGTTAACCATTCGCTCCATCACTTTACAGACACAGCTGGTAAGTGAGATGGGTCGATAACTGGAAGGCAAGTGCTTGTCCTTCCCCGGCTTAGGGATCGGGACAACAATAGACTCGCGCCAGCATGCGGTAACATGTCCCTCAATCCAGATGCGATTGTAAGTACGAAGAAGAAAACCTTTACCCGCAGGAGAAAGGTTCTTCAGCATCTGAATATGAATAGAATCAGGCCCTAGAGTGGAGGACCGTGACCGGCCAAGTGCGTTTTCGAGTTCCCGCATGGTGAAAGGGGCATTATAACTTTCACGATTCAAGGAGCGGAAGTTAGGTGGCCTAGCCTCCTCTGCCTGTTTGCGGGGGAGGAAGGCAGGGTGGTAATGAGCGGAGCTCGAAACCTCTGGGAAAAAGCGGCCGAAGGCATTGGAGACATCCTCAGGGGCCACAAGGACGTCATTCGCGACTGTCAATCCAGAAACTGGTGAGTGGACCTTAGTGCCAGATAGCCGGCGCAGGCTACCCCAGACAACAGAAGAAGGAGTAAAACTGTTGAAGGTGCTTGTGAAAGCAGCCCAGCTGGCTTTCTGGCTTTCTTTAATAATACGACGACACTGCGCACGTAATCGTTTATAATTGATACAATTCGCCACTGTAGGGTGGCGTTTAAAGGTGCGTAAAGCACGTCGACGAGCACGTAAAGCGTCTCTACATGCTGCGGTCCACCAGGGGACCGGTACGCGACGTGGAGAAGAAGTAGGGTGAGGGATGGAATATTCAGCAGCAGTGAGAATGACTTCCGTGAGGTGTGCGACCTGACGATCGCAGCTTGTGAAGGTTTGATCCTGAAAGGTCGCCCTGGAAGAGAGGAGCCCCCAGTCTGCTTTGGAGATGGTCCAACTAGATGAGCACGGAGAGGGGGTATGCTGCAGGAGATGGATAACACACGGGAAGTGGTCGCTCGAATATGGATCAGAAAGTGCATACCACTCAAACCGGCGTGCAAGTTGGGTAGTACATATAGAGAGGTCTAAATGGGAATAGGTGTGAGATGTGTCCGAAAGAAAAGTAGGGTCGCCAGTATTGAGGCAGACAAGATTGAACTGGTTGAAAAGGTCTGCTAACAGGGAGCCCCTCGGGCAGGATGCTGGAGAGCCCCAAAGGGGATGGTGGGCATTGAAGTCTCCAGTTAACAAAAATGGTGCAGGTAGCTGAGCAATAATTTGCATCATGTCCGCCCTGGTAACGGCAGACGACGATGGAGTGTAAACGGTACAAATGGAAAATGTAAAAGTGGGGAGAGTAATTCGGATGGCAACTGCCTGCAGGCCAGTGTGCAACGTGATGGGATCGTAGTAAATATCATCCCGGACCAGCAACATAACCCCTCCATGAGCTGGGATACCTACCACAGAGGGTAGGTCAAAACGCACAGAGGTGTAGTGTGCCAAGGCAATTTGATCGCATGGGCGTAGCTTCGTTTCCTGGAGGGCTATGACGAGCGGACGGTGCAAGCGGAGCAGCAACTTCAAGTCCTCTTGGTTGGAGCGAATGCTGCGAATATTCCAGTGAATAAGTGCCATTGTAAGAAGAAAAGGAAGATGAAAGAAGGGGTCACCTCGAAGGCCGCTGAGGGCCTGGCTTCGAGCGAGCACTGCCGCCGCTATCAGTAGGCGGACAGTCATCGTCCATTGGTTCTATACGTTCATCGGCCATCTTGGTAAGATGGCCGGGAGGGGGAGCTTCCTCCGCCGGTGAACGGCCAGATATTCGGCTACCAGTGGTGTGACCAGGCGAAACGGATGACGGCCTGGGGCGGCAACCACTGGGTGGCGCAGGAGAAGAAATGCGCCGTGGCGGAGAAGGAGAACTGTGCTTCCTATGAGCCTTCTTGGAAGGTCGTTTGGTGGAAGTACCAGTCGATGGCTGGGAGGTCGAGGTACGTAGGAAGTCTGCACGGGACGGTTCCTTCTTGAAGGCCCGTGCATCTGACTTCTGGGTCTTCGTCTTAGCAGAAGCTGACGAAGGGGCTGGTGTCTGTGGGGTGATGGGAGGAAGAGCAGACGTCGACCGCGCGATCTTAACACTGGCCGAATGGACGACCGTGGTGCTGAAGGTCAGATCGCATGTCTGGGTTGCCACCTCCCTGGTAGTCAGAGGAGAGGTGAGGACAGTACCGTATTTCCCCGCTGGGAGCAGCGTGGGCTTCCTACTAGCCAATAGCTTGCGAGCAGCTGAGGTGGACACTTTCTCTTTGACCCGAATTTCTTAGATACAGCGTTCTTCCTTATACACGGGACAGTCGCGGGAGGATGCTGCATGGTCACCCTGACAGTTCACACAACGAGGAGACGGAGGTGGACAGTCACCCTCATGGGCATCCCTGCCACAAGTGACACATTTAGCCGCATTGGAACAAGACTGTCGAGTGTGATTGAAACGCTGACACTGGTAGCAGCGCGTAGGTGTCGGGACATAGGGGCGAACAGAAATAACCTCGTAGCTTGCTTTGATGCGCGATGGCAGCTTAACGCTATCAAAGGTCAAGAAAAGTGTCCGGGTCGGTACAAGGTCATTGTTGACCTTTTTCATGACCCTATGGACAGCCGTCACGCCCTGCTCAGCGAGGCAAGACTGAATCTCCTCGTCAGTCAATCCGTCGAGGGATCTAATATAGACCACACCACGAGACGAATTCAAAGCTCAGTCAGCCTCCACCCGGACAGGGAACGTGTACAGGAGTGTGGCTCGAAGCAGTTTCTGTCCCTGAAAGGCGCTCTCAGTTTCGAGTAACAAGGTACCATTACGCAACCTCGTACAAGACTTAACAGTACCGGCTATGGCATCTACGCCCTTCTGGATAACGAAAGGGTTGACAGAGGAAAAATCCTTTCCGTCCTCAGATCGAGAAATGACGAGGAACTGTGGGGTAGGCGGTAGTACTTTTGTCACTGGGGGCTGGTCATGTTTCCGTTTGTGGGCAGAAGTCGAGAGAGAAGAAGAGAAATCCATTGCGGAGGAATCCCCCATGATTACCAGCATCTCCGATGGCGCGCTCCTTCCTTATGGGGACCCTCTCAGAGGGCACTCCCGCCTTAGGCGAATGTTTACACCTCAGGTCACACCTCCCGAGAAACAGACGGAGGGACCAATCGGCATGGTCGGAAGGTATCAGCTCAGGCAATCACCCCTCCCTGGGCCTGGCCTTTACCAGGGGGTACGTGCGTGCCTTACTTGTCTACCCAGGGCGGGGAATTACGCGTTACCCCGTCACCGGCTACGTGTGCGAACGCGTGGGTCGGCCTTCAGGCGCGCACAGGGAGGAAGGAAGAAGAGGAAAAGGAAGAGAGAGAGGACAGACTGACTCAACCGCCAAAGCGGAGACCAGAGAAGGCAAGGAGAAGAAGGCAAGGAGAAGAAGGCAAGGGAAAGAGTAAGGAAGACAGTGAGATGGAGAAGAACAAAGAAAGGAACCAACCAAAGAAGGAAGAAACGAGAAGTAAAAAACCAAAAAGACCACAAATATAGGTCGTGGGACCATCTGTCTCCGTACGCAGGCGCTAACTACCCCCTTGAGGGGGATGGACTCCTTTTAGTCGCCTCTTACGACAGGCAGGAAGACCTCGGGCCTATTCTAACCCCCGGACCCGCAGGGGGGCCGATGGGAGTTGAACTCTGTCAAATGTCAAGAAGACAGTACGGGTTGGAACGATGTTCGTGTCAACCCTTTTCATAACTCTATGAACAGCCGTTACGCCCTGGTCAGACAGGTAGTGCTGAATTTCTTCGTCAGACAATCCGTCGAGGGAGCGTGTATAAATGACTCCACGTGAGGAATTTAAAGTGCGGTGCGCTTCAACCCGGACAGGGAAGGTGTGGAGCAGTGAAGTACGCAGCAATTTTTGTGCCTGGAGGGCACTGACTGTTTCTAACAATAAGGTGCCATTCCGTAATCTGGAACAAGACTTTACAGGACCTGCAATTGCGTCGACACCTTTCTGAATAATGAAAGGGTTGACCGTGGAGAACTTGTGACCTTCGTCAGACCGAGAAACAACAAGGAACTGTGGCAACGATGGAAGAACTGTCTGTGGCTGAGACTCAGTGAACTTACACTTGTGAGCAGACATAGTGGAAGATGAGGAAACCATTGGGGAAGAATCCCCCATGATTACCAGCATCTCCGATGGCGCGCTCCTCCCTTGTGGGGGCCCTCTCTGAGGTCACTCCCGCCTTAGGTGATTGTTCACACCTCAGGTCACACCTCCCAACAAACGGACGGAGGGACCAATGGGCACTTTCGGAAGGTATCAGCTCGGGTAATCACCCCTCCCTGGGCCTGGCCGTTACCAGGGGGTTCGTACGTGTCCTACCTGACTACCCGGGGCGGGGAATTACGCGTTACCCCGTCACCGGCTACGCACGAAAATGTGTGGGTCGGCCTTCAGACATGCACAGGGAGGAAAAAAGAGAAAGGGAAAAACAAAGAAAAGGAAGGAAAGAAGAGAAGTCTCAAACGCCACAGCGGAGAAAAGGGTAAAGAGAAGAGATAAGGAGAAGAGAAGGACAAAGGAAGGATGAAGACGTACAAGCAGAGAAGGCGAAGAATGCGTTACATTTACGAGCGTCTGTCTCCGGACGTAGGCACAAACCATACTCCCAGAGGGGGAGAAAGGGAAGGAAAGAGCCAGAGGTGAGGGGAGGGGGGGGGGGGGGGGGCGGGCGAAGATGGGGGATAGGGAAGGATGCGGAAAAGGAAGGTATGCAGCCCGGAAAGGAAGGAGAGCCACATTAGCTCGGAGTTCCGTGCTCGCTACGCACGTATCCACAAAAGAGTTGTGGACCCCCTGGCGGGGCCCGTGATGTAGTATACCTAGATGGGCAGAACTGGATATGTTGTGTCTTTTTAAAACGAGGGTGAAACCATACACAGAAAACCAGTTAATGAACTTCTAAGAACACAGTTACCTTTTTTTTTGTATGCTTGGATTGATTACAATGCTAGGGTCATCTGCTAAAAGAACTAATTCTGCTTGTTGTATATTAGATGAACAATTGTACCAATTTTATGTAATGTGGAATGGAAATCAATTTCCTTCATTTTGATGCAGAAAAAGTGCACATTTACATATATGAGGAACAACGGTGGACCCAAGAATGATCCTCAGGGAACCCCACACATAATTTCTTCCCAATCAAAATTATGTTCCTGGACTATATTGGTTGAATTACTAAATACAACTTTCTGCATTCTTTTGATTAGATACGACACTGTCCAATGGTCAGCTTTATCATCAATCCCATAGAACTTTAATTTATCTAGGAGAGTACTGTATTCACTCAGTGAAATGCCTGTCACAGAAAAAAACCAACCGGTGCTATTTTATTACTCAATGCTTGGAAAATTTTAGTGAGTGAATAGGTAAATGGCATTCTCAGTGGGGCAATTATTCTGAAACCCAACTGTAACTTGCTCAGGATAATATAGTTGCTAAGGTACTATTTTATAATACATCACCTTCTCAAATATTTTTAACATACTGCCGTAATTTTTCTCCTGAACAGTTTGTCCCTATACTTTCCAGTATACGAGGTGCATTCAAGTCCTAAGGCCTCCGATGTTTTTTCTCCGGACTGGAAAGAGATAGAAACATGCGCATTGTTTTAAAATGAGGCCGCGTTCATTGTCAATACGTCCCAGAGATGGCAGCACCGTATGGCAGATGGAATTTTACCGCCAGCTGCAAGAATGAGAACTGTTTTAAATACTTAAAATGGTGATTTTTTCCTTACTTGAACAGCGTGCAATCATTCGTTTTCTGAATTTGCGTGGTGTGAAACCACTTGAAATTCATTGACAGTTGAAGGAGACATGTGGTGATGGAGCTATGGATGTGTCGAAAGTACATTCGTGGGTGCGACAGTTTAATGAAGGCAGAACATCGTGTGACAACAAACCAAAACAACCTCGGGCTCGCACAAGCCGGTCTGACGACATGATCGAGAAAGTGGAGAGAATTGTTTTGGGGGATCGCTGAATGACTGCTGAACAGATCGCCTCCAGAGTTGGCATTTCTGTGGGTTCTGTGCACACAATCCTGCACGACGACCTGAAAATGTGAAGAGTGTCATCCAGGTGGGTGCCACGAATGCTGACAGATGACCACATGGCTGCCCGTGTGGCATGTTGCCAAGCAATGTTGACGCGCAACGACAGCATGAATGGGACTTTCTTTTCATTGGTTTTGACAATGGATGAGACGTGGATGCCATTTTTCAATCCAGAAACAAAGCGCCAGTCAGCTCTATGGAAGCACACAGATTCACCGCCACCAAAAAAATTTCGGGTAACCGCCAGTGCTGAAAAAATGATGGTGTCCATGTTCTGGGACAGCGAGGGCATAATCCTTACCCATTGTGTTCCAAAGGGCACTACGGTAACAGGTGCATCCTACGAAAATGTTTTGAAGAACAAATTCCTTCATGCACTGCAACAAAAACGTCTGCTGTTTCACCAAGACAACGCACCCGCACATCGAACTAACGTTACGCAACAGTTTCTTCGTGATAACAACTTTGAAGTGATTCCTCATGCTCCCTACTCACCTGACCTGGCCCCTAGTGACTTTTGGCTTTTTCCAACAGTGAAAGACACTCTCCGTGGCCGCACATTCACCAGCCGTGCTGCTATTGCCTCAGCGATTTCCCAGTGGTCAAAACAGACTCCTAAAGAAGCCTTCGCCGCTACCATGGAATCATGGCGTCAGTGTTGTGAAAAATGTATACGTCTGCAGGGCGATTACGTCGAGAAGTAATGCCAGTTTCATCAATTTCGGGTGAGTAGTTAATTAGAAAAAAAATCGGAGGCCTTAGAACTTGAATGCACCTCGTATTTAACAAAAGAATATTAAATATATTTGTGACCTGTGGCTCATCATTTATAGCCCTTTCATTCAGTTCAGTAGTGATGTTATTCTGTTCTGTGATCAACTGACCTGTCGTTTCATTACATTCTATACAGCCTCAAGTCTGTCATCGGGATTACTGATTTCAGACATGCATGTTCCTTGATTTTTTTAATAACCTTTCTTAGTAATTCTGAGTGCTTTATGTCATTTCCAACTACTTGTTCTTACCAAAAGATGTGTGTCTCATTTCCTTTCACAAGATACTTTAATCCCTCTAGTGATCCACGGGTTTTTACATTGCTGTTTACTGACTTTTCTGATTAGCTTATACAGAAAACTATTTTCAAATAATAATTTAATATATCATGGAACAGATTAAATACTATGTTAGCATTATAAACTTCATAGTAGGTCATCTCTTGTAAACTATTCTTAGAAACATTTGTCCTGGAGCCATTAATCATTCTAACTGAATTCCACTGAGGAGTATCTACAATCCTACATTATAAGGTGCTATGTTATTTATCCTAATCAACTTTGCATCATAACCAGAGAGAGCATTTGTTACTGGGTAAGCAGGTATTTTCTTACTCTGAGCTTCACCAAAGAAAACATTAGTTAGGGTCCTACTGTCTTTATTCACCAGTGTTCTTAAGTTAATTACTAAGATCAAATTGTAGGATCCAAATAAGATTTCCAGATCATTTTTCCTATCAGAATACATTAGAAAATCTACATTCAACTCACCACATACGTACTATTAACTACTTGCTGCTGTCTGACACACAGCACAGTAAGGTATCCAGATTCCTCATGGACATCCAAAATTTCCCAATGGGGATCTATATACATTATATTTAAATTGAAGGTAGGGATGAGGAGAAAGGGAAGGAAAGGGATTAATGATGTCAACTGCATCGGGACATCGGTAATCCCTTTCCTTTCCTTTCCTTTCCCCCCACATCCACTTTCAATTTACATATAATGTATCACAGCTGCAGATTCTGCATGGTATCTGTTCTTTTGCACATATCCAAATGAACAGACAACACACATTCAAATAATTGATTCACCTAGATGAACAATGGATCCACTGTCAGTGTGAATGCACAAGTACACCCAACACAGATGTGACAACACTGTGCCCCAGATGGCGCAGTGATTGAATTAATCTGCCTAGTAAGCAGATCTCGGTCCTGGTCCAGTACAAGTTTTCACTCATCGCTGCTGATTCCGTGTATTGTACCGATGCAGCTGACATCAGTACTTCTTTCCCTTTCCTTTCTCCCCACCTCCACCTTCAATTCACATATAATGTATCACACCTGCAGTGTTTTCTTTTGGACATGTCCGAAAGAACAGATGCCACACATTCATATGATCTATATACAGCTGCAATTAAAAATGAACTAATTTCCAGTATTAATTCACAAGCACACACTTACGTGTGCTGATCACTACAGAATCTACTGTCTCAATGTTTTTGAACCTGTGTTTTGTCTCGATGTATGTAACAATTCCTCCTTTTCCCATGTTATTTCAGCACGAGGAAGCTGCTATATAGTAATCCTTTATATGCTACTTATCTAACCCTGTGGTTATGTGGTGCTCAGACAGGCGCAAAAGTCAACATTTTTCAGAGGTCTTTAAATTTTCCAAACAAACAAGCAGCTCTTCTATCTGATTACTCACTCCTTTAATAATCTGAGAATCCTGATTCTAACCAAAAAACAGTACCTCTCTTACACCAGTAACCATATGGATCATGCTTTGAGTGATTATCTGCAAGAAGTTCAGCCCACCTATCTTTCCCTCTCCTATTGAGGTGTAGGCCATGCCTAGCATATCTCCATTTCCCACCTGAAGTAACAGGCACTGCACTCATATGAGCATTCATTTCAGTCAGCAGCAGCCAGCTCAACTCAGTGTTCATAATGCTCACAGCAATGTTAACCCAGGCCTGGCCATAGCGCTCTAGGACCTGCACAAAACTCGCGTTTGTGTGTGTAATTGCTACTCCTATTTCACGCACTTCAGTCCTAATGCTGTAATTACAGTGCCATGGGTATATTTTCTGCTTTCCTTAGAGAATGTTATGACAAGTAAGGTTGCTCCTGCAGATCAGAACTGCAAGAAGAGTTAATCTTCCTGGTCCCCACCAACACTGCCTCTCCTCTGGTGCCTTCAGTGATTTGGACTGCTTCTTGGTGTTCCCTTTCAACACTGTCCAGCTAATATTCACAGAACACAGGTGTTATTTATAACAAAGACCAATTAAACATATGTGGTTGAATGAGACAAAAAACAACAAAACTATGAGAGCATGGAAGTCTTCTCCATTACATTTTAATAAAGGAGCAAGTTCTCTATTAATGTTAGCAAAATTAGAATACTGTTCCAGTGTTTGAAGCCCTTACTATGCATGCATGTTACCAGAAATTGAATAAATCTGGGAGTGTGCTGTTAGGATCATATCAGTTTAGTACAGTGTCAAAAGTGTAACATAGATGCTCAGGGAACTTAAAACGGGATTTTCTGGAAGAAAAGTGATTATGATGTCATGAGACTATGCTGGGTAAATTTAAAGTAACTATACTGTATATCGCATGTAGGGACCACGATAAATCAGAAATGGGAGATTACGGCACATGAACAGATATACAAATAGTCATTTTTCCCTAGCTCAATACACAAATGGAATGACACAGAAATTTGGTAATATTGGTAAAAAGTACACACTGCCACACCTTGTGCAGCTGCTTACAAATATATATGTAGATGCAGTTTGAAATGTATAAAATTATAACAAGGAAATGTGGCTGTTCCTCGGAAGATTAATAATTTTATCTGACAACACAGTTGTTGCAAAAAGTTTAAGATTTTGTGTTCAGTCGAACCTTCTACTCGTATGTAAGCTGTTAGGAGTGCATCAACATTTTAACAGGGATTCAAGTCAATTACATTAATATGCAGTGCTATTTCATCTTTACCATTTTTTGCTATGAATTTCATTTATTACTTATCAAGAAACATATATAAACTAGGAGTTTCACAGATGTAATATGAAGATTTTAAACAACAACAACACCACACACACATATACTCATGCATGCAGGCACGCACTTATCCAAGAAACTTTTGGAAGCAAATTCTTTTCCCATTGTATTTCATTTGATGTGGTACCAGCTACATCTGTGTATAGCAGCACAAAGTAAGTCACAATGCTGCACTCTTTATACCAATGGGAAAACAGAGCTCTGAGGTTCCTGAATGAACTCTGCTATCTACAATGAAGTGTACGCTGATCGAATTTTCGTTTTGAGAAGATACAAGGAGCAATCTGTTTAACTTGCAAAAACATTTTTAAGTTAAGATCGCGTGGATATTTCTTTATTTAAAACAACTGGTTTTGACAGATTTTGCTGTCACCTTCCAAGTTTTAAAAATCTTTTTGTTATGAAATGTGTTCATTTTATGTTGTACCTCACACCAAGCTGTCATGAGGGGGGTAGGGGGGGGGGGGGACATTATAAAAGGTTTTTCATAAACATACAGCATCTGGTGCAAATGGAGGTGGCCATATACATACCATTCAAAGACGATTGTTGTGTCAAACAAACACAGCAGCACACATACACCATTTAAGGTGGATTTTCAATGTTTAGAGCAGTGTTTTTCAACCTTTTTGAATATGTGACCCCATTCCAAGTAAAAATATTCCAGCAACCCCCAGAACCATAACAACAGTATGTCAGCAATTTCAAAGGCTATGTATTTAATTTTCTTCCCACTGAATGAGGGTTGACTGAAAAGTAATGCCTCCACCTTCGTAGCTCTTCAACAGTTGGCAAAATTGGTATGTGGCACATATTGGCTTGTTCTGTAGCCTCTTCTCTACAGCTTCATTTCGCAGGAAGCATTAGCAATGAACGGTTGTGTTGTTACAGTGTAAAGTATGGAACCCTGCACAGATGGTCGGTCAATGTGATTTAAGCAACATGCAGTCATGGAATTATTGATAGCAGAAAGTGTCTCACCAAAGGAGATTCATCAGAGAATGAAAGTAGTTTATCGTGATTGTGTTTATGTGAGTACTGTGCATCGTTGGGTGAGTAAGTTTAAAAATGTTGAGGCGAGAACATCCGACCTGCATGACAAACAAAGAGTTGGACGGCCTGTGACAGCAACCACTGAGTTTCACAAGCAAAATGTCGCCACACTGGTTCAGGGCGATTGTCGTATCACTCAGAGAGAAAGTGCAAGCACAACTGGCATTTCACAAGAATGTGTGGGTCACATTATTGCTTTGCTTGGCTATCAGAAGATCTGTGCATGATGGGTACCACGGGTGCTGACTCTTGAAATGAAAGTGCAGACTTGAAATTTGCCAGGAACTTGTCTCGTGTTACGAGAATGAATGTGTTGCCTTTCTCCATTCAATTGTGACAGGAGACAAAATGTGGGTGACAAAACTGTGAAACTGTGGTTGCAGAAACAGTGTGTTGACTTCTTCCGTGACGGCTTCAGAAAACTTGTTCATCGTTAGCAGAAATGTATCCAATTGGCTGGTGATTATGTGGAAAAAAGAATATTGGTAATTAAAGATCACACTCTAAGGATTATTTCTGAGTTTGATTAATTAAAATATTCCCCATCCAAACCCAATTAACGAAGGTGGAGGTATTACTTTTCATTCAACCCTCTTACTATACTGATCGAGAAATCGAGTGCAATGTGAAAAGAGGTCGCAGTGCTCTGCAGACAGAGATATAATTATATTCTTTGCCACAGTAGAGGCGTAGGGGTGAGAAGATGTCAGTGGGGGCACAGTTACGCGTTTTCAATCACAACAATCAGTTGTCCGAGTACGGCAGCAAGTATGGATGTGATTACTGTCTTCGCACTTCGCTCTGAGCGAGCACAAAACGGACAAGGTTTTTTTATTTACCCCCCCCCCCCCCAGCCATACCGCAACTGTTTTCTCCAACAACCACACCCCCCCCCTCCCCCCCCAGGGAGTCGCGACCCACAGGTTGGAAAACACTGGTTTACAGAATGTACAGCTTATGTAAAACAGATGTGCGATTGTGTACTGTGTTTTTTGTTACAAAACACTTCTCGAGGAGCAGGATATACATGGGCCTGGCCATTTGCATAAGGTGCTCTATATTTTTAAATATTTTGTTATGACAAACCTCTCTTAATGTGATGTTTTTTATCCACACGACAACTTGGCATGAGATTCAACTTAAAATGAACACATTTCATAACAAAAATATTTTTAAGACCTGGAGATGATAGCAAAAGTCTGTTGAAACCAGTTGTTTTAAATAAAGAAATATTAATGGGATCATGGCTTTAGAATGTTTTTAGAAGTGTGCTCTATCATGGAAGACAGAACAAAAAACTGGTAAGCAATTCTCGTCAGTATCCCTTCTACTAGGAATGAAAATAAGCATGTGACCTCTAATTATGGACAAAACTGCCTCCTTCCAGTGCACTCAAATTTTTAAATACTTCTTGACAAAGAAAGCAATGCACAACCTCAATTCAGGAAGAAATAAACATGAAAGTTGTCCTGTCGCTATTTTCTGTCGTCTTCAAAAGGCTTTGTTGTTTGTGCAGATCCCATATTTCAACTATATAAACTGGATTCATATCTTAATGACAAAAAACAAAAGGTCACAAACAAATAATGGAGGTCACAAACAAATAATGGCACAGGACTGAAACTAAATTCAGGATGGAGAAACATTAAATATTACATTTCACAAGGGTCAATACTTGTGCACTCCTTTTCTTGACCTACATAAATGATTTCTCAAAGAGACAGAATGACTCTTAAAGAACTGTAATGTTTGCTCATGATAAAAGTATACCAACAAATGGCCCAGACATAGCCAAGAGAACGTGGGAATAAGGTTACAATTGGTTCACAATAAAGTAAACCTTCTCATAAAGGCTCATATTATCAATTCCAAATAAATAAAAATGACATACTGGTAGCAGACAGGCACAAAAAAGTGCACACACAAGCTTTTTGCCAGTGGTGCAGGGACTGCAGTTCAACAAGAGAAGTGGCGTGAGGGGTTGTGGGGTGGGTTACGGGACAAAGAGGCAGGAAGGGTTGGGGAAGGGTAGTTGGCAGCTTGGAGGGGGGTGGCCAGCAGTGATGGGATAGGAATCCAGGAAGGAGAGCCAACAAATGCACAGGCACCAGAGCAAGAGAGTTCAGATGGTGCAAAATGATGATGAACAAGAAGAAGAAGAAGATGATGACGACGATGATATGGAGGCAACAGATCGATAGAGGGTGTCAGGACAGAGGACTGTTGAGTCGAGGGTCTGCACCCAGTGGGTAAGCAGAGATTGAGACTGATAGGATAGCTCTCATCCATGTAGTTTAGAAAAGCTGGTGCTCAGAGGTATGATCTAGACGGCATGGCTGTAAAGCAGCTACCGAACTCGAGCTCGTTGTGCTGAGCAGCGCGCTCCACCACTGGGCAATCACCTCTGCTCTTGGTCACAGCTTGTGGTCAAAGTTTTCGTTCTTTTCTGTGGGGCAATGACTCTGTGCTTTTACTGTACTCCCAAATTATGTACATTCTGCCAGAACTCTCCTCATCATATTTACTAGTAGCAGGAGTAGAGCTCAATGGGCACAGAACTGGAAATTTGATATAGCGAACTGAGGTAGTGCATCTGTTAAGAGACAGGCCACAGTTTCTGGAGGCTTATGCTCCATCCAACCATTCTGCTTGAGGTTTACCTACATCACTTTAGGCAAATTCTGGGTCGGTTCCTTCAACAAGGCCATGGCCAACAACCTATACTGTCCTCTCTTCAACAAATTTGTTTATACACATATGCCTGTATATACAACTTTGTGACCTGCCCCAGCTTTGTACGGGTTGCATTAACTATCTACAGCCACATGACTCGTGGCAAAGTGTATTTTCTTTGCGGGCCACTGCAGACTTTATGATTAAATTGCAGGGAACAATGTTAAGTAACTGAATATCATCACTTCCATGTAACTTATGAATGCAAACTAAGCAATGCACAGCAGGAATGTTGTCTGGATGCATGAATGCGTCTCGGTAATGATGGGAGTACATCGTGATGTAAGTAACCAATGTAAATACCATTTGAAAATCATGCTTGTGTGTGGCACAAGTGATTCAATACATATCTAGGCTGGCTGATGTGGCACAAATATAGTAAAAAGAATAAAAAACATGCATGGAGTAGATATTTAGCTCATGTTACAGCACTCCTATTGTGATGTTTAGCACACACTGTAATGGAGTGTTGAGATCCACTGCTGCAATTCTTTGTCATAGACTCTTTGTGGCAGACTTCTTTGTGATACCATGCAAAGAATCATGTCCACATCTAGGTATGATTCAAGGAAAGGTGGAAAGCTGAAAGTTGAGTCATCTATTGCAATGCTGAAAGAATGCAACACATGTAAATGAAGCAAAGTTGCTCAAGTAGTTTTCTGAAAACTTATACAGTGTAGCATAAAAAATAAAAACAGCACATATTTTGAAATCACCAGGTTTTTTTTACTACAAAACTGTTCTCAAACAACTACAGGGAAACTATTGGTTTAAAACATTTCAAATTTTAATGCTCACATCACAGCCTGATGAGGACTTTGTTATCATTTTCTTAGTGGTCATTAGGGGTAAGATAGATACTGCCTACAGGAAAATTAAATAGATCTATGGAGAAAAGAGAACAACTTGCATGAATATCAAGAGCTCAGATGGAAACCCAGTTCCAAGCAAAGAATGGAAAGCAGAAAGGTGAAAGGAGTATATAGAGGGTCTATACAAGGGCGATGTTCTTGAGAACAATATTATGGAAATGGAAGAGCATGTAGATGAAGATGAAATGGAGATACGATACTGCATTAACAGTTTGACTGAGCACTGAAAGACTTAAGTCGAAACAAGGCCCCGGGAGTAGACAACATTCCATTAGAACTACTAACAGCCTTGGGAGAGCCAGCCCTGACAAAACTCTACCATCTGGTGAGCAAAATGTACGAGACAGGCGAAATACCCTCAGACTTCAAGAAGACTGTAATAATTCCAATCCCAAAAAAAGCAGGTGTTGACAGATGTGAAAATTAGCAAACTATCAGTTTAATAAGCCATGGCTGCAAAATACAAACAAAACATTCTCTACAGACGAATGGAAAAACTAGTATAAGCCGACTTCGGGGAAAATCAGTTTGGATTCTGTTGAAATGTTGGAACACGTGAGGCAATGCTGACCCTACAACTTACCTTAGAAAATAGATTAAGGAAAGGCAAACCTACATTTCTAGCATTTGTAGACTTAGAGAAAGCTTTTGACAATGTTGACTTGGAATACTCTCTTTCAAATTCTGAAGGTGGCAGAGGCAAAATACCGGGAGCGAAAGGCTATTTACAATTTGTACAGAAAGCAGATGGCAGTTATAAGAGTCGAGGGGTATGAAAGGGAAACAGTGATTGGGAACAGAGTGAGACAGAGTTGTAGCCTATCCCCAATGTTATTCAATCTGTATATTGAGCAAGCAGTAAAGGAAACAAAATAAAAATTCGGAGTATGAATTAAAATCCAAGGAGAAGAAATAAAAACTTTGAGGTTCACCGATGACATTGTAATTCTGTCAGAGACAGCAAAGGACCTGGAAGAGCAGCTGAATGGAATGGACAGTGTCTTGAAAGGAGGATATAAGATGGACATCAACAAAAGCAAAATGAGGATACTGGAATGTAGATAAATTAAATCAGGTGATGCTGAGGGAATTAGATTACGAAATGAGACACTAAAAGTAGTAAAGGAGTTATGCTATTTGGGGAGCAAAATAACTGATGATGGTTGAAGTAGAGAGGATATAAAATGTAGACTGGCAATGGCAAGGAAAGTGTTTCTGAAGAAGAGAAATTTGTTAACATCGAGTATAGATTTAAGTGTCAGGAAGTCGTTTCTGAAAGTATTTGTATGGAGAGTAGCCATGTGTGGAAGTGAAACATGGACGATAAATAGTTTAGACAAGAAAAGAATAGAAGCTTTTGAAATGTGGTGCTATAGAAGAATGCTGAAGATTAGATGGGTAGATCACATAACTAATGAGGAGATATTGAATAGAATTGGGGAGAAGAGAAATTTGTGGTACAACTTGACTAGAAGAAGGGATCGGTTGGGAGGTAATATTCTGAGGCATTAAGGGATCACCAATTTAGTATTGGAGGGCAGCGTGGAGGGTAAAAATCATAGAGGGAGACCAAGAGATGAATGCACTAAACAGATTCAGAAGGATGTAGGTTGCAGCAGGTGCTGGGAGATGAAGAAGCTTGCACAGGATAGAGTAGCATGGAGAGCTGCATCAAACCAGTCTTTGCACTGAAGACCACCACCACCACCACCACCACCACCACCACCACAACAACAACAACAACATATTTATTATGACACTCCTATGTTAAGTAACTCACTGCCTATTGTTCACAGAATTTGCAGTGAATTAAGAGTGCAAACTGTGATTGTTAACATGAGGGAAGCAGAAACTGGCAGTCTGAAATTGTTGCCATATTTCAAAATGTCTATCCCTACATCACACAGGTGAATGCTAAGTTAAAAGGCACAGTGAAAAAAATCGACCCAGCCTTGATTCGATCCCACAACCTTTCTGGTTCGAGCCACACATTCTAGCACTAGAACGACACACCAGATGCGAATTAGATCACACTCGCTACATTCCTGAGGCACTGCTGGTCTCTCAAGTTGTTGTGGCTGTTCGCAATGGTATCATTTTCACATCGTAACTTCAGTTCATCATAATTCAGAAAATTTGTATGAAATATTTAAAAAATAACATACAAAAGTCCTCCTTGTGAATCAGTGTATCTATTAGTCGAAACAGGATAAAAATCTGTACAGCAGTTCCTGACAGACTGCACATAGAGATGGACATCAGCAAGCAACTTCAAGTCGTATATTGGGAGATCTCTTCCTTTCTTTTAAAGTTCACAAATCCTAGCTGTATCATGAAACTTAGATGAATAAATTACTAATATTAACTCATACAAAATGAAACACCATATCTGAAATTCCAAGGCATCTACACAGATAACAAACTAAGACTGATATGTACCCCAAAAAGCACAGTTCTGCCTGCTTCACACTTAGAAAACTCTCCCACTGTGTTGACCTGCAGATGAG
The DNA here is from genome assembly GCF_021461385.2 of Schistocerca piceifrons. Classification (NCBI taxonomy): domain Eukaryota; kingdom Metazoa; phylum Arthropoda; class Insecta; order Orthoptera; family Acrididae; genus Schistocerca; species Schistocerca piceifrons. Next base: position 855,802,555 of record NC_060140.1, on the reverse strand, counting down.
GTTGCTACCATAATTCCATATAGAATAGTCTGGGGCAATGCTCATAAGGTCAATTATTTATTCCACCAAATACAAGGTCAAGTTGATAGGTGAAAGTCTTGTGGAAGTCTCTTCAGGGATTCCGGATTTCTTGCACTCACATGCCATTACATTTACTCACTCATCTACATCTACATTTATACTCTGCAAGCCACCCAACGGTGTGTGGCGGAGGGCACTTTACATGCCACTGTCATTACCTCCCTTTCCTGTTCCACTCGCGTATGGTTCGCAGGAAGAACGACTGCCGGAAAGCCTCTGTGCGCGCTCGAATCTCTCTAATTTTACATTCGTGATCTCCTCGGGAGCTATAAGTAGGGGGAAGCAATATGTTCGATACCTCATCCAGAAACGCATCCTCTCGAAACTTGGACAGCAAGCTATACCGCGATGCAGAGCGGCTCTCTTGAAGAGACTGCCACTTGAGTGTGCTAAACATCTCCGTAACGCTATCACGCTTACCAAATAACCCTGTGATGAAACGCGCTGCTCTTCTTTGGATCTTCTATCTCCTCTGTCAACCCGACCTGGTACGGATCCCACACTGATGAGCAATACTCAAGTATAGGTTGAACGAGTGTTTTGTAAGCCACCTCCTTTGTTGATGGACTACATTTTCTAAGGACTCTCGCAATGAATCTCAACCTGGCACCCGCCTTACCAACAATTAATTTTATATGATCATTCCACTTCAAATCGTTCCGTACGCATACTCCCAGATATTTTACAGAAGTAACTGCTACCAGTGTGTGTTCCGCTATCATATAATCATACAATAAAGGATCCTTCTTTCTATGTATTCGCAATACATTACATTTGTCTAAGTTAAGGGTCAGATGTTACTCCCCGCACCAAGTGCCTATCCGCTGCAGATCTTCCTGCATTTCGCTGCAATTTTCTAATGCTGCAACTTCTCTGTATACTACAGCATCATCCGCGATAAGTCACATGGAACTTCTGACACTATCTACTAGGTCATTTATACATATCGTGAAAAGCAGTGGTCCCATAACACTCCCATGTGGTACGACAGAGGTTACTTTAACGTCTGTAGACGTCTCTCCATTGAGAACAATATGCTGTGTTCTGTTTGCTAGAAACTCTTCAAGCCAGCCAGCTGGTCTGATATTCCATAGGCTCTTACTTTGTTTATCAGGCGACAGTGTGGAACTGTATCGAACACCTTCCGGTTGTCAAGGAAAATGGCATCTACCTGGGAGCTTGTATCTAATATTTTCTGGGTCTCATGACAAATAAAGCAAGTTGGGTCTCACACGATCGCTGTTTCTGGAATCCATGTTGATTCCTACAGAGTAGATTATGGGTTTCCCGAAATAACATGATACATGAGCAAAAAACATGTTCTAAAATTCTACAACAGATTGATGTCAGAGATATAGGCCTATAGTTTTGCGCATCTGCTCGACGACCCTTCTGGAAAACTGGGACTACCTGTGCTCTTTTCCAATCATTTGGAACCTTCCATTCCTCTAGAGACTTGCGGTACAACAGGTGTTAGAAGGGGGGGGGGGGGGGGCAAGTTCTGTCGCGTACTCTGTGTAGAATCAAATTGGTATCCCGTCAGGTCCAGTGGACTATCCTCTGTTGAGTGATTTCAGTTGCTTTTCTATTCCTTGGACACTTATTTCGATGTCAGCCATTTTTTCGTTTGGGCGAGGATTTAGAGAAGGAACTGCAGTGCGGTCTTCCTCCATGAAACAGTTTTGGAAAAACAGTGAAATTCACGTATGTAACACTAGAAGTGAAAATAAATTCCATATTGCTATCAAAGGTAAAGAACGAAATTTTATATTCTGGTGAAAAAGTTTACAACAAGTTGTAAGTTCAGACATCAGGCAAGATATTGGAAGTTCAGGGACATTCAAAAGGAATGTAAAAGAGTAGCTTGTTAGTCAACCACTTAATTTACAAGATCAACTGGATGGAAATTGCAGATAGCAACAATTTTCATATTAATCAGGTTCATAACTTTCCTGATGTAGTATAGTGTTCCAATAGCGAGAAGACAGAAAGGCTGGCTACTAATTATCTTCAGGAGACAGAATTCAGAGTACTACTGATAGCCACATTTAAAAGTAGAAAAGAAAGCCATTCTTGCTCCTGGTAGGATCTCCTGTTACTCCCTTCCTCAGGGAAGAAAGATGGATGTGTTGGGAATATCAGAAATGAGGGCCAGGTCACGTAACCCCACGTCGAGAGAGGCTCACCTGTTGTATAGATGAAGGGAGAAGGTGTCATCTAGCAGTCAATCAAGAATTAATTCCCAGTATTTTCAGTACGAGTAGATTAATATTTTCCACAGCTTGTTGTCGGTATACTTTACAGAAGTTCCCTCTAGTGGCTGCTTCTGCCTGTTAATATTTCAACTGCCTCATTGTAAATACCTGAGGGTTCTCCTTACTGAGGGGTATGCAGAACATGATACACGACTAAATGAATGAATGTGCTATCCCAGCAATGTACAGAGAACAGCTCCTGCGAAGGGCTAAAGTCTAGATAAGGACCAGCAGCAGTCATGGCGGTGCTTGCTTATCTACTGCTCAGAGGTCGGCAATGTGTCACTTCTGAGTAGCCAGTGGTATGATTCTTTGACATAATCAATGAGAGGCGAGAAAAGAGGCAACATATTTCTAATCCCGAAATTGAAACAATTGTCTTGTTTGCTGTTGTTCGGTGTATTAGTCAATATTTTGTGATTATGCCAGTGAGTGCAACAAAGTGGACTGATTTAACTGATTCAGTTTTGCATGGCAACATAATCCATTGGTACCTGTCTCATGGATTGCACACACGTAAACGTATGAAATGTGGCGGTGGAATGACTCTTATAAAAGAGTCAAAGGTTTGTGCAGGTGGAATCATCAGAAAGTGCAGCAAAAGCCATCACTTAGAGCAGGTGGATCAATGTTTTTTAATTCAAACATGGGAGAAGGTAAGTGGGTCAATGTTCATTAATAAGAGCTGTACATTCAATACACTGATCCACCTCCCTCCCCCATAATTTAATTAAAAAAACACTGATAAACTTACTCAGTGTGCTTGAGCAGATCAATTGCATAGCAACACAGAGCAGATAAATATTTGATTGATTTTTCGAGTAAATCATGGGTGTGATAACTGGCCTTGGTTTGCATATACTAGCACAGTTTATACAACTGCGACTCAAACAGGACTGATTAAATTTATAATAATCATTTACAGCAATACCTCACCCTTCCTTTCGAATGTATTAGTTCAAAACAAGTTGTCTGCCTGCTACTCTGTCACAGGCTGCATAACACAAACAGATGTCACATCTTCTGTTCCAATTATACCTCACGGCAAGTGCTAACAACATTCCTGCACCAAACACACAAGTACAGCACTGACCCTATTCTAGACTTTTAGTCCTGAGGAGTTGAAAGGGAGGATGAGTTACTGGCAGAGTGACACTACAAAGAAGTGCATGAAGCCTGCAAGGATAGCTCAATCAGTAAGAGAAGTGCCCCTGAAGGACCAGGGCAAGAGTTTGAACCACAGTTCAACAGGGCACACAGTTTTGATATGCCAGAAAGTTTCATATTTGAAGTACACGTATAGTCATAAGATTGCAATCACAAAACGTTACTTGCTGCTCTGTCGAGTAGTATCAGAAACATTGTGGACAGCAAACAATAATTCCTCAGTGAGCTGAATTCCCTTAAATGATCTGCCTCAGTGAATGCGAAACGTAAGGATTACAGTATAGGGGTAAATGAAAGGGGAAGCATCTGTCTATTTGCAATGGTGGTGATGCTGACTTCCATGTCTGACTAAGTTTCTATAAAGATCATACCAAAAGGTAATTTCGCCCCCCCCCCCCCCCCCCCGTATTAGCTTGGTTTACTGTCAAGTCTAAAGTCTGACGTGACATGACCTAAGTGGGCAAATATTGCAATAATAGGTCTCTTTTAATTACCATTATATATGTTTTCCATATTTTGTGTGGCTGCACTCAAGGTGTGACAGTAAATGATTTGGCACATTATTTTGCTTCCAGAATCCTTCGGTTGAATTGCCAATTTATAAATTGCATACAGAACATATGTTGGGAATATGCAATATTTTGCTTCCAGAATCCTTCAGTTGAATTGCCAATTTATAAACTGTATACAGAACATATGTTGAGAATAAGCAAACAACATGTTTTAACTGTGTCTCCTCCAAATTTTCATCAGGCATCTCTCCAGTGTGCACCGAACAGCCCTAAGATATGGGGTGGTTTTCACAGTTTATGTCCATGTGTCATTGCCATGAATCAAAACTGGTAATGCACAACGCTTGTAAAAATTACTTTTCAGACAGACTGGAATTTTAGTTTTGAAAGCCTTATAGTTTACCTAAAGCCCTCCATAACTCTTCTAATTTTCAGTCCATCCAGGTAATGGTTTCAACTGCTATAAACAAAATAATTCATCAACTGGTTCCAAGAGTTCACAGTTAATTTATATTACTTCATTTCAGTACATAACTTATTCGTTATATTACAATATAATGAGAAGGTAAGTTGCCACTCACCATATAGCGGAGATGCTAGAATCGCAGATAGGCACAACAAAAAGATTTTCACACTTAAAACTTTTGGCCAATGGCCTTTGTCAACAATAGACACACATATGCACACACAGACATGCACACAGACATGCGCGCATGCGCACGCACACATGACTGCACCTGTGTGTGTGAGTTGCATTTGTGTGAATGCGTGTGTGCACATGCGTGTGTATCTTGTTGACAAAGGCCAATGGCCGAAAGCTTTAAGTGTGAAAATCTTTTTGTTGTGCCTATCTGCGACTCAACATCTCCGCTATATGGTGAGTGGCAACTTCTCATAATATTGTTACATTCCATCCTGGATTTTCCATTTTTTTTACTGATCTGCTGTGGAAGCTTATCTGCACTAGAGGAGGAGGAAATCAGTGAGACCTGAGTTTCTCCTGGCGTATACAACTTTCAAATAACTTCCGGGAATTCAGCCAGGTGACACTTTCAGCGGTCGCTGAAAGTGTCACCTGACTGAATTCCCAGAAGTTATTTGAGAGGAAATTAGTGTTTCACATCCCTTTGACAATGAGGTCATTAGAGACAACGTACAAGCTGGGATTAGGGAAGGATGGGGAAGGAAATCGGCCGTGCCCTTTCAAATAATCCATCCGGGCATTTGTCCGAAGCGATTTAGGGAAATCACGGAAAACCTAAATAAGGATGACCAGACATGGATTTGAACCGTCATTCTCCCGAATGCAAGTCCCGAGTGCTTACCACTGCGCCACCTTGCTTGATATCTGCACTAGAGGCAAACAGTACTAAAATGTCTTTGGTAAAATGAACATGGTTCACATACATTCTTTTGCCACAAATTCTTCATTTCTGAAGTTTAAAAAACAAAAATCTCCCTCTCGGACTGATAGAGATAGTTTTTGTGGTATCTAATCTCTCTACCTAATTCCTCTTTCAATTCTCAATTTTTCTCTATCCTGTAAAGGAATCTACAGCATTAATAGGGAATACGGAAGTGTCCGATCCCGCCCATCTGCTTTGACCCATAACGTCACAAATATTGCGGAAACAAACATAAACCACAATTCCAATATGGCGCATATAAAGTCGTTACGTACACATTATGAGGACAAAAATACATCAAAAAACAAACACACACACGTTCCACAAAAAGCCTAATGACACTAATGGGCCAAGCATGGGAAATAGGGGTTTTTCGGGTGGGGACAAACTTGTGTCTGTATATGTGTGGACGGATATGTGTGTGTGTGCGAGTGTATACCCGTCCTTTTTCCCCCCTAAGGTAAGTCTTTCCGCTCCCGGGATTGGAATGACTCCTTACCCTCTCCCTTAAAACCCACATCCTTTCGTCTTTCCCTCTCCTTCCCTCTTTCCTGATGAGGCAACAGTTTGTTGCGAAAGCTTGAATTTTGTGTGTATGTTTGTGTTTGTTTCTGTGTCTGTCGACCTGCCAGCACTTTCATTTGGTAAGTCACATCATCTTCATTTTTAGATATAAATATATACAAATTTAGACACCCACCCCACACAAAAACACGCAAAACGACGAAAAAAACCGACATCACAAAACTCCCCAAATACCACTAAACACAGTATCATCTGGAATCAGACACTTCCCTTGACCTATATAGCTCAACAGCAGCTCCCAATCCCATAAATTAGGGCCTAACACTTCCCTTAACCTATATAGCTCAAAAACATCTCCCAATACCAATACCAACATTCACATTGGGATCTACATCTACATTTTTACTCAGCAAGCCACCCAACGGTGTGTGGCGGAGGGCACTTTACGTGCCACTGTCATTACCTCCCTTTCCTGTTCCAGTCGCGTATGGTTCGCGGGAAGAACGACTGTCTGAAAGCCTCCGTGCGCGCTCTAATCTCTATAATTTTACATTAGTGATCTCCTCGGGAGGTATAAGTAGGGGGAAGCAGTATATTCGATACCTCATCCAGAAACGCATCTTCTCGAAACCTGGCGAGCAAGCTACACCGCGATGCAGAGCGCCTCTCTTGCAGAGTCTGCCACTTGAGTTTGTTAAACATCTCCGTAACGCTATCACGGTTACCAAATAACCCTGTGACGAAACGCGCCGCTCTTCTTTGGATCTTCTCTATCTCCTTCGTCAACCCGATCTGGTACGGATCCCACACTGATGAGCAATACTCAAGTATAGGTCGAACGAGTGTTTTGTAAGCCACCTCCTTTGTTGATGGACTACATTTTCTAAGGACTCTCCCAATGAATCTCAACCTGGTACCCGCCTTACCAACAAATAATTTTATATGATCATTCCACTTCAAATCGTTCCGCACGCATACTCCCAGATATTTTACAGAAGTAACTGCTACCAGTGTTTGTTCCGCTATCATATAATCATACAATAAAGGATCCTTGTTTCCATGTATTCGCAATACATTACATTTGTCTATGTTAAGGGTCAGTTGCCACTCCCTGCACCAAGTGCCTATCCGCTGCAGATCTTCCTGCATTTCGCTACAATTTTCTAATGCTGCAACTTCTCTGTATACTACAGCATCATCCGCGAAAAGCCGCATGGGACTTCCGACACTATCTACTAGGTCATTTATATATATTGTGAAAAGCAATGGTCCCAATTAACACTCCCCTGTGGCACGCCAGAGGTTACTTTAACGTCTGTAGACGTCTCTCCATTGATAACAACATGCTGTGTTCTGTTTGCTAAAAACTCTTCAATCCAGCCACACAGCTGGTCTGATATTCCGTAGGCTCTTACTTTGTTTATCAGGCGACAGTGCGGAACTGTATCGAACGCCTTCCGGAAGTCAAGAAAAATAGCATGTACCTGGGAGCCTGTATCTAATATTTTCTGGGTCTCATGAACAAATAAAGCGAGTTGGGTCTCACACGATCGCTGTTTCCGGAATCCATGTTGATTCCTACATAGTAGATTCTGGGCTTCCAAAAACGACATGATACTCGAGCAAAAAACATGTTCTAAAATTCTACAACGGATCAACGTCAGAGATATAGGTCTATAGTTTTGCACATCTGCTCAACGACCCTTCTTGAAGACTGGGACTACCTGTGCTCTTTTCCAATCATTTGGAACCTTCCGTTCCTCTAGAGACTTGCGGTACACGGCTGTTAGAAGGGGGGCAAGTTCTTTCGCGTACTCTGTGTAGAATCGAAATGGTATCCCGTCAGGTCCAGTGGACTTTCCTCTGTTGAGTGATTCCAGTTGCTTTTCTATTCCTTGGACACTTATTTCGATGTCAGCCATTTTTTCATTTGTGTGAGGATTTAGAGAAGGAACTGCAGTGCGGTCTTCCTCTGTGAAACAGCTTTGGAAAAAGGTGTTTAGTATTTCAGCTTTACGCGTGTCATCTTCTGTTTCAATGCCATCATCATCCCAGAGTGTCTGGATATGCTGTTTCGAGCCACTTACTGGTTTAACGTAAGACCAGAACTTCCTAGGATTTTCTGTCAAGTCGGTACATAGAATTTTACTTTCAAATTCACTGAACGCTTCACGCATAGCCCTCCTTAAACTAACTTTGACATCATTTAGCTTCTGTTTGTCTGAGAGGTTTTGGCTGCATTTAAACTTAGAGTGAAGCTCTCTTTGCTTTCGCAGTAGTTTCCGAACTTTGTTGTTGTACCACGGTGGGTTTTTCCCATCCCTCACAGTTTTACTCGGCACGTACCTGTCTAAAACGCATTTTACGATTGCCTTGAACTTTTTCCATAACCGCTCAACATTGTCAGTGTCGGAACAGAAATTTTCGTTTTGATCTGTTAGGTAGTCTGAAATCTGCCTTCTATTACTCTTGCTAAACAGATAAACCTTCCTCCCTTTTTTATATTCCTACTAACTTCCATATTCAGGGATGCCGCAACGGCCTTATGATCACTGATTCCCTGTTCTGTACATACAGAGTCGAAAAGTTCGGGTCTGTTTGTTATCAGTAGGTCCAAGATGTTATCTCCACGAGTTGGTTCTCTGTTTAATTGCTCGAGGTAATTTTCGGATAGTGCACTCAGTATAATGTCACTCGACGCTCTGTCCCTACCACCCGTCCTAAACATCTGAGTGTCCCAGTCTATATCTGGTAAATTGAAATCTCCACCTAAGACTATAACATGCTGAGAAAATTTGTGTGAAATGTATTCCAAATTTTCTCTCAGTTGTTCTGCCACTAATGCTGCTGAGTCGGGAGGTCGGTAAAAGGAGCCAATTATTAACCTAGCTCGGTTGTTGAGTGTATCCTCCACCCATAATAATTCACAGGAACTATCCACTTCTATTTCACTACAGGATAAACTACTACTAACAGCGACGAACACTCCACCACCGGTTGCATGCAATCTATCCTTTCTAAACACCGTCTGTACCTTTGTAAAAATTTTGGCAGAATTTATCTCTGGCTTCAACCACCTTTCTGTACCTATAACGATTTCGGCTTCGGTGCTTTCTATCAGCGCTTGAAGTTCCGGTACTTTACCAACGCAGCTTCGACAGTTTACAATTACAATACCAATTGCTGCTTGGTCCCCACATGTCCTGACTTTGCCCTGCACCCGTTGAGGCTGTTGCCCTTTCTGTACTTGCCCGAGGCCAGCTAACCTAAAAAACCACCCAGCCCAATCCACACAACCCCTGCTACCCGTGTAGCCACTTGTTGCGTGTAGTGGACTCCTGACCTATCCAGCGGAACCCGAAACCCAACCACCCTATGGCGCAAGTCGAGGAATCTGCAGCCCACACGGTCGCAGAACCGTCTCAGCCTCTGATTCAGACCCTCCACTCGGCTCTGTACCAAAGGTCCGCAGTCAGTCCTGTCGACGATGCTGCAGATGGTGAGCTCTGCTTTCATCCCGCTAGCGAGACTGGCAGTCTTCACCAAATCAGATAGCCGCCGAAAGCCAGAGAGGATTTCCTCCGATCCATAGTGACACACATCATTGGTGCCGACATGAGCGACCACCTGCAGATGGGTGCACCCTGTACCCTTCATGGCATCCGGAAGGACCCTTTCCACATCTGGAATGACTCCCCCCCGGTATGCACACAGAGTGCACATTGGTTTTCTTCCCCTCTCTTGCTGCCATATCCCTAAGGGGCCCCATTACGCGCCTGACGTTGGAACTCCCAACTACCAGTAAGCCCACCCTCTGCGACCGCCCGGATCTTGCAGACTGAGGGGCAACCTCTGGAACAGGACAAGCAGCCATGTCAGGCCGAAGATCAGTATCAGCCTGAGACAGAGCCTGAAACACTTCCCTTGACCCGTTATCCTTACATCATCTCCATACAGCCGTCCATGGTCCGAGATGCTGGAACTTTAAGTAAGCCTTCACGACTTCATGACTTCATCCAAAAATCCGAATAGTCGAATAAATTTTATTGGAGACAACGCACTGTCCCCCACCATAGCCGACAACCGAAAACTGTTGACCCTGTCAGTCATATGCATACCTGCCAAAGACATAAAAAAAGCAATTTACCAAAATTCACACACAACGCCACACTCGCGAACTAAACCACCACCAGAGAGCACCACCGATCACATCAAAATGACACCTACAAACACGCCACTCTCACAAACTAAATTCCACGCCGTCGTGACATCACACACCACAACAGCCTTACGTCACGGGTCAAAGCCGACGGGTGGGATCGGACACTTCGGTCGACCCCATTAAAAATGTATGTTCTTCAGTCACTAACACCAATGCCTTGTTTCTGAAGGACTGTCAGTAGAGATCTCACTATTACTGAGCCGACAGCTTTCCAAGAATCAATGTCTTCTAAAACATTTCATAATTTGTACTCTATAATTTCTTTCATGACTTGCAAATGGTTCACTGCAGCATATCCATTTCTAGTCACCTTTTTCCACTGTCTGATTAAAATCCAATTTTATTTCTATCCAATCTAAGTTAATTTTAGTGTACACTTTGTACATTACAGATGGGAAGGCTGATAGGTTTTATGATGTATCGTTGCCTCCTCATTGTGAAAAAGAGTAATTCACCTACAGCATTGTGCTGGATAAAAAAACTGAGGAGCCTACAGTTATTGTCAAAAGTTTAATCATATTGGGTATAAAATGAAATTTGTGACTGTATTAAAGACTTTTTGTTAGGGAGTGCACCACACTTAATGTCGGATTAAGAATCATAGCTAACTGTAGAAGTAACTTCGGGAGTCCCCAAGAGACGTGTGTTGGGATCCTATCTGTTCATGTTGTACATTAATGATGTTGTGGACAATATTAATAGCAACCTCAGACTTTTCTTCAAATGCTGCAGTTATCCATAACAAAGTACGGTTTGAAAGAAGAAGCATAAATATTCAGTCGGATCTTAATACGATTTCAAAGTGGTGCACAGATTGGCAACTGGCTTTAAATGTTCAGAAATATAAAACTACATCTCACACAACAAAAAAAAGTTGTATCCTATGATTGTAATATCAATGAGTCATGGTTGGAATCAGCCAAATTGTAAAAATACCTGAGTGTAATTTTTGTAGGGATATGAAATGGAATGATCACATAGGCTCAGTTGTTCGTAAAGAAGTTGGAACACTTCAGTATATGGTACAATACTGGCGAAGCGCAATCATCTACAAAGGAGACTGCTTACAAATCACTCATGCGACACTTTCTTGAATATTGTATAAGTGTCTGGGACCCAAGCGAAACAGGACTAACAGGGGTTATTTAACGTATACAGAGAAGGGCAGCATTCTTGGATGGTTACAGGTTTGTTTGACCTGTTTGAGAGTGTTACAGTGATTCTGAAGAAACTGAACTAGCAGATTCTTGGAGATTCGCGTAAACTATCGCGAGAAAATTTATTAACAAAGTTTCAAGATACTGGTATAAATGTCTCTATCAATATACTACAATCCGCTACATTTCACTCACATTGGGATCGCGTGGGCGAGTTTAAAGTAATACAAGAACGTACAGAGGCATTTAAACAACTGGTACAAAGACATATATCCTCTGCCATGCACTTCACGATGGTATGCAGAGTATGTACGTAGGATGTAGACGCGAAGAATTTGAAGCATTTAGGAGAAATGAGAGGGGGGGGAGGGGGGAGGTGAGAACTACAGACAACAATTAAGCGTTAATGCCGGAAGTGGAGGACTCACCATCTTTAACTTTCGTGGCGGCGTTCTTCTGTTTAACGTCGGCTGCTTTGCGCTTCTCAGACAAATCGGAGAGTTTATGAGCTCTTTTTATGGCCCGTTGCTTTTGTCTGTGGCTGAGTGGCTTATAGATACCGTCGTTTCCTAGCAAAATATGTAAACATCAACAACACAATTTTAATAATATCAATATTCTAACATTGCATTAATAACTTACTTAAGCCCGGTATCACAGGATCCTTTTGTTTCCTTGCCTTCCGCCCCGGGCCTTTCTTTTGTCGGCCATCCCCAACAAAGTGGGCTTTCCTTCCCATATTTTGTTACTAAAAGATACTATGGTTTATGGGCACACGCGTAAAACACGTCATAACCTCAACTACACAACAAACACAGCCACCACGAGCATAACACTTTCTACCAAGTACCAATGATCTTCCGCATGTCTGCAGACATCACTCTCGTCAAAGCGTAAACAAACCAAGGAGGTTATTTTATTCGCCTTGTAAACAAACCGTGCTATGACTAAACAAACATGTCACTATGCGAAGATACTGCACCCATTATTTATAAATAAACACATAAACCAAAGGACTAGACATTAAATCCCGTATCCATATGGACCGAACATTCACACATCACTCCACCATCACATCGACAACCCAACTGGCCCGTAGAGACACTCTACTAATTCGATGCCATACTGGTAAGCATAACATTCAGAGATAGTTAAAAACCGTTTAATATATTAGCGTCATGTACTCTCTCCCACCATCGCCCAGCACTTAGACCAGCTCTTGCCAGAGAATCTGCTCTATATTTTTACACATTTTTCACTCACATTATAGCATCTGAATCAGTCCATAAACATTCTGTAATTTTTTAAGTGTATATTTGGTTTTTCAGCTTCCTCTTCTGCTACTAAAACTTACATTCTTGAGACCTAGCTGCAGTTTCTTCGTCAGTTCTGGTGCACGGTTTCTATTGAAATGTTTTAGTTTCTTTTAGTTTACATCTTACGCCTCTGTTCTCAATGTCGTCTTTTTTCTCCGTTTTCAATTTGTTGCAATGCTAGTCTTAACTCTTCTGAATCATCATGGACATTTCTGAACCATTTATTTTTGGTTTTATATTTGCAAAAGTAGTTGAACAGGTGTTAACAATAACCTAGTTTCTGGTTATCTTGATATAGGGCAGCAAAGGCAATCCTTTGTCGCATTGTAGGCCTATCTCTTACTAATTCACTTTCCTGATCTCCATTGTCCATTTGGTTGGTGAGTCTTGTTGATTATTGTTCTGATTCCTCTACATGCACATCCAGATCTACATCTATACTCTGCAAACAACTGTAAAATGCATGGCAGAGGGTGCGTCCCACTGTATTGGTTGTTAGGATTTTTCCCCATTCCATTCATGTATGGGGCAGGCCAAAAATGATTGTTTAAATGCCTCTGTGCATGCTGTAATTTATCTGGTCTTATCCTCACGATCCCTATAGGAGCTATATGTAGTGTGTTGTAGTATATTCCAAGATTCCTCACTTAAAGCCAGTTCTTGAAACACTGTCGTTAAAGTTTCTTGGTATACTTTTTGTCTATCTTAGAGAGTCTGCCAGTTCAGTTCTTCCAACATGTCAGTGAACTATTCCGCATGTCAAACAAAGCTGTGACCACTTGTGCTGCACTTCTCTATATATATTCAATATCCCCAGGTAGTCTTATTCAGTTGAGCAATATTCTAGGATAGGGCACATGAGAGATATGTAAACATTCTCCTTTATAGACTGATTGCATTTCCCTAGTATTCTACCAATAAACCGATGTCTCCTACTTGCTTTACCCACAGATGAGCTGATGTGATCTTTCGACATCATTTCCTTATGTATGAGTTTACAGATTCTAGCTGTGACCCACTAATTATTAATAAGATATTATATTTTTGTGAAGTTCACAATTTTACATTTTTGAAAATTTGCGAAAAGCCTGTAGTTACTATCAATACTGTCTGTAAGATCATTAATGTACAACATGAACAGCAATGGACCCAAGTTGCTTCCCTGGGGTACTCCCAAAGTTTCTTTTACATCTGTCAATGACTCTCTATGCAAGATAACATACCACGTCGTCCGTACTAAGTAATCTTCAATCCCATCACATACTTCGCCTCATACTCTGTATGATCATACTTTTGGTAACAATTGTAGGTCGAGAAAACTGAACCTACCTAACTGCCTTGATGTATGGGTTTAAAGATGTCAACTGAAAAATGTGCGAGCTGTGTTTCACATGATCTACGTTTTCAAAATTCATTCTGATTGGCATGGAGGAGGTCGTTCTGTTCGAGATACTCACTGAAATGTCAAGGACATTGGACGATAGTTTTGTGGATCACTTCTCTTACCATTCTTGTACACATGTGTGACTTATGCTTTCTTCCAGCTACTGGGCTCAGTTTTTTATTTGAGGGATCTACAATGATTATAGCTAACAGAGGGGCTAACTCAGCTTTAAACTGGGTATAGAATTTGATAGGGATTCCATCGGCCACTGGGGCTTAGTTTAGTTTTCAGCTGTTTCTCAACCCCACTGACATTAATACCTATCTGACACACTTTTTCAGTGATTTGGGAATTAATTTGTGGCAATACTTCTGGGTTTTTTGTTGTTAAGTAACACTCGAAAAGCCTTTCTGCTTTTGCTTTGTTACTCTCAACTTCATTTCCATTCTCGTCCATGAAAGACTGGACACTAGTTTTGGTGCCTCTAACAGTCTTTACATATGACCAGAATTTCTTTGGCTTTTTGGAAAGATCATTTGGCAATATTCTGCTATGGTAGCCACACAAGGCTTGACACATTGGTCTCTAGACTACTAAATGCCCTTCATTCAGCACCTATCTATTTATAAACCTATACTTTACTTTAAACCTATTATGTAATAGTCTCTGTTTCTTTAGAAGTTTCTTAACAATGACTGTATACCATGATGGATCTTTCCCATTATGAAATGTTCTACTGGGTAAACATCGCTTCAGTGCTTGGTCAACTATTCTTTTAAACTTGAGACATAGTTCCTCTACATACTCCTGTCCTGAGTTAAGTTTGAAGTTCCTCACTGAGGTATAACACTGTCGTTTCTTGTCTAGTTTGCCTAATCTAAAAAAACTCTTGTGTGCACCTCACACACACTGTCAGCTACTTGGATAGCTGCCTCTGCTGTGCAGTGCAGACCCTCAACCCTATGGAGGAAGTGTGGAAGTCACAGCTTAGCTTGTCACAGAAGCCTTGGAGTCCGTCTGCCTTCTTTTATGTAACTCTCGTTGTTTTGGTCTTCAACTTGAATAGTGTTTCGCTTGTCTATGTTGTTTCAGGTTGAACAACGAAGCAGCAGTGCTAGAATTTGGTGTTAGCTTTGAGAGATGTCTTCTTGTAAGTTTGTCAAATGTTTTGTTGTGCTACCTTCAATTTCATTGTTCAGATTTCTATCGATGCTTTCTCATTTGAGTTCCATGACATCATTCAACTAGGATATCTGAACCTGTAGTGCTACACTAGGTGGATGGCACGTGGGATGTATAATAATACTACCCAAATCCGATATAGCATAGTTTTTATTTCCACAAGAGCTTTACAAGCGAGATACAACTCCACACTCTGAGCCCATTAAGTGAACTGCTGGTCATAAATCGCGCATGCGGCGTTGGTCGGCCACCAAAAAGGTTCTTTGTTGTCACAGAGTTCCCACAGAAATCCTCCCTCCCCTCGCCGCCATAGCAAGGAGCACTGTGGGCGAAGATGCACAGAGTGCAGAAGCGTTGAGGCAACTTGGAGATGGAGTGGTCATCCATGTGCCGTGTGGAGGCGGAGGATGTGTTGTCATCAGTTGCAAGGTCAATACTGGAAAAGATGTACACTGCATCATGTACAGGTGATAATCATGGAAGCACACTAGCACATGGTGGGTGTGGCCAAAGTGTGACTGATTGCTGCTGTCAGAGGTTGGAAGTGCGGTGGGACGTCACCGGAGCAGACGGTGGTGACGAAGTTTGGTCACGAGACAGCATGCATGGGGCTATGACAGAGGGGATACAGTCAGTGTAAAAACGGAAGGTGAGAGCGGCAGTATAAGTGTCACATGGTAACTTCATTGTTTTGTGAAAGTGATGGACAATTGAGCTGTTTGTGATCTGCTAACCTGAGTACTGCCCCTCACTGAGGAGGTCGTTGTCAATCAACTTGATGTTGCGGTCTTTGGGGAGGAAGTCATGGACATCAACTCACAACTCGAAAGCTGGATGTATGTCAACAGTCATGGGAGAGTTGTCGGAAGAAGAAGTATGGGGAGTACAGTCTGGTAAAGCTTCTTTCAGTGTCCACCCTGACTTGAGATGGTTAACGGACAATGTCATAGGTTTCCCATTTAATAATATATTTAAAGTACGATCGTCCCTCCTAAGTATCTTGTGAGGACCAAATATGGGGGCTATAAAGCTGGACGTACTGTGTCATCACGTAAAACCAAAGATAAAAAATTCACATTGTTTCAGTGCCTTGTTTAGAAAAATTGTCAGCACCAATTGTGGTAGAGGGAGATGTACACAGACGTGAACGATAAGTCACTTACTTGTCAGTCCAGGTGTGGCAGGTCTGAAGTCATAATTGAAGATTCTTGCAGCATAAAGTCTGCCAGCAGGGCTAGCACTTCACCATATAGAATTTCAGGAAGTGAGACTCCAAGATAGAGTTTGTGGTCCATACCGACTCCCAGAAGCACCCATGGCAGTTCCTCTGTCCAGAGTCCACAGACGCATATGAGAACAATCTTTTTGGTGCATTGCCACCACTTGATGAGCCCTTTGTTCCATGGGTGATAGGCTGTCGTTCTGAATTTGCAAGTGCCAACCACATTCTACAGCTCAAGGTAGAGGACTGATTCGAACTGATGACCTTGGTTGGTTGCGATGGACTTGGAATAGCCAAAGCACGAAATCCATATTTCGAAGACTGTAATGGCGGACTCTACCGTTATATTTTTAAGTAGTACAGCTTCTACCCATGAGTGACATGGTCCATCACTGATAGCACCGATAGCTATTAGAAATGGGGAGTGGTCCCCTGAGACTGAGGTGCATGAGGCTGAGCATGTCGTGAAACGTTGCTGTATGGCATGGGACATATGCACAAGTCCAAAATTTGCAGTCCTTCTTCACGTTAAGCCATACTAAATGGCCCATCACGAGGCGGTTAGTTGCATGTACACCAGGATGTACTAAGTTATGTAACTGGTTGAAAATGGCATGGCAGAATGCTTGAGGAACAAGAGGATGTGACCATTTTTGCAAAAATCACAGAGGATTGGATGGATCACATCAGGGGTAGGCCAAAGTTTGATCTGTAACTTCGTGGTGGGGTCATGGAGAAGAGCCTGTAACCGCTCATCTTGCTATTGCACTTCAGCGAACTGTTTGTAGTCAAAGTAGTTGATGCATGAGGAGTAAACTGCCATGACGTTTTCTGCACTGTTCAGATAACGTATGTTGGTGATGAACTGTGCAACATAATCCAAGCGCCGAAACCATAAGGGGAGAGGGTCCATTGGCGAGTTTTATCCAAAACTCTATCAAGAGTGGTCTGTGGTGCATGTAAATGATCAGAGGTGGTCATTTAATGTCTTGCCAGAAGTAACATAATTCTTCATAAACTGCGAATAGCTTTCAGTCGTACACTGACCACTTGCATGACGAAGGCGAGAGCTTGTGCTGTTGGTCATCTGCACCCCTTGTTGCAAGACAGTGCCAATAGTGAAATCACTCACATCAGCGGTTATGATGAGCTGGGAGTTAACTAGCTAGTGTACCAAAGTAGTGGCTCAGTCGAGGCAATCTTTAATGCACTCAAAAGAGGATTGCGCCTCTTACATGCATGTGAGTGTACATTTCCCTGTAACTTTCTTGCTGGTGAGGGCTTGAGTGAATGGCGCCTGAAAGCTAGCTGCCTGTGGAAGGTGCTTCCATAAAAATTTACCATGCTTAAAAACTGGTGTATTTCTTGGTAGTCCAGCAGTGCCGGTAATTGTTGAATGGTCTTTGTATGCTGTGATGTAGGCCAAATGCTAGAGGCGTTTATTACATGACTGAGGTAAATGACTTCCTTTTATCGAAGTTGGCAGTTCTCTTATTTGATTATGGGAATCATGGGAGTTATGGGAGTCATCACCTAGTGAGAAAATTAGGATGTCATCGAGTTATGTGTATCAGAGCGGAAACTTGAATAATATGATATCAATAAAGTGTTTGAACAGCGTTCTCAACAAACCGAAAGGTGTAATAGCCGCTCTTTTAATATTGTGTAGGCACATAGAGATTTACAGGTATAATATCTTGCACATTAAACACAGATGTGTTAGCCAGATAATGAGTGAAATCCTAAATGTTTGGAACTGGATTGTTGTTCAGTATAGTGCAAGTATTGAGAACTCTATAGTCAGCTCACAACTTGATAGATCCACCTTTTCCGGCATCCAGTTTGATGGATAAAGTCCAGGAACAGTCGTACAATGGCAGATGAAGGAGTGAGTCTATTGCTGCCTTAGTGAACCAGAGTAAACCCAGCCATAACTGATGCCGTCTGTGATGTACCAGGGAACTGGGCATAGTGAAAATCTTATGAAGCATTCCGTTTTTAATGGCACATTGCACAGATATGTTTTGCAGGAAAGGGCACATTAGAGGAGGTATGCTGGAGAGCACAGTACTGGCCTTTGTGTCAGTTGATGAAGATGGCGCTGTAAGGGTATCTACAGATCGTAGAAGAGCTTCAGGGTCGATTCGGTGCAGAGGGGCAGAGGGGATATCGGAACTGACCCGAAGTGGTCGATATAACAAGTAGAAATGACGCCATCTGATGTGGAACTCTTCCTTCGTGGATTCTATGAAGGATAGCATCGTTTTCATGTTGGAGACGATGTTCGTCATGTGCATGCTGTACTCTCTGAAAACGGTCGATGATGCGAAGGCAGTCCAGAAGATACTGATGGCTTCAGGGTGTTATCGTGGATGGCGGAAGCTGGTGCGTAAATTGGGCGTTGCCGTTGTGCCAGGCCATCGAGCGAGTGTGGCTGACAGGTTCTGTGGCAGAGCAGCCATGAGCCTTGAGAGTCAACATGCTGCCAAACAGATCGGAAACCAAACTGCACTCAATACTGACGACTATAGATGTCCAGATGAAAACATCGTCAAAATAGAGGTCCAGTGTGCAGGGCTATCCATAGACTCTGATTATCGAGTTGTCAGCTGTACGAAGCTGTATGGGCGAGCAGGCAGCCCTCAGGAAGAATAAAAAATAGGCTATGAAATACTGATTTCCAATCAGAAGTCGACAGGAAATATTGGTCAGCGATGTGGTGGAGTGTGAAGAGTTTGTTTTCATGAAGAGAGCGAAGTGGGTGAGAGCTGTCGTCATCACTGTGAGTGACTAGGAGCTTAGTTAGCTGGCACAGTTCAGTAGACCCGCGAACTGTGCATCGAGTTTGGGAAATCACATGGCGGACGACAGTTGCCAGAAAATTCACTGAACTGTGCATGACACCAGCAGAAGCACTTCTGCACAGGTGCAGGTGCAATGTGGTTGGTGAGTGGGTGAGGCGTCTTGTGACTTCATGCAGGTCATCACCCCAGTCAGACGCAGTGACGTCAGGGTCGATTAGGGTCAGGCGAGATGAGATCAACTCATGGTAGGTGGAAGCTCGGTTTTGCTCCCACTGTAGTTGCAAGTCAGATTCCACGCCATTGATGTCTTATTAATATATTGTCGATGGTGAATGATGGAAAATATTCTATCTGCAAGTTTAAGGCAAGCATCCAATGGTTCTTTTTTATGGGTGGCAGTTCCCAGTTGGACTTGCAGAGGAAGTTTGATGATCCATAATGTCCATGGTGTGTGGTCAGGCATGAGGTGGAGATCAATTTGAGTGTGTAGGCGACGCTACAGTTCTATGAAGAGTTGTCCTTTAAATATTTTTCATAGATGACATGATGTAACTTTTCTTCTAGGGAACAGGTGATGCTACTTTCACAATGTTATATTTTTTGTCTGAGGGAGAGGTGAAGATGACATCACTTATTGTATCGATGTATTCCATCAAATAACTAAGTAGTGTCGCGAATTTCGTTCTGTCACTGAAGATGTCACTCATAGCTAAAATGCTGTCAGCAATGGCTAACCACAGGCTTGGTTGATATGGCTGAAAATGTGGTAGCTTAAGAAGTGACCTCTGTCCAGTCAGTTGCCAGCTTGACATTCGTAGGGGAGAATAGCAATGCAATTAGAGTTCCTAAACAATGTGATTTGATGTGCTGTAGGTGAGACCTGTAACCGAACCAGCCGATTCCACGCATGACCGATTCACTGCTCTACTTTAAATATCCGAATCGCATGTAATCGAACCGTTTTTAACGTTACATAAAGGGGAAAGAAATCCTTTTTCATTGCTAACGCGACAATATTTAGCTTTATGACTTGCTAATGTTGCTTAATACGGAAGTAATAATGTGCAGAACAACTTCTGTATCGTTCTGTAGCGTTGGCCACGCTATGGAAAGTGAATCCGTCTAGCAGTCAGGTTTACGGCACTCCGCGCATGTACCACTACCTGCCGGGACTGCCTTACAAAAAAGAAGAACTTTCGTTCCTCCCGCGCTGACAACATATCGCTTCTCAGAAATATGCACCTTTTAGTTAGCCCAGTAGAGAAGATTCATTGAAACTACACAATATTACACTGTTACTATTAACATTAACAACAACCTCGAACACAAATTTTGACATGTGTTACCCAACAGAATACTATTATTAGCAAGGCAACTATTTATGTTTTAAACTTCTCTCCGATGCGAGATGTGGACAATGGGGTTCGATTTTTAGGATTGGTTCACCACACAAAATATTATGTACACACGCAACACTTTATATGACCTACCCGGATTTTGTTTTATCCACACCCCTGTAGCAAACAGCTTGCAGCTATGTACGACAGGTCCACCGAAAGTAAAGTACATCTACAACGATGGTTTTGTCGCCAGCTCTGAAGGAGCAGTTTCGATTCTTTTTTCAGTTTATACTATTTTAATGTGCCAGAAGTAAATTTACTTTAATGACTTTTGTGGCATCAATTTTACTTGGAAACAGGATGGAGGCAGATTGAGATGTGACTTAATGACTGCCATCTTTACATTGAATAGTTATGTAAAGTTAATATTTTGTTGAACTAATTTAAAGCTAAGAAATCTCATTAAACTGAACTTTAGAATGACATATGAAAGCGACTGACCATTCAGAATGACACAAAATTTAGATTTAACAGAATTGACAGGATATTTTGGATCGGTATATCACTTTGGGACAATGATAATAACAAATACTTTTAAGAAAACTGTATTAGAACTTTGGCAAACCATGGGTTGACTGTAATATTCTGATACACTGCTGCAGACTATTAATACTAAAATATCTTGCCTGATTTGTTGCAGTTGTATTGGTGTTGAAGTTGGTGCTTGCTGTGCGAAATTTTAGATAGGCTCTTCATGTCTCCAGTGACGGAATTAATTAATAACTACCACCCACTTGCGGTAGCTATGTTAACTTGCTGTATCATAGGCTCCATATTCCATCATATAAAACCAGCTGAATATTCTTGCTTTCCGCCACAAAATAACCTGGAGATAGCTTCAGGAACCATAAACCACTGCCACACCAAAAATTAAGCACTTTTATTCAGAATTGTTCTCGTTTAAGGCTCACATCGACACATTCACTGTCAAGGTTCGACTGCAACTGCTCTGGTTTTTCGTTCTTTCCTCCATTACGGTGCTCGCTCCAGGGTCATCCAAAAGACTGACAGTCGAAAATCCGTAGGAGAATCCATACCTACTAGATACCATTTAGTTTAAATGAATTACATGTTCTAATACCCTTAGCATGTTACATTCAGTACATTTATAACTTACATAAGACCACAAAGCCAACAACAACAACAACAATTAATTTTTCACAAAATACTCTCCCCTTCCAACGAACCTTTATTACAAAAATTACACTTGTGCTTATTGACATTGTTATAGAGATTTCCTTAATACTAACCTTTTGTATACAGTCGATCATTATACTTGGTCGATTTTCACTCGATGCTGTTTACATAAAATAAATTTTTTATAGACTTTTAACTGTATTGTCACATATGGAAACAATGCAACTGGCTGCACGGCGCCCAGAGCGAATGAATTTGCTTGTAGCGTGGATGACACCTGATCGAAAGTGAGTGAATGCAGATTCAACCAATTACAATGAGTGACTTGGATGTAACCCACTTTGTGAGCCGAATGGAGTTCATTGCAAAATCACAGAGTATGTTGTCTGACACACTCCATTGTGCAGCACCATTATTCACTCACAGAACAGTGTATTGAAGAGTGTCCCTATTAGTTTTAATAAGTTGAGTTGCGTGGAGGTTGTTATCAATAGCACCAGGTACTGTGGCTGGAGAACTGTTGTCCGAATGCGTCAGTTGTGCAGCACAATGAGGAGCACAACTGCAGCAATGTAGTTATGCAATAGGCACAAATGTCCAAATTAAGCGCGAACATGGTGGTAAGGGTCAGCAATTTGGTGTTTCACTACGTGGATGATATAGGGAACATATAATAATACAATCTGAGTCTGACATAGCAGACTTTTTATTTCCATTTGAGCTGTGCACGTGAGATACAATCACACACTCTGAAACCATTAAGCGAACTGCTGGTCGGAGATCATGCACATGGTCTCAGTCGATGTTCCTTGTTCCTATGGAGTTTCCACAAATACATGCCCTCAGTCAGCCAATGCTCGCTAGCTACTTCTCGCAGTTCAGTCTGTCTAGTATACTTTGTGCCACAAGAAAAG
Organism: Schistocerca piceifrons; assembly: GCF_021461385.2. Classification (NCBI taxonomy): domain Eukaryota; kingdom Metazoa; phylum Arthropoda; class Insecta; order Orthoptera; family Acrididae; genus Schistocerca; species Schistocerca piceifrons. The sequence goes on along the minus strand of NC_060140.1, from coordinate 855,779,871 downwards.
GCGTTTGCGAGACAGAAACGACAAGGCACACCTGCCAACACTATCTCGATGCTGTCCACTGGAACAGCTTATGTGGCGAAACAAGCACTGTATCATTTGTGAGATACAGTGTGTGCCGGGACTTACCCCAGTTCACTGCCAGTAGTGCCACATCACCAAAATGCGTCTGTGTGTAGCACACAAGTAGTGCACCACAATTTAAAAACGAAATTAAAAGTTCAAGTTGTTTTTCCAAACTTTGTCAGCATTTTCTTTAGTATTTTAATGATTAAATATCAAGTCTCAGATTGATCAGATGAATATCTTTCTCTAAATAAATGTTTTGAAGAAAAAAATAAGTGGCGCTAAATAATAAAACTACGAAGCCATAATTCGGTCATATTGTGCAGATGAATGTCAAAATTAACTGGTACAAGTCCTAATGTGATTAAAGCAATATTTTGGTCAGAATTCACATTTTTAAGAAAAATTGAAGGTGCTGAATATTAAAGACTTAGCAATATGAAAATTTATATGAAGCTTCAGTTCAGTGTAAAAACATTAACTATGACACCCCACTGAGCTACCTCTAATAGTTTTCGAGTAATTCACTGAAAACTAAATTTGGAACAAAAAGTCCTTATTTGTAGTGGATTAAGTATCTATTATGTTAATACTAGAAAGTTCTGACTACAGCACGTGATGAAACCTGTTAAATAACAGACTTATAACAAGTTTCAACACTTTAATGTTAATGACAACCAAAACAAGGTCTCTTAAAGTTGTAGTTCAGAGGCCATGTTCTACTATCTATTCCATTCTAAAAATCCTAGATGGCAATGTTTAAATACAGGCGAGCTAAAACTTTTTCTGTGATTTTAACCAACTACATACATACAAAAATCACGAAGCCGACAGGTGTGGCCAAGCAGTTCTAGGTGCCTTTGTCTGGAACTGCGCGACCGCTACGGTGGCAGGTTCGCATCTTGCCTCGGGTATGGATGTGTGTGATGCCCTTACGTTAGTTAGGTTTAAGTAATTTTAAGTTCTAGGGGGCTGATGATCTCAGATGTTAAGTCCCATAGTGCTCTGAGCCATTTGAACCATTTGAAAAATTACGAAAATTCAAAATAAATACACTTAAGCGTTATAAAATATTGTGTGTCTGAGAAAGTGGCCGTTTAGAGGCTTCCACCATGGGCATAGAGTGGATAACAGCAGATGGTCCCTTGGCCATCCGCTGCACCCATATGTAAATATGGCCTGAGAGACAACACTGGACATCACTTCGGACCCAGCTACCATACGATAGGCGTCAGTCAAATGCTGGAGTACGTGCTGCCTCATATGACGACGCAGACGGGCTGTTACTAAACGCATATTTTCAGCAATAGTAGAAAGTGAACTCACAAGGACTGTACACCATCCTGGATTGTTTAGATTTTTGAAAAGACTTCACTTCACACCCAGCAACCGTATGTCCATGTCAGTCAAACGCTGGTATATGCGATGCCTCGGATGACGTCACTGTCAGACCGCATTTAAACTCATGTTTGCGGTACAAATAGGAAGTGAAATCGCGAGGACTGTACACTGTCCTGGAAAGATTAGATTTTGCGGAAGTAACTGTTAGTGTGCTACCCATAATGTCAACAAATCCGTGTGAGAAGTGGTGATAGTTATTTTCCACTTCTGTGGCGAGCAATAATTTTGATTGTCAGAAGTCAGGGTGAAAGACCATTTAATGGGAAGACACATTAGAGGTCGCCTCTGAACTGCTCCTGGTGCTGTTTTGGATATAGAGATTTATTATTTGTATTAACACCATGAATATTAGATGTTGCACATGTGGAAACTACATCTATCAATTAGAACTCAAAATCTTCATTTATAATCATAGTTCCTGACCCAGCTGTCTGAATAGAGAATAGAAAAAATTTCTTTCAGTGGGCAGGACAAGAATGTGTACTGGCAGATTGGAAACTATGGTCAGTATGTTCTTCACTGCTTCCTGGCTGACCACAAAAATAGTTTACAGGCTCTCGTAAAAGATGGCCAACAATATGTTAATATTTTATGCTACTGATAATTTATTATTATTATTATTAACCTGTCGTCCCACACCTACTGGACATTTTCCCTCATAGGATGGATATTCGCTTAACTAAATAGAAAGGAAAAAGCTTGGTCATCATGAGGCCTAGTGGCTTTCTCATTTCATTGGCCAAATAGTACTCTTTTTGCGATAATAAATTATAGATCCTCGCGAGGAACTTAGACTACACAAATATAATTGTTCTAAATTCTTAAGCAAGTAATACTGAAATAAATATGCAGTTACTACTCAAGAACTACTTTTCCAATGATTTGATAATATCTCTTTCCTCATAAAAACCATTACTAAATCATGTCAGATATCAGCAATTGTATAGGTGTAAAAATAAAGCTGTTACAATGCAGGATCCTGACTTATTCTTGCCTTTATATAAATTTCTTCCCTCTATGGGGCAGTGTGTTATGTAAGATTATATTTGTCGCCCTTTTTACTAGAGCCTGGAAACTATTTTTGCAGTCAGCCAGAATGTGATGGAGAACAAACTGACCATAATTTGCAGTCTGCAGACCCACATTTTTCTAGCGCTCACTGAAAGGAAATGTTTCTACTTGCTACTTCCTCAGCGGTATGATAAGGAATTGTGATTATAAATAAAAGTTTTGAGCTCCAACTGGTTAATACATTCAGAAAAAGTTCACACGCAGAAACATAATAACATTCCTGATAATAATAACAATATCCCTATCATCAACAGCACTAGTAGCAGTCCAGAGGCGACCTCTATGGTAAGTTCCAAGTAGACTGGTCTACCCCCCCCCCCCCCCCCCCCCCCGATTTCTAATCATCAAAGAACTGCTCGCAACAAAATTGGAAAATAATCGCACCATTTGCCACATGGTTTTGTCAACACTATGAGCGACACACACGCAGTTACTTTCATGAAATCATAGCGATCCAGGATGATGTACAGTCTTCGTGAGTTCACTTCCTACTTTTACCAAACACATGTTTGGTAGTAACCTGGTTGTGGCGCCCTCCGAGGCTGGGTGTAAGCTCGCATTTGACTGACATGGAAAGATTGGTTGCTGGGTGCGACGTGTCTTTTTTTTTTTTTTTTTTTTAACAAGAGGTGGAGCCCCTCCACGGCCACACCGGCATGATGGCCAACACAATAGGTCTACTGCCATCTCTGCATAAGGATTAGTATTCACCAAAGTGAGGTGTCGCAGGATGTGGGTACTGCGATGTTTGCGTACGTCTGGTTAAGGTTAACCATTAATACGCGCTCATCTGGAGATAGATTGGGTCTAAATCGAACGAAGGGTAGCGGTTTGAAGGGCAGAGGAAAAAAAGTGCCAAGGCAAGAACCAAGGGAAAAAAACCTCTGCTATAGTTAGGTCGGGTGGTTAGAGCAGTAGCGGTTGTCTTATTGCCTGTGATACGTTGTGCAAGGATAGGCTTTGTTAGTAGTGGGTATCATGCATGTCGATACCTTGACATTGAGTGGTTGTGCTGTTCGGAGGCTGGCGCTGGGTGCTGGAGCAGAGTCCTCGTTCAGCGTCAGCAACCTGCAGTAGTTAGTTTTATTATCGTTCTTGTGTCCGATAGGTCATATACGGGAGGCACAGTCCGAAGGAATGTTTGTGCGTCTGTGGGCGAGCTCGTCGGTGTCCCTGCTGTGGCCTGTTGGTCGGCTCTAATAGCAGCTGGTAGTTACCAGTCAGTGTTGCTGATATGCAGGGGCTTGCCGACGTTTGTCGCTTGTTTGCGTGTGTAAGTTTACCATAGATGGCTATGCCCTAGCTAGCAGTGTCTTTGGCCGCTTGTGCTTCCACCTGTGGTTGTGATCGTAGTTTCCCAGAGTGAGGATGAAAGGATTGTTCGAGTGTCTCGAGTTCCTGTATAGTCGTGTGGCGTGTTTCTTGAATACTTCCTTGAGGGTATCAAGGCGGTATTCATGGTGAAGATCCACGGTGCGTGTGTAGCGTGGAGCATTGCTGATGATTCGTAGCACCTTGTTCTGTATGATCTGCAGGCGGCGCAGTCGTGTATGAGCTGCATATCCCCAGATGGGAGCTGCGTACGTCATCGGAGGTCTAATCAGTGTCATGTATATGGACCTCGAGACCCTCCTATTCAGTGTGCTTTCCCTGTTGAGCATTGGGTAGAGCTGTTTGAGCCTCGCGTGCGCTCGGTTGGCAACGTACGCGATGTGGTCCCCCCATGTAAGTTTCCGGTCCAGCCAGACACCAAGGTATCCGACTTTCTCCCGGAAACGTGTTGGGCGTGTATGTAGTGTTATCGGTCTACAGTGTTGATGTTTGCGCAGTAGTTTCGGTCTACGTGTAAACAGAACTGCTTCGCACTTGTCGACGTTTACTTTAATACGCCATCGCTCCAACCAAGGTTCAGCTGTTCTGAGTGCTGTCTGTATTCGTGAATTGATGTTCGACTGTTTCCAATCTTGTGCAAGGTTGGCGGTGTCATCCGCGTAGATGACTAACGTCGTGTTTTCTGTTGCTGGGAAGTCGTTAATGTACAGGTTAAACAAGATGGGCCCTAGGATGCTTCCTTGGGGTACTCCAGCTTAGAAACGTTGTTGTGTTGATTGTTTATCCTGCACATTAGTCTTGAAACACCTGTTCGTGAGATATGAGTGTATGAGGCGTACGAGTCCGTCCGGGAAACCAGCTTCGCTTAGTTTGGGTATGAGTCCGTTGTGCCAGAGGTGGTCGAAAGCCTTTTCGATGTCCAGGAACACGGCCCTGTGGCTTTGTTCATGTTGTAGCCGTGTGTTATATGTTCGACTACACGGAGGAGTTGTTGTGTTGTCGAGTGGCGATTCCTAAAGCCGAATCGCTCCGGTCTTAGGGTGTCATTGGCGATGCAATGCCTAGTGATAGGTTTTGGTATTACCTTCCCAACAATCTTGCTGAGCGAACACAGACTGATAGGTCGGTAATTTTGTGGGAGGGAGTGGTCTTTCCCTGGCTTCCTGAACATCAGGACTTTGGCCGCCTTACAAAAGACAGGGAAGTATTGGTGTTTCAGGATGGCATTAATTAAGTGTGTCAGGTATTCTACGGCTTTATCCGTGAACCCCTGTAGGACACGGTTTTGAATGCCATCAGGCCCAGGGGCTTTTCTAGCGTTAGTGTGCTTGATAGCCCATGTGGTTTCATTTGTGCTAGTATGTCTAATTTCGTTGCGCGAGGGTTGGGCTACCAGTCGTGTAACCTCCTGGTCCGTTTCAAGTGTGAATACTGGGTCTGAGGGAACCAGATTCGGCGTGGAAGACGATGCAAGTGTTGTGGCCATAAGCTCTGCCTTCTCCGTCACGGAGTAGGCTGGGCCGTCTGGTCCTTGTAACGTGGGAATGTAATGTTTCTCCCTGGTGAAGTGTCTGGCCAGCTGCCACACGCCAGGACGTGTGGTATCCTGCCCAGCGAGTTTTTTCCCCCATTGCTCGTTTCTGAATGTTTGTATTTTATCCCGTATTATGCCGTGGAGTCTGTTGACGTGCAGTTTATAGAACGGGCGCCTGGTACGCTGCCAGTATCTCCTGAGGCGGTTCCTCATTGAGATAAGGCCCAGGATCTCCTGGGGCAGGGCCGTCGAGTGTTGTCTTGGTGTTGTATATGGAATGGCGTCAGTCATTGCGTCTTGGACGGCAGTTGTGAGAGCCTCTACAGCCTCATCGATTTGCTGTGTGTTGTTCATTTCGTGGGTGTCAGGAATGCGACTATCAAGCGTTTCCTTGAACAGTGTCCAATTCGCGCGCTTGTAGTTAAGCATCCTGCGTGGTTCGTTGTCCTGCAGTGTTTCTTTCGCGTGCAGTATCACAGGCATGTGGTCTGAGTCCAGATCGTTTTCAACCGTAAGGTTGAGTGTGCATGTGATGCCCTTTATGAGGGCTATGTCTAACACGTCTGGCCTATGTCGAGCCTGTGTAGGCACGAACGTGGGAACGTCCGGCCCAAGTATAATGTTGTTTCGGCCTAGTGCGTGTTCGTACAGTTTCTTGCCGTTGGAGGTTCGTATTCGTGAGTTCCAATCGGGGTGTTTTGCGTTTAGGTCTCCAGCGGCTATTACCCGCGGTGCTATGTTGAGTACTGTGCTGATATCGCTTGTTATTATGTTTTTGGAGGATTGTACATCGATACCAGTGTGGTGTTGGCTCCGTTGAACTTGACCCTGACGGCCGTGGCCTATAGTCTTTCCAGCACAGGGAACTCGATGTTCGTGCGTTCTATCTCTCTGTGTATGATGATTGCTGTGCCGCCTCCCCTCCTGCCATCCGCTCGGACGGTATCATAGACGCAATACCCAGGGATGTTTAGTTGTTTGCGAGGCGTAAGCAGTTTTTCGTTCACAAGAGCGATTCGGATACCCTTTCGCTCCATGAACGCGGCCATTTCGGCTTTCTTGCTTGCGATCCCGTTGGCATTCCAAAACAGGATTTGTGTTAGCGTCTGTGTTTTGGGGCTGGTGTGGCGTATTATCCATGTAGTAGTGTAAAACCTGGTGTGATAGTGGCTTGGAAGCTAGTCCAGTTGAGCGTACTCGACATGAACTACATGAAGAGTTGTGAGACACACCATAATCTTCGTGACTATTTCGGTGGTCGTGCGTCCGGGGAATAATGTTTCCATTATTCTCTGGAATGTTGACATAATGTTGGGCATGTCGGCCTGCTTGTTGTTGGTCGTGTTAGCGGCCGCTGTCTCTCTTCTGTGTCTGTGGCCATATTTATATATGGGCGCAGCGGATGGCCGAACGGGACATCTGCTGTCAGCCAGTCTAGGCATGATCAGCAGCATCTAAATGGCCACTTTCTTGATCATGTATTATATAATAACTCTGTTGTGTATCAATTTTCAATCTTCATAATGTTTATATGAATGGAGTTAAGTTGGCTTTAGTTACTGAAAAAGTTTCAGCTCATCTGCATTTCAACTTTGCCTGCTAGAATTTTTAGATTGGAACCAACAGTAGAACATGACATCTGAACTACTTCTTTAAGAGTCCTTGTATTGTTTGTTATTTACACTTAAGTCTTGAAACTTGGTACAGCTACATTATTTAATGAATGTAATCAAGTGCTGTAATCAGAACTTTCTATCATAAATGCAAATGATAACATAATCTATTATGAATAAGGACATATCTGTTCCAAATTTAGTTTTTAGTAAATTACATGAAAACTAATTGATGTAGCTTAATGGAGTCACTGACGTTACATACCAACTTATCTTTCTGAGCCTAATATTTAGCGCCTTCAATGTTTGGTAAAAACGCCGATTTTGACCAAAATATTGTACAGATTAAGTTGATATTCGTAACTTTTGATTTTGACATACATTTGATTGCATTTTGGAACTTCTAAAACAACTTATTTCAGCCACTTTTGCACTTAGAATCATCGCAAATTTGGGAAGAGACACATCAGTAAGTAGACATATTTTCCACATTTTCGTTCAATAATATCATGTGTAATAATATTTTGAGTTAATTCATCTTTAAGAAAGGAAGTCTTCAAGGCTCAAAAATGTTTTGTAAGAATAATAAGTGGTGCTCAGCTACAGTCATCTTGTTGAAACCTGTTTAAGGAGTATTGCTTTCTGACCACTGCTTCACAGTATATTTATACCCTCACGAAGTTTGGTGTAAACAATCCACCACTGTTCAAAAGGAGCAATGATATACCTAATTACAATATTAGAAAGAAAAATGACACTCATTACTAGACATTAAGGGTGTGTTTACTCCAAAATGGGTGCACAATGCTGAAACAATAAATTTTTATCACTTGCCCAGTTATATAAAATGTCTGACAATCACTATAACAAAATTTGAAAACAAACTGAGAAAGTTCCTCCTTGACAATCTACCTCTATTCAGTAGAAGAATTTGTGCTACTGAAATTTAAAAAAAAATGGTGGGTAGTACTTACTAACTCATAACATAATACCTATATAGTTTTTCTTTTTTTTTAATGTTCAGATTAATTTGCAATATGAAGTACAATGGCTCATTCCACATCATTATGGTCTATTGTGTAAAATGATCTATGGAACATGAAACTAACTAATTAACTAACTATCTGACTAACATTTAATTGAGTGGGCACAGTTTAAACCAGTCAGTTGTATATTGGCTAGTGACAAGAATGTGTTTATAAAATTTACCAAGATTAGCAACAAGCTGAAGATTTCATTTGTAATTTGTGCTGATAAAGAATGCGTGTTAGAACCAGTTGCTACTGACTCTGACTTATATTCTGGTTTGGTGCATCTTACAATGAGACCTCCCCAATCTTGTGATGTTTCAGTTTGTACTTCTATGTGGTGACAAACTGCATACTACCCTACAGTATCAAAATTTAATCACTAAAATATGGATTCTTTGTGACCAGTTGGTCCTCATTTTTTTGTTTCGTTGGTTAATTTATTTATTTATTTTATTTATTTATTGATTTATTTAACCTGGCAAGATTAGGGCCATCAGGCCCTCTCTTACATCTAACCAGGCATTCTACTTATTTTACATTCATATGTTTTAGTAGGCATGTTAAACTACATCTAGTACAAAAAGTGAAATAAACAATTAGAAAGGTACACCTGGAAAAATACATACATATAGAGTTTATATTCGTAGATCATAAGTACTGTTATAATTAGACATTATTGAAGAGACAGATTTTAGATAGGAGTGCTGGCAGCAGGGTGTATGAGGGAGACTCATGGTGAAGGGAGGAGAATAGAGAGACATGATGAAACATAATTAAGGAAATATAAAGGAAAAGAAGATTGTGTGGCTAATAGAGATAGATGAAGAGGAAGGCATCTCAGAAGCAAGATAGGAGACGCTAGCTTTGCTATTTGACAGATGAGAGGATTGGCCTTGTACATTAATTTTGTGGAGAACTTTATGAGAATGATAGTAGGAAATGCTTCAATTTCTTCTTAAAAGCAGCAGGAGATTGAATTTTACGCAAGGTAAGGGGCAGTTTGTTCCAGAGGCGGACAGCGGCAACTGAGAAGGAGTTTGCAAAAGTTTTTGTTTTGTGAGTGGGCACAGTTAGGATACCAAATGAGAGTGACCTCGTGTTTCGATTATGATGGCATGACAGGTTTTTAATCTCTGAAGCAAGGTACTGGGGTGCTTGCGCGACGAGGAGTCGGTGAAGTAGACATAGAGTGTGGTAGTCACGCAATTTGTCCGGCCGCAGCCACCCTAGCTCGGAGTATGAAGCACTAACATGATCATATCGGTGAATGTTGCAGGTGTAACGCACACAGGCATTCATGGTTAGCTCTAGCCGTCTTTTGTTTTCATTACTCATGCCTTGTTGAATCACATCACAATAGTGGAGGTTCGGTAGAACGAGTGCTTGCACGAGCTGGCGTTTCAAGTCCTGTGGAAATATGTTCCAAAGCTTTTTGAGAGCATAGAGACAAGCAGACGTCTTTCGGCACACTGCGACTGTATTCTCTGCCCAGTTGAGATGCTCATCCAAAAATTACACCCAAGTTCTTCACTGTTTTCTGATATGGTAGTGGAGTACCGTCGAGCAGAATAGGAGGTAGCCGTTCGTGGAAATCTGAACTTATTAATTTCTGATGGGCTATTAAGATTACTTGCGTCTTTTTTGGATTTAGTTTAAGCCCTAGGTTTTTCGCCCATGACACTACTGAAGACAGATCATCATTCATCTGAGCGATTGCAGTGCTTACATCTTCAGGTCAGACGCTTAGGTAGAGCTGGAGGTCGTTGGCATAGAAATGATATTTACAGGAGGACAGAACCGACGAAATATCGTTGACATATAAAGAAAACAAAAGTGGTCCTAAGACTGATCCTTGTGGCACTCCCGAGGAAACATGTTTCCAGGAAGATTTTTCATTTACGCAGACAACACATTGCTGTCTTGTGGGGCAGCAGGTGGAATTATGCCAATTTTATGTTGTTTCTATAAATGTTAGGTTTGTAGAATGTTAAACCAGTTCCTATTATTTAGAATGTTATTTATGCTGTCTTTCGCCGTTCTCAACACTGGCTCTCTAACTACAATATTGGCAACCAGAAAGTGAGTAGCAAAACGTGAAGCCTGTAATTAGAATTCCTAGTGCCCACTTCATCTGAGAATACACTTATAGTTACAGCTTATAGCTCTGATGACTTAGGAGATTGTCTGGGATTTATAATCAAAACCGATCGTGAAAAAACGTTCTGTATTCTGAAAGTCACAGATGAAAACAAAAGAATCCACACAATCTAACTAACAGAGCAGTTCAGAGTCTAATGCGCTGATGCAACTATAAATGTTCAAATTAAATGTTTAAATGAATGCTCGCCATAATTTGATGATTACGCTCATCAAACGCCACGCTAAATAATGGTAGAATGTTTGTCCCGCGGCGGCACGTGAAAATACGACAATACGCAAACTGAAGCTCGATAATTAAAGTCAACCCAGAATTAACACTTCACTCGAAAATGATTTCATGGTTACGCGTATCCCGAGTAACTTAATACGGCATCCGAGGCTGTTTGTAGCAATGATACCGACGCGACGCGACTCCCGACACAGATGGCGTACTATTCAGCGTCTGGAGAGAACTGGGGCCTTGCTTCCTTTCATTTTTATTTTTATTTTTATAGAGGTGGTGCCCCTCCACGCCCACACCGGCATGATGGCCAACACAAAAGGTCTACTGCCATCTCTGCATAAGGGTTAGTATTCACTAAAGAGAGGTGTCGCAGGATGTGGGTACTGCGATGTTTGCGTACGTCTGGTTAGGATTAACCATTAATACGCGCTCATCTGGAGATAGATTGGTCGAAATCTGACGAAGGGTAGCGGTTTGAAGGGCAGAGGAAAAAAAGTGCCAAGGCAAGAGCCAAGAGAAAAAAAACCTCTGCGAAAGTTAGGTCGGGCGGCAAGAGCAGTAGCGGTTGTCTTGCTGCCTGCGATAGGTTGTGCAAGGATAGTTTTTGTTAGTAGTGGGTATCATGCATGTCGATACCTTGACGTTGTGCGTTTGTGCTGCTCGGCGGCTGGCGCTGGGTTCTGGTACAGAGTCCTCGTTCAGCGTCCAGCAACCTGCAACAGTTAGGTTTGTTATCGTTCTTGTGTCCGATAGGTCATATACGGGAGGCACAGTCCGAGGGAATGTTGGCGGATTGTTTGTGCGTCTGTGGGCGAGCTCGTCGGTGTCCCTGCTGTGGCCTGTTGGTCGGCTCTAATAGCAGCTGGTAGTTACCAGTCAGTGTTGCTGATATGCAGGGGCTTGCCGACGTTTGTCGCTTGTTTGCGTGTGTAAGTTTACCATAGATGGCTATGCCCTAGCTAGTAGCGTCTTTGGCCGCTTGTGCTTCCACCTGTGATTGTGATCGTAGTTTCCCAGAGTGAGGATGAAAGGATTGTTCGAGTGTCTCGAGTACCTGTATAGTCGTGTGGCGTGTTTCTTGAATACTTCCTTGAGGGTATCAAGGCGGTATTCATGGTGAAGATCCACGGTGCGTGTGTAGCGTGGAGCATTGCTGATGATTCGTAGCACCTTGTTCTGTATGATCTGCAGGCGGCGCAGTCGTGTATGAGCTGCATATCCCCAGACGGGAGCTGCGTACGTCATCAGAGGTCTAATCAGTGTCATGTATAAGGACCTCGACACCTTCCTATTCAGTGTGCTTTCCCTGTTGAGCATTGGGTAGAGCTGTTTGAGCCTCGCGTGCGCTCGGTTGGCAACATATTCGATGTGGTCCCCCCATGTAAGTTTCCGGTCCAGCCAGACACCAAGGTATCTGACTTTCTCTCGGAAACGTGTTGGGCGTGTATGTAGTGTTATCGGTCTACAGTGTTGGTGTTTGCGCAGTAGTTTCGGTCTGCGTGTGAACAGAACTGCTTCGCACTTGTCGACGTTTACTTTAATACGCCATCGCTCCAGCCAAGGCTCAGCTGTTCTGAGTGCTGTCTGTATTCGTGAGTTGATGTTTGACGGTTTCCAGTCTTGCGCGAGGATGGCTGTGTCATCCGCGTAGACGGCTAACGTCGTGTTTCGTGTCGCTGGGAAGTCATTAATGTACAGGTTAAACAAGATGGGCCCTAGGATGCTTCCTTGGGGTACTCCAGCTTGGATACCGTGTTGTGTTGATTGTTTATCCTGCACGTTAGTGTTGAAACATCTGTTCGTCAGATATGACTGTATGAGACGTACGAGTCCGTCCGGGAAACCAGCTTTGCTTAGTTTGGGTATGAGTCCGTTGTGCCAGAGACGATCAAAAGCCTCTTCGATGTCTAGGAACACGGCCCCTGTGGCTTTGTTCATGTTGTAGCCGTGTGTTATATGTTCGACTACGCGGAGGAGTTGTTGTGTTGTCGAGTGGTGATTCCTAAAGCCGAATTGCTCCGGTCTTAGGGTGTCGTTGGCGATGCAATGCCTAGTGATACGTTTTAGTATTACCTTCTCAACAATCTTGCTGAGCGAGCACAGCAGACTGATAGGTCGGTAATTTTGTGGGAGGGAGTGGTCTTTCCCTGGCTTCCTGAACATCAGGAGCTTGGCCGCCTTCCAAAAGTCAGGGAAGTGTTGGTGTGTCAGGATGGCATTCGTTAAGTGTGTGAGGTATTCTACGGCTTTATCTGTGAACTCCTGGAGGACACGGTTTTGAATGCCATCAGGCCCAGGGGCTTTTCTAGCGTTGGTGTGCTTGATAGCACATTCATTTGTGCTAGTACGTCTTATTTCGTTGCGCGAGGGCTGGGCTACAAGTCGTGTAACCTCCTGGTCCGTTTCAAGTGTGAATGCTGGGTCTGAAGGAACCAGATTCGACATGAAAGACGCTGCAAGTGTTGTGGCCATAAGCTCTGCCTTCTCCGTCACGGAGTAGGCTGGGCCGTCTGGTCCTTGTAACGTGGGAATGTAATGTTTCTCCCTGGTGAAGTGTCTGGCCAGCTGCCACACGCCAGGACGTGTGGTATCCAGCCCAGCGAGTTTTTTCCCCCATTGCTCGTTTCTGAATGTTTGTATTTTATCCCGTATTATGCCGTGGAGTCTGTTGACGTGCAGTTTATAGAACGGGCGCCTGGTACGCTGCCAGTATCTCCTGAGGCGGTTCCTCATTGAGATAAGGCCCAGGATCTCCTGGGGCAGGGCCGTCGAGTGTTGTCTTGGTGTTGTATATGGAATGGCGTCAGTCATTGCGTCTTGGACGGCAGTTGTGAGAGCCTCTACAGCCTCATCGATTTGCTGTGTGTTGTTCATTTCATGGGTGTCAGGAATGCGACTATCAAGCGTTTCCTTGAACAGTGTCCAATTCGCGCGCTTGTAGTTAAGCATCCTGCGTGGTTCGTTGTCCTGCAGTGTTTCTTTCGCGTGCAGTATCACAGGCATGTGGTCTGAGTCCAGATCGTTTTCAACCGTAAGGTTGAGTGTGCATGTGACGCCCTTTATGAGGGCTATGTCTAACACGTCTGGCCTATGTCGAGCCTGTGTAGGCACGAACGTGGGAACGTCCGGCCCAAGTATAATGTAGTTTCGGCCTAGTGCGTGTTCGTACAGTTTCTTGCCGTTGGAGGTTCGTATTCGTGAGTTCCAATCGGGGTGTTTTGCGTTTAGGTCTCCAGCGGCTATTACCCGCGGTGCTATGTTGAGTACTGTGCTGATATCGCTTGTTATTATGTTTTTGGAGGATTGTACATCGATACCAGTGTGGTGTTGGCTCCGTTGAACTTGACCCTGACGGCCGTGGCCTATAGTCTTTCCAGCACAGGGAACTCGATGTTCGTGCGTTCTATCTCTCTGTGTATGATGATTGCTGTGCCGCCTCCCCTCCTGCCATCCGCTCGGACGGTATCATAGACGCAATACCCAGGGATGTTTAGTTGTTTGCGAGGCGTAAGCAGTTTTTCGTTCACAAGAGCGATTCGGATACCCTTTCGCTCCATGAACGCGGCCATTTCGGCTTTCTTGCTTGCGATCCCGTTGGCATTCCAAAACAGGATTTGTGTTAGCGTCTGTGTTTTGGGGCTGGTGTGGCGTATTATCCATGTAGTAGTGTAAAACCTGGTGTGATAGTGGCTTGGAAGCTAGTCCAGTTGAGCGTCCTCGACATGAACTACATGAAGAGTTGTGAGACACACCATAATCTTCGTGACTATTTCGGTGGTCGTGCGTCCGGGGAATAATGTTTCCATTATTCTCTGGAATGTTGACATAATGTTGGGCATGTCGGCCTGCTTGTTGTTGGTCGTGTTAGCGGCCGCTGTCTCTCTTCTGTGTCTGTGGCCATATTTATATATGGGCGCAGCGGATGGCCGAACGGGACATCTGCTGTCAGCCAGTCTAGGCATGATCAGCAGCATCTAAATGGCCACTTTCTTGATCATGTATTATATAATAACTCTGTTGTGTATCAATTTTCAATCTTCATAATGTTTATATGAATGGAGTTAAGTTGGCTTTAGTTACTGAAAAAGTTTCAGCTCATCTGCATTTCAACTTTGCCTGCTAGAATTTTTAGATTGGAACCAACAGTAGAACATGACATCTGAACTACTTCTTTAAGAGTCCTTGTATTGTTTGTTATTTACACTTAAGTCTTGAAACTTGATACAGCTACATTATTTAATGAATGTAATCAAGTGCTGTAATCAGAACTTTCTATCATAAATGCAAATGATAACATAATCTATTATGAATAAGGACATATCTGTTCCAAATTTAGTTTTTAGTAAATTACATGAAAACTAATTGATGTAGCTTAATGGAGTCACTGACGTTACATACCAACTTATCTTTCTGAGCCTAATATTTAGCGCCTTCAATGTTTGGTAAAAACGCCGATTTTGACCAAAATATTGTACAGATTAAGTTGATATTCGTAACTTTTGATTTTGACATACATTTGATTGCATTTTGGAACTTCTAAAACAACTTATTTCAGCCACTTTTGCACTTAGAATCATCGCAAATTTGGGAAGAGACACATCAGTAAGTAGACATATTTTCCACATTTTCGTTCAATAATATCATGTGTAATAATATTTTGAGTTAATTCATCTTTAAGAAAGGAAGTCTTCAAGGCTCAAAAATGTTTTGTAAGAATAATAAGTGGTGCTCAGCTACAGTCATCTTGTTGAAACCTGTTTAAGGAGTATTGCTTTCTGACCACTGCTTCACAGTATATTTATACTCTCACGAAGTTTGGTGTAAACAATCCACCACTGTTCAAAAGGAGCAATGATATACCTAATTACAATATTAGAAAGAAAAATGACACTCATTACTAGACATTAAGGGTGTGTTTACTCCAAAATGGGTGCACAATGCTGAAACAATAAATTTTTATCACTTGCCCAGTTATATAAAATGTCTGACAATCACTATAACAAAATTTGAAAACAAACTGAGAAAGTTCCTCCTTGACAATCTACCTCTATTCAGTAGAAGAATTTGTGCTACTGAAATTTAAAAAAAAATGGTGGGTAGTACTTACTAACTCATAACATAATACCTATATAGTTTTTCTTTTTTTTTAATGTTCAGATTAATTTGCAATATGAAGTACAATGGCTCATTCCACATCATTATGGTCTATTGTGTAAAATGATCTATGGAACATGAAACTAACTAATTAACTAACTATCTGACTAACATTTAATTGAGTGGGCACAGTTTAAACCAGTCAGTTGTATATTGGCTAGTGACAAGAATGTGTTTATAAAATTTACCAAGATTAGCAACAAGCTGAAGATTTCATTTGTAATTTGTGCTGATAAAGAATGCGTGTTAGAACCAGTTGCTACTGACTCTGACTTATATTCTGGTTTGGTGCATCTTACAATGAGACCTCCCCAATCTTGTGATGTTTCAGTTTGTACTTCTATGTGGTGACAAACTGCATACTACCCTACAGTATCAAAATTTAATCACTAAAATATGGATTCTTTGTGACCAGTTGGTCCTCATTTTTTTGTTTCGTTGGTTAATTTATTTATTTATTTTATTTATTTATTGATTTATTTAACCTGGCAAGATTAGGGCCATCAGGCCCTCTCTTACATCTAACCAGGCATTCTACTTATTTTACATTCATATGTTTTAGTAGGCATGTTAAACTACATCTAGTACAAAAAGTGAAATAAACAATTAGAAAGGTACACCTGGAAAAATACATACATATAGAGTTTATATTCGTAGATCATAAGTACTGTTATAATTAGACATTATTGAAGAGACAGATTTTAGATAGGAGTGCTGGCAGCAGGGTGTATGAGGGAGACTCATGGTGAAGGGAGGAGAATAGAGAGACATGATGAAACATAATTAAGGAAATATAAAGGAAAAGAAGATTGTGTGGCTAATAGAGATAGATGAAGAGGAAGGCATCTCAGAAGCAAGATAGGAGACGCTAGCTTTGCTATTTGACAGATGAGAGGATTGGCCTTGTACATTAATTTTGTGGAGAACTTTATGAGAATGATAGTAGGAAATGCTTCAATTTCTTCTTAAAAGCAGCAGGAGATTGAATTTTACGCAAGGTAAGGGGCAGTTTGTTCCAGAGGCGGACAGCGGCAACTGAGAAGGAGTTTGCAAAAGTTTTTGTTTTGTGAGTGGGCACAGTTAGGATACCAAATGAGAGTGACCTCGTGTTTCGATTATGATGGCATGACAGGTTTTTAATCTCTGAAGCAAGGTACTGGGGTGCTTGCGCGACGAGGAGTCGGTGAAGTAGACATAGAGTGTGGTAGTCACGCAATTTGTCCGGCCGCAGCCACCCTAGCTCGGAGTATGAAGCACTAACATGATCATATCGGTGAATGTTGCAGGTGTAACGCACACAGGCATTCATGGTTAGCTCTAGCCGTCTTTTGTTTTCATTACTCATGCCTTGTTGAATCACATCACAATAGTGGAGGTTCGGTAGAACGAGTGCTTGCACGAGCTGGCGTTTCAAGTCCTGTGGAAATATGTTCCAAAGCTTTTTGAGAGCATAGAGACAAGCAGACGTCTTTCGGCACACTGCGACTGTATTCTCTGCCCAGTTGAGATGCTCATCCAAAAATTACACCCAAGTTCTTCACTGTTTTCTGATATGGTAGTGGAGTACCGTCGAGCAGAATAGGAGGTAGCCGTTCGTGGAAATCTGAACTTATTAATTTCTGATGGGCTATTAAGATTACTTGCGTCTTTTTTGGATTTAGTTTAAGCCCTAGGTTTTTCGCCCATGACACTACTGAAGACAGATCATCATTCATCTGAGCGATTGCAGTGCTTACATCTTCAGGTCAGACGCTTAGGTAGAGCTGGAGGTCGTTGGCATAGAAATGATATTTACAGGAGGACAGAACCGACGAAATATCGTTGACATATAAAGAAAACAAAAGTGGTCCTAAGACTGATCCTTGTGGCACTCCCGAGGAAACATGTTTCCAGGAAGATTTTTCATTTACGCAGACAACACATTGCTGTCTTGTGGGGCAGCAGGTGGAATTATGCCAATTTTATGTTGTTTCTATAAATGTTAGGTTTGTAGAATGTTAAACCAGTTCCTATTATTTAGAATGTTATTTATGCTGTCTTTCGCCGTTCTCAACACTGGCTCTCTAACTACAATATTGGCAACCAGAAAGTGAGTAGCAAAACGTGAAGCCTGTAATTAGAATTCCTAGTGCCCACTTCATCTGAGAATACACTTATAGTTACAGCTTATAGCTCTGATGACTTAGGAGATTGTCTGGGATTTATAATCAAAACCGATCGTGAAAAAACGTTCTGTATTCTGAAAGTCACAGATGAAAACAAAAGAATCCACACAATCTAACTAACAGAGCAGTTCAGAGTCTAATGCGCTGATGCAACTATAAATGTTCAAATTAAATGTTTAAATGAATGCTCGCCATAATTTGATGATTACGCTCATCAAACGCCACGCTAAATAATGGTAGAATGTTTGTCCCGCGGCGGCACGTGAAAATACGACAATACGCAAACTGAAGCTCGATAATTAAAGTCAACCCAGAATTAACACTTCACTCGAAAATGATTTCATGGTTACGCGTATCCCGAGTAACTTAATACGGCATCCGAGGCTGTTTGTAGCAATGATACCGACGCGACGCGACTCCCGACACAGATGGCGTACTATTCAGCGTCTGGAGAGAACTGGGGCCTTGCTTCCTTTCATTTTTATTTTTATTTTTATAGAGGTGGAGCCCCTCCACGCCCACACCGGCATGATGGCCAACACAAAAGGTCTACTGCCATCTCTGCATAAGGGTTAGTATTCACTAAAGAGAGGTGTCGCAGGATGTGGGTACTGCGATGTTTGCGTACGTCTGGTTAGGATTAACCATTAATACGCGCTCATCTGGAGATAGATTGGTCGAAATCTGACGAAGGGTAGCGGTTTGAAGGGCAGAGGAAAAAAAGTGCCAAGGCAAGAGCCAAGAGAAAAAAAACCTCTGCGAAAGTTAGGTCGGGCGGCAAGAGCAGTAGCGGTTGTCTTGCTGCCTGCGATAGGTTGTGCAAGGATAGGTTTTGTTAGTAGTGGGTATCATGCATGTCGATACCTTGACGTTGTGCGTTTGTGCTGCTCGGCGGCTGGCGCTGGGTTCTGGTACAGAGTCCTCGTTCAGCGTCCAGCAACCTGCAACAGTTAGGTTTGTTATCGTTCTTGTGTCCGATAGGTCATATACGGGAGGCACAGTCCGAGGGAATGTTGGCGGATTGTTTGTGCGTCTGTGGGCGAGCTCGTCGGTGTCCCTGCTGTGGCCTGTTGGTCGGCTCTAATAGCAGCTGGTAGTTACCAGTCAGTGTTGCTGATATGCAGGGGCTTGCCGACGTTTGTCGCTTGTTTGCGTGTGTAAGTTTACCATAGATGGCTATGCCCTAGCTAGTAGCGTCTTTGGCCGCTTGTGCTTCCACCTGTGATTGTGATCGTAGTTTCCCAGAGTGAGGATGAAAGGATTGTTCGAGTGTCTCGAGTACCTGTATAGTCGTGTGGCGTGTTTCTTGAATACTTCCTTGAGGGTATCAAGGCGGTATTCATGGTGAAGATCCACGGTGCGTGTGTAGCGTGGAGCATTGCTGATGATTCGTAGCACCTTGTTCTGTATGATCTGCAGGCGGCGCAGTCGTGTATGAGCTGCATATCCCCAGACGGGAGCTGCGTACGTCATCAGAGGTCTAATCAGTGTCATGTATAAGGACCTCGACACCTTCCTATTCAGTGTGCTTTCCCTGTTGAGCATTGGGTAGAGCTGTTTGAGCCTCGCGTGCGCTCGGTTGGCAACATATTCGATGTGGTCCCCCCATGTAAGTTTCCGGTCCAGCCAGACACCAAGGTATCTGACTTTCTCTCGGAAACGTGTTGGGCGTGTATGTAGTGTTATCGGTCTACAGTGTTGGTGTTTGCGCAGTAGTTTCGGTCTGCGTGTGAACAGAACTGCTTCGCACTTGTCGACGTTTACTTTAATACGCCATCGCTCCAGCCAAGGCTCAGCTGTTCTGAGTGCTGTCTGTATTCGTGAGTTGATGTTTGACGGTTTCCAGTCTTGCGCGAGGATGGCTGTGTCATCCGCGTAGACGGCTAACGTCGTGTTTCGTGTCGCTGGGAAGTCATTAATGTACAGGTTAAACAAGATGGGCCCTAGGATGCTTCCTTGGGGTACTCCAGCTTGGATACCGTGTTGTGTTGATTGTTTATCCTGCACGTTAGTGTTGAAACATCTGTTCGTCAGATATGACTGTATGAGACGTACGAGTCCGTCCGGGAAACCAGCTTTGCTTAGTTTGGGTATGAGTCCGTTGTGCCAGAGACGATCAAAAGCCTCTTCGATGTCTAGGAACACGGCCCCTGTGGCTTTGTTCATGTTGTAGCCGTGTGTTATATGTTCGACTACGCGGAGGAGTTGTTGTGTTGTCGAGTGGTGATTCCTAAAGCCGAATTGCTCCGGTCTTAGGGTGTCGTTGGCGATGCAATGCCTAGTGATACGTTTTAGTATTACCTTCTCAACAATCTTGCTGAGCGAGCACAGCAGACTGATAGGTCGGTAATTTTGTGGGAGGGAGTGGTCTTTCCCTGGCTTCCTGAACATCAGGAGCTTGGCCGCCTTCCAAAAGTCAGGGAAGTGTTGGTGTGTCAGGATGGCATTCGTTAAGTGTGTGAGGTATTCTACGGCTTTATCCGTGAACTCCTGGAGGACACGGTTATGAATGCCAACAGGCCCAGGGGCTTTTCTAGCGTTGGTGTGCTTGATAGCACATTCATTTGTGCTAGTACGTCTTATTTCGTTGCGCGAGGGCTGGGCTACAAGTCGTGTAACCTCCTGGTCCGTTTCAAGTGTGAATGCTGGGTCTGAAGGAACCAGATTCGACATGAAAGACGCTGCAAGTGTTGTGGCCATAAGCTCTGCCTTCTCCGTCGCAGAGTAGGCTGGGCCGTCTGATCCTTGTAACGTGGGAATGTAATGTTTCTCCCTGGTGAAGTGTCTGGCCAGCTGCCACACGCCAGGACGTGTGGTATCCAGCCCAACGAGTTTCTGTCCCCATTGTTCGTTTCTGAATGTTTGTATTTTATTCCGTATTATGCCCTGGAGTCTGTTGACGTGCAGTTTATAGAACGGGCGCCTGGTACGCTGCCAGTATCTCCTGAGGTGGTTCCTCATTGAAATAAGGCCCAGGATTTCCTGGGGCAGGGCCGTCGAGTGTTGTCTTGGTGTTGTGAATGGAATGGCGTCAGTCATTGCGTCTTGGACGGCAGTTGTGAGAGCCTCTACAGCCTCATCGATTTGCTGTGTGTTGTTCATTTCGTGGGTGTCAGGAATGCGGCTATCAAGCGTTCCCTTGAACAGTGTCCAATTCGCATGCTTGTAGTTAAGCACCCTGCGTGGTTCGATGTCTGCAGTGTCTCTTCCATGTGCAGTATTACAGGCATGTGGTCTGAGTCCAGATCGTTTTCAACCGTTAGGTTGAGTGTGCATGTGATGCCCTTTATGAGGGCTATGTCTAACACGTCTGGCCTATGTCGGGCCTGTGTAGGCACGAACGTGGGAACGTCAGGTCCGAGTATAATGTAGTTTCGGCCTAGTGCGTGTTCTACAGTTTCTTGCCGTTGGAGGTTCGTATTCGTGAGTTCCAATCAGGGTGTTTTGCGTTGAGGTCTCCAGCGGCTATTACCTGCGGTGCTATGTTGAGTACTGTGCTGATATCGCGTGTTACTATGTTTTTAGGAGGATTGTATAGCGATACCAGTGTGGTGTTGGCTCCGTTGAACTTGACCCTGACGGCCGTAGCCTCTAGTCTTTCAAGTGCTGGGAGCTCAATGTTCGTGTGGTCTATGTCTCTGTGTATGATGATTGCCGTGCCGCCTCCCCTCCTGCCATCCGCTCGGTCGGTACGATAGACGCAATAACCTGGGAAGTTTAGTTGTTTGCGAGGCATAAGCAGTGTTTCGTTCACAAGAGCGATTCGGATACCCTTTCGCTCCATGAACGCGGCCATCTCGGCTTTTTTGCTTGCGATCCCGTTGGCATTCCAAAACAGGATCTGTGTGATTGTGCTTAAGTCTGCGTTTCGGGGCTGGTGTGGTGTATTATCCATGTAGTAGTGTAAAAAGCGGTGTGATAGTGGCTTGGAAGCTAGTCCAGTTGAGCGTGCCCGACATGAACTGCATGAAGAGTTGTGAGACACACCCCATAATCTTCGTGACTATTTCGGTGGTCGTGCGTCCGAGGAATAATGTTTCCATTATTCTCTGGAATGTTGTCGTAATGTTGGTCATGTCGGCCTGCGAGTTATTGGTCGTGTTAGCAGCCGCTTGTTCCAGTGTTGGCGTTTGGTGAGGGCTGGCCTGCCAGTCGGTTGTTCGTGTGGCAGTTGTGGGCGCCTGTGTATTCTCTGTGGTGAGTGGGTGTGTAATGTGGGTTGTTGAGTTGGTGTCCGGGATGTGTTCGTGGGTGTCGGTGTTCTGTTGCCTGTGTACTTGTTGTGGTGTGGTCGTGTTCCTCGTGCTGCGGCTGTTTCTCCTTCTCCTCCTCCTCTGGCGCTGTGGTTGTCCCTGTGTAGGTGCGTTTTCTGTAGCCTGTGGTGGGCTGCAGTTCGCGATCTCAGGGGGTCGGGTGGTGTTGTTGCTTGTTTCGTGCGGTGTGCCCGGTGCGGGTGTGGTGTCAGGTGTTGTGCTTGTCTGTTTTGTGTCTGTTGCTGGGGGTGTTTGCTGAGCGTGTTCTGAGCTCTGGGGCTCCTCTGACCGTCCCGCGCTGCTGGGGCTGCCAGCGACCACTCCAGCGAAGGATATTCCACTTCTTACTGGGCGCGGGGGCGGTTTTGGAACTGTGATGGCGGTAGGTTTCGCGTGTTTCGCGATTTTGCGCCTCAGAGCTGCTTTGTAAGCAATGCACCCTCTGTAGTTTGCCGGATGGGCAGCACCACAGTTGGCGCACTTGCGAGGTGCTGTATGGGGGAGTTTGCAGCGTTGGGTTGTGTGACCGCCAGCGCAAATGCGGCAGCGGGGTGCGAGACCGCATCTGATACCCGCGTGCGCATAGTGCTGGCAGTTGTGGCATTGTTGGAGGGTGCGCGGCGTGTTGTAAATTTCTACATTTACGACCATGTGAAGAAATACCTTTAACTTCAGCAGGTCGCGGGATTTGGCCGTGTCGGCCAGCTCTGCCATGTAGTTATGAGACGGTCTCGCTGTGCCGAACTCTGACATTCGGTTTACCCGAATGCACTCCCACCCGAGAGCAGAGAGTTCATTGTGTACTGTGTCGGTCGGGGTTCGTGAGTCTATCCCCTTTATCACGTACTGCTGTGTTTTTTCCAGGACTGTCCTGTACGTGAAGTGTTCTACCTTCCTTTCTTTGAGAAAGTCCAGTAGATTTGTGTAGTCTGCCTTGTTCGCCACGTACAGTGCGGCATGTTCCCCGGTGAACTTAGAGTAGTATGTTGTGGGGCTGTGCTGATTGTTAAATTCCTTGTTTAGGAGACTTAGGTCTCCGTAGTTGTGAATGATGACCGGTGGGAAGCCAGTTGCGGTGTTGTTTGTGTTCTGCGTAGCTGCTTGTATATTTGTGGTTGCTGCAGTCGCAGGGTTGTTTGTGTTGGTCCCTGTGTTGTTATTGTTGTTTATTCGCGATGTAGATGGTGTTGGCAGCAGCGCTCGGCCGTTGCCTCGTGACTTTGTGGGCTCACTTGTTTGCGTATTTGGGTGCTGTTTGCGCCTTGGGCCGACCTGCTGCCACGGCCCATCTTCATCTGTGTTTGTTGTGTCCTCTGTCAGCTCTGGATCCGGTTCCGTCGGTGCCTGGGCCGCCAGAGGTGAAATAGGGGGCATGTCCTTCTGTTGTTCAGCAGGTGCCCGTGTGTGTGGTGTGGGTGTTTCTGTTTGTGTGTTTTCACTGCCCATCAGCTCTGCGATCAGCTCCAGCTGTTCCGCGATCTGTTTGTCCTTCAAGGCAACCTGCTCTTGGAAGGTGGACAGTGGGACGGAAATGATGGCGGGAGTAGCCGGCATTACCGCCTCTTGTGCTGCAGCTTTGCTGCGGGTGAGTGGTGGGGGAGCACAGGAAAGATCGGACATCTTTGCTGTTTCAGGAGTATTTATTTATTTGGATAGGGAAGGATGGATGCACGACAATTTTGCTCTTTTTCAAGAAGCGACAATATTTGCTTTTTAGCGAAAGCGCTGTGTATCATGTTCCTACAGAAGAGGGGTGTCCCTACGACCTATCTGCGTGGAGTGCAATGCGCGGCGCAAGAGTGCGCGGGTTGAAGAGAGCGGCCTACAGTGCGCGGGGTTATCCGACGTGAACGGGCCCCTGACACTGAGATTACCCTACCAAAGAACGGGAGAGTCCCGCTGGGGAGATTTGCAACTGAAGTTGCAGGAAGTTGAGCCGAAGCTCTTGCCACTTAGCGCCCGAAAGCGTTAAGCGGCTTGCGCGGGTTCGTGCCGCTCAGTAGAGCGTCACTGGCAGCTACGCCAGTTGCAGCTTGTTAGAGACCACTCCGAGGAGCTATCAGCGGGCAGCTACGCCAGGTGCAGAGAGCAGCGTGCCGCTCGGGTCGGCTGCTCGACTGCGAGTCCTTCCTCGCGCAGCGTTCTTATATATAAAGCCGCGGTGCGGACGTCTAAGGGAACGCCTGATCAAATCGGCTCTCCCGACTAGCCGCTGGGATTAGTAACGCACCACTTTAAGTTACCAAATAAATCATAGCTTCTTTTGCTGATGACCGATGAAGCTCTCAATTTAAATGTGCTTTCAGCACACAGGTAAGTAATCATAATAAAAGTTTGACGTGGCTAAGTTAAATATTTTTGGCGAGAGAATTAATTTAATTACACTGCACGCAGTAGACGAGCTCTGAACTTGCCCTTTTGAGATACGCTATCGCTATAGTTTTATAGTTATTTAAATGAAACTGCTCACATCTTTATGATTATAGCAGATCTCCATTCTACTTAAATATAAACATCCTAGCCTTATTTATTAGCCTACGTAATCTATCTTGCTTCCTTAAGTTTTAAGACAAAAACCAGAAAATTATGAATTTCAGCTAAAATCTTAATTTGTGAGATCCAAAGTACTGTTTCTATTAAATTATTATTGAAAAGGAATCTAAGTATAAATTTTTAAATCTCTAGCTCTTTTCTGTTGCGCCAATGATTTTTACAGAAAATGTTCAAATTTCGAAAATGGTTAAAGTTATTGAACTGATATTCAACACATATTAATTTAGTATTACTCCTGACATGCTAGAAACATTTTAGGTTATTTACTTGATTTTTAAAGTATTGTGCAACCTTTATGAACTCAGAACTAGTTACAGTGGACTGGTTGGCACACAATGGAAAGACTGATGTGCATTTATTACGGCATGAGTAGGCTGCTTCCCTACAGTCTGTCTTTTAAGTAGCTTTCAAACCATCTCATTGCACTATCAGAGGAATTAAGCTGTTGCATTTTTCTGAGCAATATGTCGAAGTTAACAGTGTCAAAAGCTTTGCTGAAGTCCAGTAACGTCAATATTGTTGCCTTTCGATTGTCGATGGCATATTTCAGGTCATCAGTTACTTTAATTAGAGCAGTGTTTGTGCTGTGATGTTTACGGAAACCGGATTGAAATTTGTCACATAGGCTGAATTCATGCAAGTGTTCAGTGATTTGTACATGAACAATATATTCAAGTGCTTTGGAAACAGCAGGCAGTATGCTAATTGGTCGGTAATCACTAGGCAGTTGCGGGTTTTCGATCTTAGGGATGGGTCGAATTATGTTTCTTTTCCATGCAGTGGGATATATTCCGTTCACGAGGGAAAAATTAAATATGTCAGTTAAGACAGGTACTAAGATATCGGCAACATTCTTAATCATGGTTATACCGATACTGTCGTTGCCTATTGCATCAGAAGAGATTCTCATTATTGCTTTTCTTACCGTATTTGTTGTTACATGTTTTAGATGGAAGGTATCGTTGTTAGTTATCCTGTTTGGGGATTCTTGTGGACAGTAATTATCAACCGTGCGGGTATTCAGAGGTGCAGAGAAGAATTCATTTAATTCGTTAGCTGACACATGAAAAGTAGTTTCCGATTTTGCCTTTCCGACCCCCAAGCTACGGAGATTCTTCCATAGAGTCGTGGGCGTCAGATCGCTGCATACAAAGGAGCGAGCGTGCCTGATTTTAGCATTGCGAATGCATTGTTTCACTCTGTTCCGTAGCTTTCTGTATTCTTCGAAACACTCGGGTTTCGGATCTGCCTTGAAACGCCTATGGGCAGCATCCCTATTAATCATCATTTGACGTAATTCAGCTGTCAACCATGGAGCAGGAGATTTTCTTACACGGATTGTGCGCACAGGTGCATGTTTGTCATAGAGGGCAGTGAGTTTATAACCAAGTTCATTAATTTTGCCGTCGATTGTAGGTTCTCTGATTATTTGATGCCATGAGATTTCTGAGCAATCGGCTGTTAGAGCGTCAAGGTCAATACGTTTCATGTTCCTACAAGTTTTTTTTTATTCGTGTCAGAAGCACCACGGATACAGGAGTATAAAAAAATGAATAGCGAGACAGAAAAAAAATTAATTACAGGCATATGAAAAAATATATAAAATATATACACAAATATGTGTGCACAGAAACAAAATGTTATAGGCATTTGGCCCATAAGCAGGCTACGTCAACAGCATTTGGGGTTGCCAACATCAGATTCTCTAAAGTGCAGTGTGAAGGACATTCAGGGCTGTTATACATGTGCTGGGTCGTCTGCACCTCTCCACAGTCGCAGAGATTAGATGTAGTAGAATATCCCCACTTCAGAAGGTTATCTCTTGACCGTGCAGTGTTGGTGCGTAGACTGTTTAGTGATCTCCAGACCACCCAATCCTCATCGTAACCTGGTGCCATCCAGTGCCCTTCTCCCGACCGCTTCCATCTCTCCACCCTAAATCCAGGTTGGTCGCTAAAATCTTCGGTTGCTCTGAGAAAACTGCGTCTAGATTTCAAGCGTTTGGTGGCTGGCTGAGTTTTGTGGAGGGGGTGGCTCTCTGCCATCTCAGCCCTCACTCTTTCACTATACGCTGCCGCTTCTCTTCGCATTGCAGGAGGTGCAATCCCAGCAAGATGGTAGAGCTTGTCTGTTGGCGTCGGTTTCAGACATCCAGCGACGAGTCTGCAGGTCTCGTTCAGAGCAATGTCGACCTGTTTAGCGTGGGTAGAGTTGTACCAGACACTGCTTGCATATTCGCCTGCTGGGAAGCTAACTGCTAGTGCTGTGCTCCTCACTACCTCTGGCTTTGCGCCCCAGGAGGAAGAACATTATTTCTGCCGCTCACCTTTATTTTAGTGTTAATACAGTGCTGTTTATACGTCAGAGCCCTGTCTAGGGTTACTCCTAGGTATTTGGGGTTAACGCAGTGTTCGAGGAGTGTGTCCTTCCAGAAGACACGCAGCTTACGGGATGCCTGCTTGTTACGGAGATGGAAGGCGCAAACTTGTGTTTTGGTAGGGTTCGGCTTGAGTTGATTGTTGGCGTAGTACTGACAGAGCATGTCTAGCGCATCCGTGAGCTTTGTCTCAACATCCTCAAAGGAGTCACCCTGTACAGCCATAGCTCGGTCATTGGCGTAGATATAGTTTTCCGTACCAGCTGGCAGTGGTTGATCGTTGGTGTATATGTTAAAAAGTAAGGGTGCCAGTACGCTGCCCTGAGGGAGACCATTTTTCTGGGCCCGCCACCTGCTATGCATCCCTTGGAATTCCACAGAGAACTTACGGTTCTCTAACAGACTTCTAACTGTGAATGTGAATTTAAAGTCCCTGGTAATGGCATACTGCTTCTTCATTAGCAGACGTAAGTTGACGGTGTCATATGCGGCTGTCAAGTCTATAAAGGCGACACCGGTTATTTTCCGGTTCTCATAGCCGTCTTCAATCAGCTGCGTGAGGTTAATTACCTGAGATGTAGTGCTTTTCCCTGGGCGGAAACCTGCTTGTTGGGGGATTAGGTAGGGTTCTATGGCACTGGAGAGGCGATCCTGGAGTATTCTTTCAAAGATTTTAAAGATATGGCAGAGAAGTGATACGGGTCGGAAATTTCTGGGGTCATCAGCAGTTTTGCCTGGTTTTAAAATGGCAATAACTTTAGCCTTCCTCCAGATTGTGGGAATCTGACCTGTTTCCATGCAATTGTTAAACAGTTTCAGTAGCCATTGTTTAACGTTGGGACCAAAGTGCTTAATATGTTCAACAAAAATCCCGTCCAGGCCCGGGGCCATCCTTAGCTCGCATTTCGCTATGGCTTTGTCCAGATCTGCCATTGTGAGAGGGGTGGCCAGAGTTGAATTTTCTTGGTGTTCAATCCTGTCTATTTTGGTCTCAGACTTCCTGATTTTGGTATCGTGTTTCCCATTCTTGAGAAGCTGGTGGGCTATTTGGTCGGCTGTGACGGGAGCATGTCCTGGAGAGAAAGTCGGGTCATTGTTGAGACGTTTAAGGAGTGTCCAGGCTTTCTGACTGCTCCTTTTCATGTCCAATTCCTCTATTGTCCTCAGCCATTTCTCTCTCCTGGTTTTAGCTAGTGACTTGGTTAGCTGCTCGCCCGCAGTGATAGTTTCCGCGGATAGAGGGTTTGCGTCAAACAGTGTCAGGTATTGCTGCAACTGATCCTCTAATTCTGGCGTAAGGCCTTCAACATAATTGCTTCTGCATCCTATAGGGATCGATTGCTTGGAACACCACTGCACAGCCTTCACGAAATTGTCATAGAATCTTGGTTCAGGTGGTAGGTTGTTTACAGAATCTTCCATGAGGTTTTGAAAGGTTGACCATTCTGCTTTCTTAAAATTGTACCTACGGCGAAAAGGTACGCTATGGGGTTTAACAACAGATGTGATCTGGCACATTATTGGACGGTGCTGGGTGTTTGGTATTGGTGAGCAAACTCCTTTTGAGCATTGGGACGTTACTTGATGGCTAACGAAGATGAGGTCCGGGTTATAACGTCTCCCCCATCTGCCACTGTTGTAGGAAGCAGGCAGTTTATTGTCATGTATCAGTTTTAGGTTGTTTAGCTCGGCCCAGCAGATCACAGTCGTGCCATTGTCGTCGTCTTCTTGGTAGCCCCACTGCGTACTGTGGCTGTTGAAATCACCGATTACAAAATTAATTCTGTCTTTATTAAAATTGTTTATGTTGGAGCTGGAAAAGTCCACAGTCGGTGGTTTGTACACTGATGTAACAGTGCAGTCACCAAGTTCAATGGTTAGCACTTCAGTATCATTGATGTCGTTTATACTGCTTGAAAAGATCTGTATGTTTGGCCTGGTAAAGATTGCGCTGCCATACTGTCGGTGTGGCCTTTCAGCTACTAGTCGCATGCCGTTTATCTTGGGTCTTTTGAGTGTGCTATCTCTGTGAGTTTCTTCTAGACACAAGTCGTTACATTTCTCTTTATGACAGAGGTCTTGATCCTACAAGTTATGTAACGCGATTTGATCCTTGGGGGCTGCACAGAGTAGGCCAGAAATATTACATCATGTGCTGAGAGGCCAGGAGCCGATGTGACCAACATCTCTTACTTTGTCAGTCTGTTTCGTTGCGATTACGTCTACAAGAGTATGACTGTGCGCCGTATGGTGTGTAGGTTGTAATGGAAGAATGTTCATGCTATTGCAACTAAACAGTCTTCTTAGGTTTATTGCGGAGGGAGTGTCTCTTAGCAGGTCTATGTTCAAGTCACCCATTACGATGACATGTTCGTATTGACACTGAAGTGAATGTAATTCCGACTGGAAGGAACTCATTGACCTTATTTTTGGCGGCTTGTACACGACGCCAGTCAAGAATTTCCGACTTTGTATATTTATTTCAATGAACATGAATTCACCCTCTTTTTCTTCAGCAGGGTTTGACGTATATAAGACTTTCGCTTTGAGATCTGTTCGTATATACGGGCCGACCCCGCCACCTCGCTTTTTTGATCTGTCTGCCCTAAGAAATGTGTACCCTGGGAGACGAATAGATGCAGAGGATATGTGTGGTTTCAACCACGTTTCGGAAAAGAGGATTATGTGGTAGTTTAGTTGGTTGAAGAGGAGGCTAAGTTCTTCGTAAAGTCATTTAAATAGGTGAAATGTGGCCAGAACGTTCATACTGACTACAGAAGTCTCTATTCTACAACTTTGGCCACTATGTGTAAAGTCAGATGCTACACTGGTTATGCACACATGTGACACACAACTTTTAATGTGAAAAAATCATATTGTTTACCTCTTTACTAGTTTTCACCAAACATGAAACCCTTACCCAACCACTCAATGGAGTATTTACATTGTTAATACTTAGTCAAATAATGCTATTAACGTCACTGATTAATTTGAACCAAATGTCCTCTAACTGGATTGTTGTTACACAGAAAAGGTGATCTACTACTGATCGATAAAGGGGCTCAACCATATATTTCACCCAGTATTACTGAGGCACTTCCTTAATTTTAACGTTTCCCACCAAGCATTCAGTACTGTTTTTCAGGCCACAGATGCCATGCTTAGGCAGCTAAATTTAAAACGTTTATGGAAGCAACTACTGAAACTTGTTTATCAGACTCTGAACTTCCACTTAGTAAAAATTACATCAGCAAATGGAAAAACAAAGATGATGAATGCATAGACTTTAGGTTTAGTTCAGTTTAAATGAACTGTGAATTAATTGCATCATAGTTTGAATTAGCAAAGTTTCAGGTAATGCAAATACGTTTACTGAAATCGTAATTTTGCTACAAGTTATTATTTGCAAACATGACCCAGTATGATAGTAGTGGTTTGCCTGTATTTTAAAGTAAAGTCAATTTCATGTGAATAATGAGTTGTAATACGCAGACTAATCACATCAGCACTTTTATTCCTAACAGTTTTATTCCACTAGACAATACAATAGTTTTTGTCATGGTTGTGTCATCAAAAACTTGGTGGCTAATAATGTCACACAGCTTCTTCATGTCTCTGGCAAATATTTAAACATTGACCAGTGTGATGCTTCCATGGTTATTGTTCCACAGGCAACCATGACTCATACAACACATCAATATGAATATGGGCATTCATGAACCTGCAGCTCTAGAATTTCGGGGACAACTTCATAGCTTGCAGATGAATGCACCACCACTTTAAGAATGTTTCAACGCACAGTTTACCACAATCCTAACTTTACATCTGCAGCCATTGAAAATGTATCCACACACTTTAAAGGCCTCTATGTGCTCATTTGTGCTACTATTGTGCATATCACTACAGAGTGCACCAAGCCATTCATCCAATGAAAATCCTTGATTTTCAGAGAAACATAATTAATTTTAAGTGTTCCACTATTTAAAGCCTTGGAGTAGTGCGGTCGTTTAGAGGTATAGATATAACTGCTACAGCATTTTATCTTTTCAAATCAATACACATGTAACACAATTCATTTCAGAAGTTATAAAGGTAACTACATTTCCAACATATACATAACGATATTAATCAGTCAAAAGTTGCTTCAAAAATTGTTTTGAAAATTCTATTCTTTCATGTGTCTGGCGTTATACACTATGCGATAAAAAGTATCCGGACACCTGGCTGAAAATGAATTACAAGTTCGTGGCTCTCTCAACCGGTATTGCTGGAATTCAATATGGTTTTGGCCCACCCTTAGGCTTCATAATAGCTTCTACTCTCGCAGGCATACGTTAAATCAGGTGCTGAAAGCTTGCTTGGGGAATGGTAGCCCATTCTTCACGGTGTGCTGCACTGAGGAGCAGTGCCGATGTCAGTAGATGAGGCCCGACATGAAGTCAGCATTCCAAACCATTCCAAACGCATTCTATAAGATTCAGGTGAGCACTCTGTGCAGGCCAGTCCATTACAGAGATGTTATTGTCATGTAACCACTCCACCACAGGCCGTGCATTATGACCAGGCACTCTATCGTGGTGAAAGATGCAGTCGCCATCCTCGAATTGCTCTTCAACAGCGGGAAGCAAGAAGGTGATTAAAACATCAGTGTGGGCCTGTGCTGTGATAGTCCCACGCAAAACAACAGTGGGCACAAGGCCCCTCCATGTAAAACACGACCACGCCATAACACCGCCATCTCCGAATTTTACTGTTGGCACTACACACACTGGCAGATGACGTTCACCGGGCATTCGCCATACCCACACCCTGCCATCGGATCGCCACACTGTGTACCGTGATTCGTCACTTCAGTCAACGTTATTCCACTGTTCAATCATCCAATGTTTACGCTCCTTACACCAAGCGAGGCGTTGTTTGGCATTTACCAGTGTGATGTATGGCTTATGAGCAACCGCTTGGCCATGAAATCCAAGTTTTCTTACCTCTCGCCTAACTGTCATATTACTTGCAGTGGATTCTGATTGGAATTCCTGTGTGATGGTTCGGATAGATGTCTGCCTATTATACACTACGACCCTCTTCAAGTGTCGATGGTCTCTGTCAGTCAACAGATGAGGTAGGCTGTACGCTTTTGTGCTGTATGTGTCCCTTCGCGTTTCAACTTCACTATCACAGCGGAAACAGTGGGCCTAGGGAAGTTTAGGAGTGTGGAAATCTCGTGTACAGACGTATGACACAAGTGACACCCAATCAACTGCCCACAATCGAAGTTCGCGAGTTCCGTGGTGCGCCCCATTCTGCTCTCTCTCTATGTCCAATGACTACCGATGTCGTTGATATGGAGTGCTTGGCAGTAGGTGTCAGCAAAATGCACCTAATATGAAAAACGTAAGTTTTTGGGGGTGTCTGGATGCTTTTGATCACATAGTGTACATGCCCCAAATTTTCTTGAGTTATCCTGAAAAGGATAATTGCAAGAGAAAGTATTCTCACAACTATATTTCTATGTCTTAGTTAATATTAGCAAAAGTATTACACACCAAACAAAATAAATAAAGATAGTCACAAAATATTTACAGTGTACATGTAATTTAACAATCTTTCTGTTAGTTTTCATCAGAACATTTGTCATAGTATATGTATTTCCCATGTAAGTTTCCAAATAATTTACTTGGTTGACAAATACTGTGTAAATGTTTCATTTGTTTTATGTGTAAACTCCTTATCCTTTTTCATTTACAAATTAAGTTTTCTTCAGAGATTTCTAAAATTTCTCATCTTTACTTACTACAAACATACATACCAATTAATCAGTTTCTACTTACACAAATAATTCAAAATTCATAACACATTATATCTATATTTTCCACTAGGACACATGCAGTCTAGAGCATCCATTGTTCCTAATTAATTTTTTCGCCTTTCTCACACTTTTGGTTGCTTTTCAAAGTCCTTTCTAGCAGTTTTTGAAGGAAGGAGGGTTTAATGTCCCATTGTCATCGAGGTTATTAGAGATGGATTGTGTCAAGGAATCAATTTTTAAACATTACTTTTTATTCAGCACTCAGTTGTGAAATAACTGTTTGCTCAAAGACATATTGGTCTTATAAACAGGTTTTATATTTATCTTTCATGCTTGGTTTTTAGCATAGTCGAAACTTACAAGGTGCATTTTAGATATTTGATAAAGACAATAATTTTATGCATACATTTATATGTTTAAAAAATTTTCTTTTTAAAATTCAGTCTTGATCACACCACGTATGCTACAAGAACATAAGTGACCAGTTTCAGTCATATCACATGAACATCATCAGACCTATGGCATCCTTCAAAGATGGTAGGTGGAGCACTCTTCTCAGCTGCTGAATTCTTCCAAAACCTAATCTTTAAATTCCACAGATGTTAGGTTAGTTTCTTAGTTATGTCTGAATTCAAAAAATCACAGTTTTTTTACATTACTTGTAAGGGCATTAATCACTGCATCTTTATTGATATTCTCCCTAGTACTCATATCGTTCAGTAATACTCATTCACAATTGTTTATGAAAGCAGAAGGGTGCCAACCTTCCTGCTTCATTGATGCATCATATATTTCTTTTTTTTTAAATTAGTAATTCAGATTTATGTACTACTAATGGAAAACTACGCGATCTATTCTGTAGCTGCTGATGCAACGATTCCACTTCATTGAAAATTTCAGTTTCAGTATTACCTATCGTTTCTTGCACTACAAAAGTATTTTGAATGGTCGAAATTGTGTTAGTAACGCTAAAATATCTGCATTTGTTCATGCAGAAATTTCGGTTTTTAATAGTGGAACTAATGCCCCTATCTTTCTATCTGCCATTGATTCAACACTCTCTTCGTTTCGCTGTGTTTCGAATTCGAATCTGGTATTGGTGTCAGTAAGCTACATTTGTCTTTCTGATAACTCCTTTTCCACAGAACCCACACATTTTCTAAGCTCTGTTATTCTATCGGTTTGTTAAGTCAAAATACATAAGTTTACATCTAATTTCTTACTATTCTCTTCCATTATTGGATTATTTTCTTTTAACTAGCTAGTGAACTGAATATGCGAGAAACCCACATTTTTCCATGCAGGATGTTAAGATTCATTTCCCTTAGCATGTACCTTATTGTGGTTATGAAAGATCGTTGTACCTCTACTATGCTCTGATCTAGTAGCTCACCCTCTGGTTCATAAGTTACAGATTCCATTTTCACATCCACTGGATGTGTAGTGATTGGCTATGATTTTATTTGAACTTGAAACAGACTGTCTTCAAATCCTGACTCATCTACTCTATTCACACCTATGCACATCGCTGCAGATGTCATCTGTTAGTAATAAACATGTACGTTGTTCCCATCTGCTGCATCCCTGTTTGGCTCCATTTCGGGTTCTGTAAACACTTCTTTACCACAGTTTAAATTCCAGTTTCGACATTCTCTTTCCTGTCTTAGTCTCACGTAAATGTACGTCAATAATTTTTTTGCCTTGTTTTGGAGTATTTTTCTTTTGCTGTTTTGCTCATTCGTGTCCTTAGCCTTCCAAAATCTGGCACAACAACTAAAGTCACCCACCCACCCACCCACCCACACATACACACACCCACCCACACACACAGACACACACACACATACACACACACACACACACACACACACACACACACACACACACACACACACACACACATATCAACGACTTTTTGGTGAATCTTATCTTTATAAGTTTACGGTTTGTCAGACTTGCAAAAATAGCCCCATCTGTGCAATAGGATTTCAGGGAAATTCTGTCACATCACACATGTGTTACCAACATTTATGTGTAATGGAGGTATACATATCTGTGTAAATTTTTCTGTCGCAGAAGCGTCTTGAAAACTTAGTACTTTCGTGTTGCAGCAGTTGTGCATCACATCTGCCACAGAGTTGCTGAGCACCTGGGCTCCTAACCTAATTTTCATTTTGTTATATACAAAATTTATATGGCTGCTTGTAATACTGTTGCCTATGTGAAGCATTTCTTTTACTTGTCACTTATGGAGTAGTTCATGTAGATACCATGAAATGACATTACCTTGCCCGTCCCAACAATGTTTCTTATCTCGTAATGCATTCACCACAAGTCTTAGTATGTGTGGTGGATCTAGCAAAAATAAAACTTCAAAACTGATACCTTGAACAACAAAGGTGGTCTTTATTACATCGCTGTAAAAATTTCACTCAAATAATTTGGTCAAGGGACAAGCAGGTACCACAACCATTACATGAGTCAGCGCCATTTCAACACCACTTGCACTGGCAAGGCTGGTACACTCTTCAAACAAGTGAGCCTTCTGCTCCCCAGTTATTCCACATGTCAAAAAGTACCCCACTGGTAGCTTCCACAAGTCATTAATATGAACTAACATTAATATGAATCCCTCTTTAGCTGCAGGTAAACTATCCATAATAACAGAAGACCCTATACCGACATAGCCATAATATGGTGCACCATCGAATTCTGTGTGTTGGCTGACTGAAGTTTCACCTACCAACAAACTGCATAGAATTTGGTTACTTTGTCTCTGATGGAACACTTTTGCTTTGATAATGACAAAGGGCTCCAAGGTAAATCCAAGTGCTCCATCTATACACTGGTACTACCTAGCTGACGTTCTTAGGTGTGGGAGGCATGTGTTAAAGCAGCGTACTTATATGTGCTTTGGGAATAAAAGTTCAGAGTAAGAGCAAATGAATGTAGCTTAGGGCTGTACATTCTAAGCACACCCTGGCAGTTTGCCTTTGCTGCTTGTCTTTGGAACAGCTCCTTGTGTATCCCAGGTACTCTTGCAAGAACGCACTTTTTTCCTGAATTATTCTATTACCTTACTCAAATAAGCCACGTTTCGTTAAACAATCCTCTGATTGCTGAAGAACTTTAACTTTTTTGCTATATTCTTCGTTTTTTGATAAGAGAACAGTCACATTTATCTTAAGATTTCTCACTGTTAGTGTTGCTTCACGACTTCCATTCAGAAACAATGAGGAGGTGTTAGCAGAATCAGAAGAAGGTTCTACTGGTAGTAGCTTTGTATTTGAGGTCCACTGGTGGCAGTTAAATCAACTGTACATTTTGATATTGTATTGGTGGCTGTCTCTTCTCCTCTTCAGAAAACAAAGATTTAAAACAAATTGAAAACTGTTTCATTATACTTTGCAGTCTACTTACAGTTATTCTCATTCCATCATGCAAAGTCAAATATTTACAATACTTGTAGATTGTGATTAAACTTGTTAATATTTATTTGCACTACAGTTATATTATAGAAACATTTGTGATCATGAGGGGATAAGAAGATGAAACCAACTCATTGTATAGAAACTTCTATTTAACGTAGGTGGGGCAGGGGGGGGAGCAGAGGTCTGTGTAGTCTGTGTGATAACAAGGTGCTAAAGTGTTGCAGTTCTGGATCCACTTTGTGTTTTGAAATAAATGAGTTAACGCTTGAACATATTATCCATTAGACAAACTATATTTATTCAACTCTTACACAATAAAACTATTTTTTCCCAATATAACAGTATGTCACTGCTCAAAACAGAATGCAGTGTTGTTACTGGAGCATTTATGTAATGTTCTTCGACTACTGCCAGAAGTGCTTGCAGGTGTGAAAAATATTATCAAACAATACTGATTTAGTTTGCTGAATTTTCCAAAATGAATTATTAAGTAATTAAAGACCAGAAAGAAGTAAAATAACAAAGTATGACTGAAGAAGAGGAAGAGCAAGAACATGACAGTTATAACTTAACTCTGAATTTAACATAAAAACCTTGCATATTACAGAGCAATAATATTAAATAGTATATAATAAAACATATTTACAGTTTTTATGTACAAGGGCAGTTTCAAACATAAGAGCATTATTATAAATGAGCTTCCCTCCAATTACAGGAAAAATAGAAATCTACTCTCCTAAATGTGGTATTGTACTTTTATTTTCTAGTTTTACAGGAATTCAGAAAGAAAGTTCTGATTTTACATAGTCTACCTATTGTGATATGAAAAGGCAGGAAACATCGATGGCACAGTATTTTCCTTGATGCAAACACTCAACTAATGTTTGGTGCAGATCTTCTTGCCAAAAATGTGGCGAACATATTCTGCTCCGTTTGTTCGGTTTCCAGTCTTTCCTTCTTACAGCATGAGCCCAGAGAGTTCTACAAGTTTGACACATCGGAAGTCTGAAATAAAATGACAAGAAAAAACTGCTACATAGAAAGTAAACAAGGCCGCAAATTTCCCGAATATAAACGATAATATTGCATAAACAGGGCGACTTATGAATGGAAAGTGATTCCTTTTACATTAGTAACACTGTATCAACTGTTAGTGCAATCGTAAACTACGCAAGTCGGCATTATCAAGTAAAAAACTTCCGCAACTCTACAATTCTACGCAGTAGCAAAAGCGAAACCGAGTCGTCTGACCACACTGTCATGGCGGAGCTCGGTGTCAGTTGGCTTTCGGCTTCAAGTTTGTGCCGTCAT
The DNA here is from genome assembly GCF_021461385.2 of Schistocerca piceifrons. Taxonomy (NCBI): domain Eukaryota; kingdom Metazoa; phylum Arthropoda; class Insecta; order Orthoptera; family Acrididae; genus Schistocerca; species Schistocerca piceifrons. The sequence goes on along the minus strand of NC_060140.1, from coordinate 855,742,393 downwards.
GTCATCTCCCGTCCTTTATACCTCTATGTGCTGACTACTGGACAGTTCTGCCACAGGAAAGCCACGTGTGACCGATCCCTCAAAATGGTATGGTATTTCAGTTTTACTTTTGTATGGTGATGAATTGCCTACAATTACACAGTTCAAGTTTCTTATGTATCAATTACTGAAATAGTGATACTTCACGACCTATTGATCTTAATTTCGTATATTTCGTTTGTTAAAATCGTTTAAATAAATCAAGTGTGGCCAAAACTTTTGTACTCACTAGGAAAGTCATTGTCCCACGTGTCTCTGAATGTCTCTGAATGTTCGTGGTGTGCGACCGTTGTGAAATAAATCGTAACTTCTGTCTCTGTACTATTTTACAGCAAAAATTAAAGCTTTTATCACTCAGTGGAGTATTTACATTGTTATTACTAGGGCAAATAATTATACTAATGTCATTGATTATCTAATTTGAACCATGTGTGCTCTAACTGGATTATTTTCACAGAAAAGGCGATCGACTACTAGTTCCAAACCAAGTGGCGGACATAGGGCACTCCGTCTTCAGGCCACGAGTGGCCTACCGGGACCATCCGACCTCCGTGTCATCCTCAGTTGAGGATGCGAATAGGAGGGGCGTGGGGTCAGCACACTGCTCTCCCAGTCGTTATGATGGTATTCTTGACCGAAGCCGCTACTATTCGGTCGAGTAACTCCTCCATTGGCATCACGAGGCTGAGTGCACCCCGAAAAATGGCAACAACGCATGGCGGCCTGGATGGTCACCCATCCAAATGCCTACCACGCCCGGCAGTGCTTAATTTCAGTGTCCTCACGGGAACCGGTGTATCCACTGTGGCAAGGCCATTGGGCGGACATAGGGGCTCAGTCATATATTTCACCCACTATTACCAAAGCACTTCCTTAAATTTAACACTGCCTACCTTCGATGTGTTTTTGACACTGTGATTATATCCAGTGGCGTAGCTTCCATTGGGCTAAATCAGGCAGTGGCCTGCGGACCCCAGGCTCAAGGGGCCCCTCAGCCTTAATGAACGACATTCGAAAAAATTATGTAATATCTTAAATGAATAAAGAATTTTCGACTTTTAACTTTTTGGACCCTGACCAACAAATCTCGAACGATACGACCTGAATCACAAAAATTTCTCCCATCTGCAGAACATAAACATAATAGGGTGTATTTATTGTCCACTAAGACATGAACCCAGCTGGCGTTCTGGTGTTGTCGTTTGAACTCTGAGTTTCCATGGCTGCCAATCCCTGTGAGCTAGCAGTGAGTAGCACTGAATTACTAGCTGTGTGTTTGACAATACGCTTACCAACAATTACCATTCGGAAATCATAGCTCTAAACTAAATCAGGCTGATCGGCAGGCCCACTTAGCTCTCAGCACACTTGCTTAGCGAGAGTGAATTGCTGGCACTGACAATACCCGCACCTCTGCACCACCACAGACGAGCAAGTCCTGACTTGATTGTTCTCAGCTGTGGCTGAGATATAGTTCTTCATTGTTTATTTTTTTCTGCTTGCGACTTCGTTCGCCTAATATGAACCAACACTGAAAATTATCCCACGGAATCCTTCTATTTGTATGAAAGTATCCTACGTACTACACAGGCCGAATCGAATCTGCTTGCAAAATTTCATCCAAATCCTGCCAGTAGTTTTTGCATGAAAGAGTAACAAATAAAGAAACTTTCACATTTAGAAAATATTATTAGAAAGTATGATTAAGTACTGAGTTAATTTACTTAGTAGTAAGCAGGTTGGCCTTTTTACGCCCTGCAGAGAGCGGTAAGGAGCACATGATGAAGTGCATCTCTAAAGTATTTAGTGTAGCTTAAATAGGACACCAACTTCATTTTTGCCCCAAGGCACTTGGTTGCATAGCTACAGCACTGATTATATCCGCCATTCCAACAGTTGCTCATTGCACACGCAAGGAAAGAGATATATGTGATTCAACTTTTTTGTTTGTTTAATTTGGCTCCAGAGATTGTACTTTATTTAGCCATCGAGAACCATGGAGGTAAAAAAAAAGGGAAGTGGCACTACAGAGTGGCGGAGCCTGCCACCATTTTAAGTAGCCCAAAACATTAGCTGACGACTGTTCACGATTGCTTCTTGTTTATGATTTCTGTTGTGTGCGCGCAATAGATGTTTTAAATACTAAAAATTATAGAGTATAAATGAATAACATATTGTGTGGAAGACAATTCAAACGTTTTTCTGGTTTTGAATGCGCATTTCCTCTAGTCATACAACACATTCGGCCTTGTTAATGTGACATATTTTTGATACTATATTATGGGAAACTAGAAACAGAAGGAAGTGCTGTTAAAAGAATGCTTTCGTAATCCATTTAATTTCACTTTGGCTGTATTTGTATCGATAGCAAATGAAACTGGAACTCAGAAACCAATGCTTGTTTGCTTCATGGTACCGCTACTGCTTCTTGTTCCTTACATTTTCAGCTTTCAACTCATACGCACAACATTTTCAGTGCTCACGTTTGAATAAAAACTTACATATCTATTATTTGCTAGCCCATAAACACGTGCAGTGAGGAAAGAAGCAAGGCATGCGATTGTATCTTATAGATGTAAACATCTTCCAGCATTGTGAAATGCTATACATGTGATGAAGGGAATGGCCTCAAACGCTTAAGACCCCTTAAAATGGACATTTTTATTTAACGTGTATGTGAGTAACATTTAGTGACAATAGTCTAACTAACTTGTGTAAGATGTATGCCTACATTTACAATAGTAGCCTATTTGCTTCTTTTCCAGGAATATTTCTCACCAGTAACTCTGACAGTTTTTCAGAAATAGCCAGTTGGAATGTACATCCACACTGATCATCTGCTTGATTCCATTTTTGAAGTTTTCAAATTATGTAAGTCCATACCATGATTTGTGATATACCAGTAGTTGGTTACTTAGTTTCATGTTACATTTAACGTTTGCATGATAAATCATAGTGATATGGAACAAGTCATTTCATATTGACATCAGTTTTCTTTGTAAATATGTCTCCCTGCTGATCATTTATTAATTTTTACGTTTTTTAATTAAAGACAGACAGTGTTAGCCAGTAATCACCATGTCCACATTACAGTAATAGATGATCTTCTGTGAAATAGGTGGACTTATCAAAGCGATAGTTTTAAGTTTAGTTTCAAATTTTGTGTTGCTGTGTGTCAGGCAACCTTAATGTGACATAATAAATGTTATTTTTTCTTCTGGTATTGTAAATATGTACATCATTGTTCCCTGTTGAAGTGCATATGAATAGGTATGTGGAAATAGAAATGAATTAATAATTACTTGAATAATTGGAAAAATTGACTGGAGAGAATAGTTGAAAAGATTTTGAATCTGTGCACAATCTTGGTTGAACTTCAACTGATAGCAATCTCAACAGATCTTTAATATCATTACATTCACAGTCAATAAACATAATTTGCTTTCAGTAGTGTGCAGTACCAAATAATCACCACAATCGTTAAAACTCTCGATCTCTCACACGAATCACAATATTTTAGTATAATTAAACCAAGTTCAATAGGTACCTATCAAGTCCGAGTCCTTACCTTCACATTCATTACAATGTGTTTAGTCTTGATTGTGACAATGTCAATGCAGGAACACTCCTCCGGATACCACGTAAATTATTCCTGTCTGTACCAAACCTCTTGGTGCAGGATCTCGACAGTGAGTGAAATGATGAACAGATAGGAGTTGACCTTATAACTGCACAATGATAACTTTTTATAATACTTTTAATGAACAGTTAAAATACACATTTTATCAATGCTGGTACGACAGATCCAAGCATACATCCATATGCTACCACTTCCTAAACAAATGGGTGAACATACATGAATTAACAAACTGAAGGGCGTATTTCTTACTTTGTTTCATACAGATATTTAACGATATGTCAAAACATAATCCTCGCCACAAAACAACTTGTAATTTACTTTTGGCGGTGTCTATAACTCATTCATTTTACATATAGCTTACATATAAAAAATAAAAAATGAAAAAATAATATGATTCAATACAATTGCCTCCCACTGTGCATTGACGTCCTACCGAGGTGCACAGTGTCTGAGCTTATTTCCCTTTTTGGATGTGAACTCTTATTCAGATGCCACTTATACTGTATTAGATTTCTACCTCCACAAGACTCTTCTCGTCTATCAAGCATAATTAGTGCATGACTTTCTTCTACATATATACTCCACTAGCCACCTAGCGGTGTGTGCCGGAGGGCACTATTCGCACCAGAGTCATATTTCCCCTTATCTATTCCGCTCACGGATCATGCGAGGGAAAAACGATTGTCTGAACGTGTCAGTACGAGCTCTAATTTCCCTTATCTTTGAATGGTGGCCATTGCGCTATATGAAAGTTGGTGGTAATAATATATGCTCTACATCCTCGGCGAAGATCAGATTTTGGAATTTAGTGAGCAGTTCCTTCCGTTTAGCGCGTCGTCTATCTGTAAGTGTGTCCCACTTCAAACTTTCTATGATATATGTAACGCTCTCGTGATGGCTAAATGTGCCGGTCACGAATCTTGCCGCTCTTCTTTGTACCTTCTCAATCTCTTGAATGAGACCCAACTGGTAAGGGTCCCACACACACGAACAATACTCTAAGACTGGACGAAATAAAGTATTGTAAGCAATTTCCTTTCTTGAAGGACGGTGTCGCTTCAGGATTCTACCAATAAACTGCAGTCTAGAGATCGTCTTACTCGTTACTTGTGTAATCTGATCGTTCCGTTTGAGATCATTTGGGTGCAATACTTGACAGATGTTACCACTTCCAAAGACTGGGCATTTATTTTGTACTCGTACATTAATGGGGATTTTCGCTTTGTTATACGCAGTAGGTTACACTTACTAATATTGAGAGATAACTGCTAGTCATTACACCATGCATTTATTTTCTGCAAATCCTCATTGATTTGTTCACAACTGTCGTGTGATACTACTTTCCTGTAGACTACAGCTTCATCGACAAACAGTCTAATGTCGTTTTCAGTACCATTAACCAGATCGTTTACGTAAATCGTAAAAAGCAGCGGACCTATTACGCTGCCCTGGGGCACGCCTAATGTTACGCTTGTTTCTGTTGAACTCTCCCCATTCAGGATGACATACTGCTCTCTGTCTGTTAGAAAACTTCCTATCCAACCGCATATGTCATCGGAGAGACCGTAAGCGCCCACTTTTTGGAGCAAGCGACAGTGTGGAACTGAGTCGAATGCCTTTCGAAAATCGATCAATATGGCATCAACCTGGGAGTCGTTATCTAGAGCCTGTTTCATGCAAAAAGAGGGCCAGCTGTGTCTGGCATGACTACTGTTTCCTAAAATCGTGCTGATTTCTGCAGATGAGCTTCTCAGAGTCTAGAGAGGTCGTTACGTTCGAACATAAAATATGTTCCATGATTCTACAACAAATCGATGTCAATGGAATTGGACGTGCATCCAATTTTCTACCCTTTTTATGGATAGCTATCACCTTTGCCTTTTCCCACTCTCGTGGAACTTTAAACCTTTCCAATGACCTCTGATAGATGATGGATAAGAAATGTGTTATACTTGTAGCATAGTCAACATAAAATCTTATGGGGATACCGTCTGGGCAAGATGACTTCCTGGTGTCTAAGGATCTGAACTGTTTTACAATAGCAGATACACTAAACACTATGTCAGCCATCCTTGCGTTTGTGCAATAATTGAAAGGGTGGTGCTGCAGTCCCCTGCAGTAAACGAGTTTCTGAAAGCTAGGTTTATAATTTCGGCCTTCTGTTTATCGTCATCCGTTACATTACCCATACTGTCAGCAAGAAAAGGTATTGAATTATTTGTAGCGTTCATAGATTTTACGTACGACCAAAATTTGTTGGGGTTATTTTTCGAATCTGCAGATAAAATATTGCTTTCAAATTCGCTAAAAGAATGTGTCGTTGATCTTTCGACAGCTGTTTTCATTTCGCGTAATTCCTGTTTGTGAGCAGGTCAGTCTTCATCTATAACTAATGGTTAAATTGTAAATAATGAATAATTGTAAATATTGTACATATATATATATATATATATATATAGAATTAAGTATATAGTAGCATAGCTTAAGTAAATATCTCGTAGTTTAGCGTCCCTTTCCGGTGTATATAATCCCTTACCTTATCTTTGTGTGTGTGTGTATTGTGTAGATACTCGTAGTTAATTTTCTATGTCTCTTTTTATTCGATAGGTTTACAACAAATGCTAGTATGGGCTATGGGTCATCAGGTTTGTTTGTTTTGAGTGCTCCAACACTTCCAACTGTGTCTGTCTGGCACACACATACTTGCAGTTTATTGACCAGCTTATGTCGCTCTGATACCAGTTGCGTCATGGCGAGCTGTGTATTGCATTCATGATACTGTGTGTTTCACAAGTTAATTTATTTATTTACAAAAGGGCTATGCACAAAGCAAAGTGCTGTATTTAGAGTATCATCGTCTCTAGACACATGAAAGTAAAAGTCTTCCTTGTTACAACCACTCATCTTATCGTTTACACATTTGATGTATACGAAAAAAATAATAACAAAGATTTTCCTTAACAACTAACGACATAAATCCTGGAATGTAACTTTCCAGCAGCCTAAATTTAATATTACTATATGTATATACAACTTAGCGGGTATACAGCCCTTCTTCAATATATAAACGTTCTCACGTCTTTGTGTGAGTAAAAGCCCTTGTATGGTCTGATGTGTAGTAGTTGCCTTTTACGGTTCAGTTTACCCATTTTTGTGGATTTGGGATGTGTTCTAAGTAAAACATTTCGTCCTATATAAAATTGTGTTGTATGTTTCAGCTTCCTGTCATAAATTCCTTTCCTGTGTATCCTCATTACTTTGATACACATCATCTTTCACATCACTATCTTGATCGTATTTGATGAAGCAAGTTTCGATCAAGCTCATGCCCCAATCTCCTCCCAACTCACAGAACAGGGGCCTACCATGACCGATTCAAGCTTTCCGGCGTCGCAGTAGTATCTGTCTCTGGGTTAGGCATAGCTTCTACTAAATGGACTGTTGGTGTTTGATGACGCCAGTAAGTTGAGACTCTCAACTGAAATTCTCTTGCTGGCCGAATTCCTCTGTTTGTGGATTATTCGGCTGTCTGTCGTTGTTTTGAATTGGCCAAGCGATCAGCTGGTTATTGCCAGTAGCTTGTGTCTGTAGATATTGCACAGGCTGGTCATACGCTGCTTGCCCATTGCAATTGCTTTTGTTAAATTTTTGCTCATTTCTTTTATATCCACCCTTGAAATTACAGCTTTTCCCATTGCCATTGCTTTTGTGGTTACAGTTACCGATGCCATAGGTCTGTGCGGCATTAGGTTGCAATCCGTGTTGTACTACAAATACATTGTTCACTTCTTGGTCCGTAAATCTCTGTGGCACTGTCTGCATATTAACAGGCTTGGGTTGTACTGGTCTCTCTTGATACGTCAAATCTATTGAGTCCAGCACAGATAGAAAGTATTCGGTGTGGCGTTCTGGAATGCCAATCAGTTTTTCCCTAATGTGGGCAGGTAGATGGCTCTTTAAAATTTTCAGCACGTCTACTTGAGTTACCAGGTTCGTCCAGCGTCTAGTTTTATTCAAATATTTTTCAAAATAGCCCCTTAAGCTTCCATGTTTATTACTGAATGGAGCTGGGTATAATACTTCATGTCTGAGCCTCTCTTGTACTCTCTCAGACCAATATTTATCCAGAAAGGCTCTCTCTAACTGTTGACAGTTGTGGCAACGTTCCTCCATGTCCGTAGCCTGTAGCAGAACATCATCCTGCGTGTATCCAACAACAAATCTAATTTTCTGAGCCTCGGTCCAGGTACGAGGTAAAACATTTCGAAATGCTCTGATATGGACCACGGCGTTTATTCTTCTCCCTTAAAAGGTAAATACCGGAAATTGTCGATGCCTAAGTAATCCTTCATCTGTAAGTAATGTTGACAAACGCACTGTGCTGTCAGTGCCAGACGTGTTTATGTTCGCTTGTGGCGTAGCGCATGGCAACTGCACTTGCTCGACAGGTACAGCTGCCTGCAAGTCTTGTTGCATTCTGCAACCTCCGCTATTTTCCTTCGATGGGCTAGCCACGTATTGTGGGTAACTATTGAAAGTGTCTAATTCCTCTAAAGGCATGGTTTGTTTTCTGTCAAATTTTGTTTTGGGATGTCAGTAGTTTTAGCAATACTACCTCGTAACGTTTCCTCTGCTTCCTTTAAACCTGAATCTGTTTTACCTAGAAATTGACTTTCTTTTTTTTCTATAGCTTCTTCTACTGTATCTACATAAATTTTGCCCTCTGATACTACCTGTTCAGCAAGGGTGTTGCCCTTCCAGCATCCCAGCTTTCGCTTTTTCAGTTATTTCCTTTACATCTGCACGTATCTTATTTCTCTGTTTATTGGCAAATTGTGACTCTAAACTTAACTGGTCCACTCTTACACTTAACGTTTGTACTTATGTTGATAAGTTTTTCCAGACATCTTGCAGCTCGCTAATGGCGTTAGTCACATTTTTTACCGATGCACTCACTTGGGATTGCGTCTGTTGAATTTAAGAATATGCTTCACTATGGTTTTGCAACTCACCTGCAAGTAGTTCCTGTTTATCGTCTATGGATGATACTCTTTCTGTTAACGTATTTATATTGCGGGATATATCGGTAATTATTTAATGTTTTAGTGGTTAGCCTAGCTCTGTCAATTTCCTGGGTAGTTCGTCAGATAACTCTGTGCATATAGGTTTGCTCACCTCACTGAACTGTTGCCTAATACTATTATTGAAATAGTTAAATGCAATGTGAATAGTTTTTAACGAAATTATGAATAAAATTTTACGAAAATGAAATTTTATCTGTTTGGCACCTTTCAATTAAAGTAGGTTTAGTTGCGTATTCACTAATGAACCTGATTATTATCTGACACAGTCTTATAGAATTTGAAGGACTTACCTTGCACTTAAATGATGACTTTGTACAAATTGTCGTCTTTTCTGTAGAAATGCACTTTCTGTAAATCATATTAATTGGAAGGAAAAGAGATTATCTACTGCCACAGAGATGGCGCCAAGTGTGGCCATATAAACGTACAGCATAGCAGCTTCCTACCTTTACTGCTGAAATCAGCATTCCTGGTTCGTCTCGTTTGTAGGCAGAATTTAATTTTAATTTGCTCCTTCAATATTTTCATCATTCCCAATCTCATGTACATGTAACAAATACAATGAAAGTTTCATTAGTTCCTTGCAACAATAATATAAATCATTTATCTCAAAAAATTTTATTTCAGCAATTGAAAGGTCTGTATATATTTCGCTCGGTGCCGTCCTTTAAACGGTCGTCATTGTATAGACATGTGTAAATGGAATAATAATTGCTTGAATAATTAAAAAAAATGATTGGAAAGAATAGTTGAAAAGATTTTGAAGGTAATTTACGAATCTGTGCACAATCTTGGTTGAACTTCAACTGATAGCAGTTATCATCAGACCTTTAATATCATTTCATTCAAAGCCAATAAACATAATTTGCATTACATACTGCTGCTTCCAGTAGTGTGGGTACCAAATAATCACCACAGCCAATAAAACTGTCGATCTGTCACATGAAGCACAATATTTTTAGTATAACTAAACGAAGTTCAATAAGTGCCTATCAAGTCCAAGTCATTACCTTCACATTCATTCCATTGTGTTTAGACTTGATTGTGACAATGTCAATGCAGGAACGCTCCTCCAGATACCACGTAAATTATTCTTGTCTGTACCCAACCTCTTGATGCAGGATCTCAGCGACGACTGAAATGATGAATAGATATGGGTTGATCTTATAACCATGTGAATAAATACTCCTTTTCTAATACCTTTTTATAATTCTTTTAATGAATAGTTAAAATACACATTTTTAACACTGCTGGTACAATGAATCCAAGTATACGTCTGTACGCTGCCACTTCCTGGAACAAAAGGGTAAAGATATATGAATTAACAAACTGAAGAGCGTATTTCTTACTTTGTTTCATACATATATTAACGATGTACGAGAACATTATCCTTGCCACGAGACAACTCGTTAATTTAGATTTGGTGGTGTCTACAACTTATTCAGTTTATATATAGCTTATGTATAAGAAAAGAAAAAAACAAAAAAGTAATATGATTCAATGCACAGAGGATTATACACAACAAACTTCATGAGGGAATAACTATGCTGTGAAACTAATAGATTGCTACGCACACGCCGAGTACAAGGCAGGCACAATGAAAAGAGTGTTCACAAACATTTTCAGACAAAGTCTTCCTCAGAAAGGAAGCATAGCACACATACGCATGCATACAACCGTACACAAAAAACTCACTCACTCATGATCACTGTCTGCGGCTCTTCTAACCAAAATTTTTTTCGTGGGGGAGGAAATGTGAATAATGAGTAATAATTATCGGCAAAAGGAATTTATAGCATCAGATGCTGCCCCAACAATCAGCGCGGTTACGTAGCTGTTAGCAGTGCGCAGGTGAGACGGTTAATACAGTGTGGCTCGGATGTTAGAACGTTTACGACTTGGAAGGCAATGAAGAAAAAAAGAAAGTAGAGAAAGAACAGACCCTGAGTAGGGCAAATCTAAAGTCAAGTGGCAGAAATAAAACCACAACAATGAAAGTAAAAAGTGCAACAATAATTTACATATACAAAAGAAAATATTGCTTGAATTGCTACACTTATGAATGAAATTCGATTCCTTAAACTTTATATTACGATCGGATCGATCAGTACGCCCGTAAACAACGCAACCTGGTATTTTTAATAAGAAAACTAGGTCTCCACACAATCACTGTACCCAACACGGTCGAAACCAGGCAAGGACACGTCAGAGTAATGTCACGGGTTAGTATCACTGCAGTGAATCATGGAGGTATGAATGCAGTGAATCTAATATTTTGGGCTACTTGAAATGGCGGACATGGGCTTCAAGTTTGTGTCTTAATGACACTTCACTTTCTTTTTCGTGATCGTTCGAGAATCTAAACTGTCGTAGCCATTTTTCAGACGAAGTAAAAAGCAGCTCATTATGTCCTGAATTAGTATATTCACTGCTATTCTGGAAGCTACTGATGTGTTTATTTTCTTTGAAAATGTGAACCTGCAAGCTTTTGGAAAAAAGAGCTCGCAATAAGCCTTGTAAATGGTAAATGTGGGAATACAGTCACAGTGGCACAGCCATTTAAATGAAGTTCTGTGGTGAAAGATGTCACATGTACGACTCTCTTGAGAGCAAAAATTTTTTTTTTATAATGCGATAATTGCCACCAAAAAGAAGCGTGAAGCAGAGTCCACGTAAAACTCAATGCAAGTAGGGAACTGCCTTCAGAACTGATCCAGTTCTTAAAATTAAAGACAGAAATGTCTAATGCCAAAACGCATTCTCCATATTGTCGACCAGTTACGCATATCATATCGAAAAATGCAAAGTTTTGTTAACATTACTCATCACAATCCTAAAATCTTAGGGTACGACCAATGGCAATGTGATTAAGAAAAGTGTTGGACCCTGACACACGAAACATAGATGCAGAAGGGCATAATATGCAATAGACTATTTTTTGAGGTAGTTTAATATCTTCAGCACATTTTCCTCGAAAACAGAATTGTTTAATCTAGTTCTCATCATCATTTGAATGAATGCAATGAAAGTACTGCAGATTTAAAAATGTGTTGAGTGTCAAATTAGTAATGGTAACAAAATCTTGCACTTTTACTGATATACAGAACCATTTGCAAATATTGGCACCTCAGAACAATCACTTCAGACTGGTATTTGAAAGCAAAAACTCTTTGGTTAGCTATTTTCAGCAAAAATGCTGCTTCTATCAAGTACACAGATACTAAGTAAGAGGTTGAATTTAGCATTATATGTGACTAATGACTTCCCTGATCTCTCACAGAGAGTAAGTCAGACTTGCACCAGTCTCTTTCCTTGGTGAGACTGAAAATCTGAAAAGTGTGTTTAGAGATCAGATTCAATAATCCTTACTAATGAACTAACAACTGGGACAATTTCAGACACACTGATGCAGTTCTTCAATGACGTTTGTAATTGGTTGACAATATGAAGGATACACTCTGGCATCATACATTTCAGTCTTTAATTTTGACAAAAGAAACATTTCTGAAGGTAATTCCCTACTTGTGTCGAGTTTAAAGTGGATTCCATACCAAAGGCGACAACATACTTTACAAAAATTATGTAGGAGCATATTTTTTAAAATGATTGCCTTTCATATATAATCTTTTATGAACACTGACATTGTCACAAAGATCTGTGTTGTGATGAAGTAAAATGTACTGGTACTATAAAGATACGTTGAGACTGCCCTAGCACAATCTCTAACACAGCTGACTTAAAAGCAACAGAAATGAGCTCAAACTCGGGTTCAAATGTACTTTGATGAACACACAAGTCCAGAGGCGTAACGAACGCTATACAGACCCATCTGCAAAAATAAGATTACTGACCCCCTAACATAAAATGCATAATCTACCATTAACTAATGTAGCTTTCATTACAGCAGGTAGAAACAGAAATTTAATGGAGTGTCTTGTAAAATCCCATTTAAATAAAGAAACAAATCATTTGTTTACTGTATTGAAAATGTTAAACAAAAATTATTAATACCAATAAATGTTAGTAAAAATTAAACACATTAAACTGATTGACAGTCTATATCAATAAGTACAGACATACAGTTCTATCTGTTGTTTGATTGATTCGTACTTATAAACCAACGTTGTATTCACCTTGACCTCTAGTGAAACTGTATCACGTGGTATACTTTTGTGATGGAAGGTAATGAGTATTTCACTGGCATTAATAGATCACTTTGGATATTGTGGAGGCTGAGTTTTCTTACTCCAGCTTGGGTCATATCATTCCACACGTAGTTCTTTATATGTATGAGCTTCAAAAACAAGCGTTCAGCCAAAACAGCAGCAGCAGGAATAGTTAAAAACAGGTAAAATTTTGTGCATAAGTCTGGAATGCTACAGCTACAATTGAAGTCTATGTTACTAATAGTTTTGTTAATCAACTACTGAGCTTAATGAGGCTATTTCTTTTTTCAGAGATTTTTTGATCTGGGAATTTTCTGGATAGATTCTCCTCATATTAATTTTCAAGAATTGCTTCTTCATTGTGAATCTCTTCATCAGAAGCAGAATTTATAAATTTTGCGAAAATAATTTTTAATGAATGGTTAACATTACCCTTATCCTCAAATTTGCTATTTTACTTAGCTACAATGATGTCCAAACAGCCATTAAAATGTACCATTTCTTTGCCAAAGATGTATCTGATAACATTGTTTCTTAAAAACTATCAATAGCGTGCTAAATCATCATCTGCATCTGAACAAGAGACCACACTTTATCAAGCTCTGCATTTTCCAAATGCATAATCTGAGATACTGAATTGCAAAGTTTTGATTGTAGCGCTATCTGAAAAACGAATTCGCTTTTCTCTAAGTGGTTTTTCAAAACAACAGCTTGTTCTTTTTCTTCCCTTTGCTTAGTTGATGTTAGTATTATTTTTTATGAAGCCTTAAGTAGCCTAATAGACATAAGTATAACGAAGGGCTTTTACAGACTTGTTTCTCGAAGACGAACATGTTGGACCAAGCTTTTATAAGGTACAAGAAGATACCAAAAATTCCCATCTTTTAATTCTATGACTGACCCACAGTGCTCAGAGCCAATTCTATGACTGACGAAAAGATACAGTGTTTCTACTGTGTTGTAAAAGGACCTCAGTTCTTGAATTCCACATGTAGCATCGTTAAGTGCTCGACTTAAACTGTGCACTGCACAATGCACATATTTTGCAGTTTTTTTTTGTCTTTGGTGAATTCTCGTTCTGATAGTTGTGTGTATGCCTGGCGTACTGGCACAACCATCACAACCCCTGACCACAGCATTTAGTTAAGAAGTCCCTTTTCATCTATTGAACTTAGCATTTCCTTTTCTGTTCCTAATGCACTTTGATCTTTTGTTTCACGAAAACTTAAAAAGCTTTCATTTATCTTCACTTCACAAGGCTTTCCACTGTAACATCTAAATATCTGAGTTAACTGATCTCTTTTTGTAATGTCCTATGTTGCATGTGTAATAAAAGAAAATAATGTGGCAGCATTTACGTCATCAATAATTTCTTTTGCAAATGGATGGGAAAGGACATTTTGAATTGAAGAGCTAAGGTATTTTTGCATTTAGACCTATTTTGGTTTATTTATTAGATCGTGTAAAACCGGTTAGTATTTTTCAATATGTTTGATGGTTGCTAAAAAGTTTCTACTGTTTGACATTTCTATCTCCCTATTTCCTCGAAAAGCTGTGTTATTGGATTCCAGTGTTATCATCATATTCACAATAAGCTCAACCACCTCTTTTCACATGTTCCCACTTTTCCTTTATTATGAATACATACCAGCGTCAACTGTGTTTTTCTTACAGCATAATTTCGTGTCACACTATACTTCCAGTTAACCACTCCCAACTTCAAACCACTTCCCTTCAAGCTGAAGGATTTTGTCAAACAAAGAACTTTTTAGTGCCATCACTTACATCCAAATGATGGTCTGTGTCATCATTTGAATTGTCTGCGATATTAACTGGCCTGATTACAATTATGGCGGTTTTACTACCATCATCTTTTTCGCCTTGATAATTGCTGTGATAAATTTTCACTTCTGAATAGCACTCACTTGTGACACTGCAAACTTCTGTAACCATTGTACTTATAAGGGGGTTGTTTGAGTTGTTGTTCTGGATGATAATTAGACGAAATATTTGTCAGGAGTTGTAAGCTGTGGGTCCTTGAGGTATGGCGATATGCGAACACGAGAAGTAAGTTTAAACAGTTTTATTAACAAACGCTGATTATAAAACAAGCACGGTACGCACACCCATCACACCTTGACTGATATCCTAATTATGGTTGTGTCGAAAGGCTCCATGCTGAGCTAAGAAAAGAAACTTATTTGCGCCCGAGGCCACTCTAGTTAATACGGCGCGCTGCAGACGGTGGCCAGTGGTTTACTCCTTTGTCGCACTGCAGCCGGACACACATGTACTGACCAAGCAAATTGTCAGCATTCGAGACAGGTCGGCTGGCGAGCGCATGTTACGTACTGTACGACTGCATGCAACTCATAGACCCTTAAATAATAAACTGGGTAGACTGCCTGATATTACACCATTACTTGATATTGGATACCTGACAGTTTTGCCAAATACAGATAGAACAACAGTTAAATGTTCAGAAAAATATGCATTATACAGTCTTGGGTACACTAAACATCAAGAATGTATAATTTTTCACCAAAATGCCATATTTTGGTATACATTCTCATGATTGTCATTTTTTTTTTCAAAATCTGTGCTAAACTCAATTTATTGTTGACTGATTCTATGAAACAATGATGATCTGACCATTTCTATGCATTTGACTTTATTGTTTATTGTATATATATTCCTCCATTTATATTTGTGTATGTTGTAATTTTTTATTTTAATTTCAATATTTAATAAAATAACAATGATATTTTAATTTTGTGGGCCACTAGAGCACCAGACTGGCCCACGTTGCAGCCCCCTGCCATTACACCCCTGCACAAGCTGTATGTTTCTGAGGTCTATTCAATCTGTAATGAGTACCAGGAGCAATCCTGCGACCAAAGTAACTCCCTGACCACCTGTCTGCCCACACAAAGGCCTCTTGACAGGCCCTGGCCTGCAAGGGCTGTCATGCTAGTGGGTTTGGATTACAGAAGCAAGCTACTCTAACAAATATTCTCAAAATATGTAATAGTAACATTAACAGATTCTTTCTGTATTAAATTATTCATCTTTTATAAGTTTTAATTCGCTAACAAAATGCCATTGAGATCAATATCAGGTATTGTAAACTTTAAACAACTCACAGGCACAGTGACTGCAAGGGGCAACGATGTTATCAAAAGGTTATGAAAAGAAAACAACACATTCATGCAAATCAAAATGAAAAAAATCTTCGAAAATAAGGTAGTTTTAATTTATTGGAGAAAAAACTATGCACAGATTTATTTGTGAACAGAACTACAAAATAACTCATTTCACATACCAACTAATAATCGTGACATATTAACTTTCAGTATAAAGCACTTTTCTTCTTGGGGTCATTTTCACATATGAATTTGTTTGCAATTTTAGCAATATCAATGTTTTAGTCATTTCTTTATGAACATGCACAATTGCCAAATACTCGTAATCTAATCTTTTTGTGTCACTGTTGGGCGCAAAAACGTATTCAGATGTCACAGTGTCGAAAACTTGTGCTCAAAGGTACAAGAAGTAACAGGTACAGCTAAAATCATCAAAACAAACTTCACAAATTCTGAGAGCATTTCACGCACTGGACTACAGTTTTCTCTATTTAAAATATTTGTAATGTCTGACAAGTTGGCCACTCCTCTTTCTTCATTCTGCACACATCTAGAAACATGTCCCTATGGACTGTTAGCTTGTCTTTCTCAAAGTCTGCCCCATAAAACAGCATATTCGATCAGCACCAATTTGACAGGTAGCAAAAGCTTCAAGTTGTGCAATAAATTCCAGAACCTCTGAGTCAAATCTACGATTCAGCAAACCCACAGCCATATCAATTTTTTCAAAAAATATTTGGCTGTACATTTCCTCTACCGTTTGATACGTATGAGGATCACCACCTTTGCCGTAGCGTTTTGGCATCTCCCTTCTTGTAGGAAATGTTAAGTTCCCTTGTATTCCTAATGGTTTCATTCTACTACCCAAAAAATATATCCCTTTGTGAAGCTAAACTGGAAAGCTTTCATCAATGTTTTGATTACTCGCTATGACAATGGTTTCTTCTGGAAAGAAGAATGAAGTTGCTCAATCCTGCCGTAAACTGAAATTTTCATTTTTAGGGAAACACGAAATCTGAATTGACGCAGGTTTGATAAAAAAACCACTAGCCTTCCCATTGACTTCACTTTTTTCTTCTGACAGATCATCTAATAATTCGAGAGAACGTCATACTTACTTTCCAACGATTTTAGTGCCTGTATCCTGACACACCGCCTCGTAAGACAGAATGGGCGCAAAGCCAGTCTGTGAACGTTTTTTGCAACACCATCTTCGTTGCCCTCTTGTAGCGATTGAAACACTGCTAGCCTCTTTGGCGAATGTCTCACAAATGATATTAATTCACGAAGGATCACCAGATAGTCTCGCACGTAACTAATGCGTTGTATGGCACCTTGTACTATCAAATTCAAATTATGCGCCGAACAGTGAACAAATATAGCTCTCGGCTCCAACTGAGTAATTCTAATTTGTAATCCTGTTAAATGTCCACTGACATTGGTCACGCCGTCATAACATTGACCACGACAGTATTTTATGTAGAGGGATAAACGCCTTATGATATTATGGACAACTTCAATGTCCTAGAACTCGTTGAAAGTACTTCATAGAAGCCCATAAAAACTAATTCAACTTGAAGACTTTTATCAGCATATCTGAAACATATGGATAACTGTTCCTTCACTGATATGTCGGAAGTCTCAGCTAGAATAAGAGGAAAATATAGTGCCTCCGTAATAGATTTCACAATGTTTTGTTGCACATCGCTGGATAATAGCGGGACAGTTTCATTCAATATATCGTGAGAAACCCATTTATATGAAGTTCGCTGCAGCCAATATTTCAAGTCAGGAGCACCTTCTGCTCTAAGCAGCAGTAACTGATGGATATTTGATGCTTTATGGATGTGACCACGAACTGCTATTCCTTGCTAGCTTCAACTGGAGGGACATTTTCATCTTTAAAATCGCCTTGCGTGAAATTCTCGTATCTTCTAATCGATGTGGTGAGATAACCTATGACACACTGGTACCTTGTTTCGTTGTTGGCAGAGCAGTTACGGACTAACGGTGAAGTGTACGTTTTTCATGAACTCTGAAACGTTCAGTCGCCTTATGCCACTGGGAAAATCCATTTGTTCTAAATGCATTACACGAATCCCTGTCTGCAGAAGTATCAGTTGCCGCCGGAAACACTATACTAGGATCAAAAGCGTTTTCATTCTCTCTCTCTCTCTCTCTCTCTCTCACACACACACACACACACACACACTACAGAATACTTTGTCGTAATAAATCCAAGGAAATGTGTTTTTTCATCCTTCGTGGTATGACCTGCCAGACGGTTTCTTGACACTCCTTGCTGATGTACTACAGGAACTGGCAGAAGCCAGAGGTTCCTGATTTTTTTTCGCTGAACGTGCCTTTCACTATTGTCGGTGTTAGTAATATCGACCTGCGACGATGACGACGACAAATGAGTTTATCTGTGGTGACCAGGAAACTGTCCGGATTCGAAGCAATACTCGATATTGCGGTTCAGCTTTCCACACGCTTCCACCAATCGCGCATCGTTTGAAAACTGAAAATTTTTGGTCAACTAATATCTTTTGCTCCACGCATCCCGTCAATAGGCCCTCTTCTTTGTACTAGCTATTAAAGCGGTAACATTCCTTCAATCTACAAAATATTTCCTTCAAAGTCATTGTCTGAACCAACAAAATGACAATAATCCGTATTACGTGAAGACAATTTTACTGAAATTTTGATCCACACCGTGGCTGCCTTTTATCACGGATTATTCTTCATTCTTGCTCAAAGTGGCAAGCAGATATTTTCAAACAATTGTCGGCGAATGGAGTGGGCGTAATGTAGGTTCACGTTTAAGGAAACATGCAAGCAAGCCATAAACAGAGGATTCGATTCACTGTATAGTGCGATCGTTATGCTGCAGATGTGTTTAAGAGGTCAGAAATTTTAACTTCAAGCTCAGTGTTTTAATAATTCACTAGTTTTTCAAACGGCAAGTGAGAAATGTTTATTTTATTTTGTTTCCACAAAACTAAAACTACCACATCCAAAATATAACGGTTGGTAGTTTTATTCCATCTTAGGAGTTGAATACTTTTAAGAACAGTCTGGGAGGCGAACACAACTAATTTCTTTAAGAAGGAAGTTGAAGAAACAAACCTAATTGTTTAAAAAATTGCCACAGTCTCCACCGTAAAAACTGAAGCACTTTCCGGTAGTTTGTAGGCTCTAATGATTTGGATTTGAGGGCATAGAAAAGCACATCCTGTACACCACTCTTGTGGAATTTTAAACCCATCAGTGTATATACAGATATAACCAGGCCACTGTGCTTCAATGAGACATTTAAATCTGCAATTATTAAACACTCTGGAATAAATAATATAACTAGGTTCTTATGGTTGCCAAGATCTGGAGAAGCTAATTAACTTTATTCTGAAATTTGCTGTGAACCAATGATTAATTCTGTTAATGTGATTTGTACTTAAAATTTAAGATAGAAGCAAGTAGTACCGATTCTGATACCACGCTTAGACAAATATCTTTAAAACTTTTATGTTAGCAATTATTGAAACGTGTTTATTAGATTGTGAATGTTCACCTAGAAAATGGAAAAACAAGGATGCCCAATGCATAGACTTTAGGTTTATTTCAGTTTAAATGTATGGTAAATGAAGTTTATCATACTTTGAATCGGCAAAGCTTCAGATAATACGGATGCAGTTTTTTGAGATTGTAATTTTAGCATAAGCTTTTATTTGTAATATATGACACGGAAATGTTCATCATGATTTGATTGTAAGAAAAATTAAAGGCAGTTTAATGCGAGTAATGAACTGTTATATGCAAACTAGAGATGGGTCGTTCGCGAACTAACGGGTCCAAAGGAACGGTTCACCAAGATGAACGGAACGAGCGAGGAACGAATTCTAAGGAACGGTCTTTCATAGTTCACTTCGGTCGCGGCTTTCTACTTATAGTTCCCGGGAACGGGAAACGTTCGGTCTCGTTCCCGCAACGGCACGTCGGCCGGTCTCGTTCCAGCCTCGGTCCCGTTCCCTTCAGTCTCGGTCTCGGCTTTCTACTTTTAGTTTCCGGGAACGAGAAACGGTTAGTCTCGTTTCCTTCTCGTTTCCGAACGACACGTCGGTCGGTCTCGTTCCAGCCACTGTCCCGTTCCCGTCTGTCTGTCTGTCTCAGTCTCGCTCGGCCGCACTCGTCCTCCTCCGTGTGGCCACTCGTCGCAGTACCACTGCCGACTACTCATACCATAGTTCAGTATCGAGTTGTTCGTTTCGTTCGATTAGCACGCCCAGTATAGATCTGTTTCAAACCTTTTCTGAACCCTGAATTTCTGGTACTTTTCGTATTTTATTCAGGTCCACGACCGGCAATTAAAATGTATTTTATAATTACGTAAATTACATAAAAATTACGTGATATTTTTCATATTTTCAGGTAACAAAACGGCGTATCATCTTACTTCAATATTTCGATAAACAGCAGAAGAAATACTTGTATAAAGACAAGATTTTATGTTATTACACATACGAAGGACATCGGCACGGCACACACGAGTGGCCATTTTCCGTCTGTTTTTGATCCAAGGTAAAAGAGCATGTTCATTGTTACGCAAGGCAGACCGACTTACAACCGAATGAAGCCCGCGCTGCTTAATCGAGTGTATGGTGTCACATTTTGTAAAGAGAATATAACTCCTTCAATATTATTTCAGTGGTTCCGGGTGGCACAGGAAAAATCGGACTCGAGTACCAGACTGCTCATTGTCGCTTACCAATCGCCATCTGTTGTTTCTGAGTTGTTTGCATTAGCTTATTTGTTATTTCTTCACTGCCTGATTATCACATGTTTATCTGTTCTGCTCGTAGCGGTCAACAAATCGTGCGTAATTGGCGAGCAGTCTGTACTCGGGGCGGGTTTTTCGTGCGCCGCCTTTCACTGCGATCAGCCACATAACGCTACAGTGGACTAACGACATGTTTTGCAGAATCACGAAAATTACAAGTGTGTGAGAATTCTGTTATGAATAAGAACTCTGTACCCCAGGGTGGAGGCATGTGTCCCCTCTTGATGCCTTCCATCTTCAGTCATCTGTGCTACTAATTTTCAGTTTTTCTAAAAAGCATATATCAAGCACAACGAATGGTGAACGATTAAAAATAAACGGTTCCCAAAAAAGAGCGATCACCAGTGAACTAGTTCCCAAGCATGAACGACTTTGCCCATCTCTATGCAAACTGATTTCAGTTCAACACTTACTCCTTATCGTTTTAGTTCTGTCAAACGATATAAAAGTCTAGTCTTGTCATTGCTGTCATTGAAAAATATCACACAGCTTCTACATGTCTCTGACACTTATTGAACAGCCGACCAACATGATATCGAAACTGCTGACTGTTCGTGATTTTCATTTAGGTTTGCCCTTATAGCCAGGAAAAAATGTTACCAACACCCTATAGCAAGAACCCAAATAAATTAATTTTGACACTATATGATAAGAAAGGCTCTGTTATTGATTACAGAAATCTGAAACAGTGTTAACAACAGAAATTGGTTGTAAGATAGATTTGAGAACTTAGGTAATTGTTAGGCGACTTGAGAGCATTACAGAAGTGCTTAACGAAGTCTAGTGGCAAATGCTGCAAAAGAGGAATTGTGCATCAAGGAGAAGTTTACTTTTGAAATTTTGAGAGAGAACTTTCTGGGAACAGTTGGTCAACATAACAATACATCCCACATACATCTTGTGAAATGGCTATGACAGGAAAATTCAAGAAATCATGACTGATAAAGAGGCTTACTGACAATGATTGTTCCCAAGTGCCATTCGTGAGTGTAACACCGAAGGGGAGATCAGTTAGTGTCAAGCAAAGTACCCTCTGCCACACACTTCAAAGGTGGCTTACGGAGTAGGATGTAGACATAGATGTAGAATTCTGTCATTTAAACAAGCTCCGTGGGTGAAGACATACACTGACATCAATGGGGAAAAAACCACAAGTGCAATCAATGATTTCAAGAAAAATTGTTTCCAACTGATGAATGTTAGTGTGTTTGGAAAAACCAAGCAAAATTTATGAAAGATGCGGGACATAAGACTAGAGACATCCTGGTAAGGTCGATATGGAGCAGCTACATTAATTGACACCATCAAATTTTCATAGAAGTGCTTTGTTACAGAAAATTTAGTTAACACTTGGGGGGGGGGGGGGGGGGGGAATACAACAACTTGAACTAGCTTTCGATAAAGTCTTTTGCAGTAAAAGTAGCTATTTGGGATATTTCAGAAACCCTTCTTCTTTACTTTCATTATGGATATATTTTAAATGAGTAACTTATATAAAACTACATTACACACACAGTAATAGCTTAAATTATCATATTAAATCTCCAAATATTTATGAGGATATCATGAATTAAGTCCACAGAAGGTTTGCATTGTTGGGTTTCCCAGTAAATGACAGACACAACAGTCAGCTGATAAATGAGAATTACTGAAATATGAATTGAATGATGAACCTACTGCAGAAATTGTTGGTCCAATATCTAAAATTTATGCATTCAACACAAGAGTCTTGATTCATAATGTGAAGAGCAAAGGGTGTAAAAGTCTTCTGTGCTCAGTACGCCCACTGGGGAGCCTCATCCAAGATGTGGAGGCGGCCTTGCCAGCAGTTATTGAGAGTGTGGTGTGCAGTTGCCTGCAACTTATGGCTCAAGTGGGCACCAACCATAAATGTCACATGGGTTTGATATGGAAACCACACAAAGGAAGCAGCTACTCGGGCAGCAGAGTATTTGTGGAATGCACATGATGTGTTCTTTTTAGGCTAAGGCAGTAGTTTGAGGTATTCTGTTGAACACTTGCTACTCGATTTGCAGATGGTGCAGTCAGGCTGATTTGAGAGTAAGGACGCTTCAACTGTCGAAATTTTATCAGTAAATTGTCAAAATATTCATAACATAGTTCCCGAATTTAATGGCCTCCGGGAAACTTTTCGCACTCGAATTATTCTTGGGACTGAGAGTTGGCTAAAACCTGATGTAGAAAGCTCCGAGACATTTAGGAGGTCAATGGACAGATTAGATGCTATAGGAGATGGATTGTTCATTGCAGTTGACAAAAATATTGTCCCTATTTAGTCAAAATTGAGTGACAGTGAAGTTATCCAGTTGCGTGTGACAGATCTAGGTGAAATCAAGTTATTTGTTGGATGGTTTTGATGATCACCGGATTCCATTGTGACAGTTCTAGAGTCATTCAGAGAAAGTCTATGGTCAGTAGCTTGTAAATACCCAGATGAATCAATACTACTTTGAAGGCAACTTTAATTTGCCGAGTATAGACTGGGACATCTATGGATTCATTGCATGTAGTATACAGTCTTCTGAAGTACTTTTTAACACTTTTCCGAAAACTGCCTTGAGCAACGAATTTGGCAGTCGATGTGCAATGCAAATATCTTAGATCTTGTAGTTAGAAACGGGCCGGACCTTACCAATTGCATCAGTATAGAGATGGGATTTAGTGATCGTTATATCATAGGAACTGTGGTTATAAAAAAACAATAAATCAATCAAGAAGGCAAAGTGTGTTTTTCTGCTTGAAAGAGCAGATACACAGTTTTTAGCATCTCACCTAGACAATGAACTGACATCATTTAGTTCCAGTGTGATGGACCTAGAGGAATTGTTGGAAAGTTTAAACAGACTGTAAATTGTGCTCTACAGCAGTATCTGCCTAGTACTTGGACTGAGAAGACCCACTGTGGTTTAAAAAATAAATTTGGAAACTGTTGAAGAATCAAAGGCTGTTGCACTCTCAGTTCAAAAGAGAATGTGTAATTAACGATACGCAAAAGTTAGTAGAGATTCGTGTGTGTGTCTGTGTGTGTGGAAAGATCTATGCACGAAGAATACAATTAGCATCACCGCACCTAAGCAAAATATCTGACCGAGAAAAATCCAGTCCTGAGTAAAATATGGTTTCACAAAGAGTAGTCTATGGCATTGGTCTCTCACATTTATCGTGAATCTCTTGTCCAAGGCAGGCCAAGTCCCAATTGCCTGGAAGAAAGTGCATGTGACTCCTATATATAAGAAGGATAAAACAACAGAACCACAAAATTGCAGACCAATATCCTTAATGTTGGTTTGCTGTAGAATTCTTGAGCGTATTCTCAGTTCGAATATATTAAACTATCTTGTGACTGAGAAGGTTATGTCCACAACCCAACATGGTTTTAGAAAGCATTGCTCGTGTGAAACTCAGCTTGCCCTTTTCTCCTGATATACTCCAAACTATGGATGAGGGGCAACAGGTAGATTCCATATTTGTAGATTTCCAAAAAACATTGACACAGTGCCCCGTTGCGTACTGTTAACAAAGGTACAAACCTATGGAATAGGTTCACATATATGTGACTTGAAGACTTCTTAACTAATAGAGAATGCTGTCCTCGATGGCAAGGTCCATCAGAGTTAGGGATATCAACAGCAATGCCCCAGGGAAGAGTGATAGGGATGCTATTATTATCTATACACACAAAGGACCTGGCGAGAGGGTGGGCAGCAATTTGTGGTGGGTTTCTGATGATGCTGTGGTGTACGTCGAGGTATTGGAAGTTAAGTGACTGTAGGGGATACAAGATGACTTACAAAAATTTCTAGTTTGTGTGATGAGTGATAGGGCAAAACAAACCTATAATGTTTGGATGCAGCATTAGTAGTGTTCTGCTGAACACACACACAGCTTTCAAATATCTGGGAATTATGTTGGAAAGCAATATGAAATGTGAGAATTGTGGTAGGGAAGGTAAATGGTTGAATTTGGTGTATTGGGAGAAGTTTCGGAAAGTGTGGTTCATCTGTAAAGGATGCAAAGGGAACTTCACAGCAAACATAAACATACCAAAGCCTTGCAGACAAACAAAAATTACGCGAAGCGAAATGTAGAGTGAGGAGGGCTATGCGAGAGGCGTTCAATGAATTCGAAAGTAAAGTTCTATGTTCTGACTTGGCAGAAAATCCTAAGAAATTTTGGTCTTATGTCAAAGCAGTAGGTGGATCAAAACAAAATGTCCAGACGCTCTGTGACCAAAATGGTACTGAAACAGAGGATGACAGACTAAAGGCCGAAATACTAAATGTCTTTTTCCAAAGCTGTTTCACAGAGGAAGACTGCACTGTAGCTCCTTCTCTAGATTGTCGCACAGATGACAAAATGGTAGATATTGAAATAGACGACAGAGGGATAGAGAAACAATTAAAATCGCTCAAAAGAGGAAAGGCCGCTGGACCTGATGGGATACCAGTTCGATTTTACACAGAGTACGCGAAGGAACTTGCCCCCCTTCTTGCAGCGGTGTACTGTAGGTCTCTAGAAGAGCGTAGCATTCCAAAGGATTGGAAAAGGGCACAGGTCATCCCCATTTTCAAGAGGGGACGTCGAACAGATTTGCAGAACTATAGACCTATATCTCTAACGTCGATCAGTTGTAGAGTTTTGGAACACGTATTATGTTCGAGTATAATGACTTTTCTGGAGACTAGAAATCTACTCTGTAGGAATCAGCATGGGTTTCGAAAAAGACAGTCGTGTGAAACCCAGCTCGCGCTATTCGTCCACGAGACTCTCAGAGGGCCATAGACACGGGTTCACAGATAGATGCTGTGCTTCTTGACTTCCGCAAGGCGTTCGATACAGTTCCCCACAGTCGTTTAATGAACAAAGTAAGAGCATATGGACTATCAGACCAATTGTGTGATTGGATTGAAGAGTTCCTAGATAACAGAACGCAGCATGTCATTCTCAATGGAGAGAAGTCTTCCGAAGTAAGAGCGATTTCAGGTGTGCCGCAGGGGAGTGTCATAGGACCGTTGCTCTTCACAATATACATAAATGACCTTGTGGATGACATCGGAAGTTCACTGAGGCTTTATGCAGATGATGCTGTGGTGTATCGAGAGGTTGTAACAATGGAAAATTGTACTGAAATGCAGGAGGATCTGCAGTGAATTGACGCATGGTGCAGGGAATGGCAATTGAATCTCAATGTAGACAAGTGTAATGTGCTGCGAATACATAAAAGGGAACCTCCCCATCGCACCCCCCTCAGATTTAGTTGTAAGTTGGCACAGTGGATAGGCCTTGAAAAACTGAACAGAGATCAATCGAGAAAACAGGAAGAAGTTGTGTGTAACTATGAAAAAATAAGCAAAATATACAAACTCAGTAGTCCATGCGCAAGATATGCAACATCAAGGAGAGTGTGAGTTCAGGATCACCGTGGTCCCGTGGTTAGCGTGAGCAGCTGCGGAATGATAGGTCCTTGGTTCAAGTCTTCCCCCGAGTGAAAATTTATTTTCGCAAAGTTATTATCTGGCCGTTCGTTCATTGACGTCTCTGTTCACTGTAATAAGTTTAGTGTCCGTGTTTTGCGAACGCACCGCAAAACCGTGCGATTAGTAGATGAAAGGACGTGCCTCTCCGATGGGAACCGAAAACATTTGATCGCAAGGTCATAGGCCAACCGATTCCTCCACAGGAAAACACATCTGATAATTCTATACGACACTGGTGAAGGCATGTGCGTCACACGAGAGGAATATGTTGTCGACACACCTAACTTGTACACTTGGCGATTGGGTAAAAAGATTCTTCTACCTTGCCCGATTTAGGTTTTCTTGTGGATGTGATAATCATTCCCAAAAAAGTGATGAAAACGTAAGAGTTTGTCACATAAACTGCAACAAATGAATGCAACAGTTTCACAGTCTTTTCTGTGCTCTGTCAAAACGTATGTTTTTAACGATTTCAAATTTTTCCATGTGTAGACCGTCAAATCCTGCATATGTCCAAGCAAACCTGAACATGTCCTCGAATTTTGGAGAGCGAAGTTGATTATATAAAAAATTAAACTTTTCACTCAAGGGAAGACTTGAACCAAGGACCTCCCTTTCCGCAGTTGCTCACGCTAACCATGGGACCACGGCTCTCCTGAGCTCAAATTCTCCTTTATGATGCATATCTTGCACATGGACTACTCAGTTTGTATATTTTGCTTATTTTTTCATAGTTCCACACAACTTCTTCCTGTTTTCTCGATTGATCTGTGTTCAGTTTTTCAAGGCCTATCCACTGTGCCAACTTATAACTAAATCTGAGGGGGGTGCGATGGGGAGGTTCCCTTGATAGAAAGATAGATCCCTTATCATTTAGCTACATAATAGCAGGTCAGCAACTGGAAGCAGTTAATTCCATTAATTATCTGGGAGTACACATTAGGAGTGATTTAAAATGGAATGATCATATAAAGTTGATCGTCGGTGAAGCAGATGCCAGACAGATTCATTGGAAGAATCCTAAGGAAATGCAATCCGAAAACAAAGGAAGTAGGTTACAGTACGCTTGTTCGCCCACTGCTTGAATGCTGCTCAGCAGTGTGGGATCCGTGCCAGATAGGGTTGATAGAAGAGATAGAGAAGATCCAACGGAGAGCAGCACCCTTCGTTACAGGATCATTTAGTAATCGCGAAAGCGTTACGGAGATGATAGATAAACTCCAGTGGAAGACTCTGCAGGAGAGACGCTCAGTAGCTCGGTACGGGCTTTTGTTAAAGTTTCGAGAATGTACCTTCACCGAAGAGTCAAGCAGTATATTGCTCCCTCCTACGTATACCCGCGAAGAGGCCATGAGGATAAAATCAGAGAGATTAGAGCCCACACAGAAGCATACCGACAATCCTTCTTTCCACGAACAATACGAGACTGGAATAGAAGGGAGAACCGATAGAGGTACTCAGGGTACCCTCCGCCACACACCGTCAGGTGGCTTGCGGAGTATGGATGTAGATGTAGATACCATGTATCGGATCCTAGTATGATCCATTCTTGAGTACTGCTTGAGAGTTTGGGATCCATAACATGCTGAATTGAAGGAAGGCATCAGAGCAATTCAGAGGCAGGCTGCTAGATTTGTTCCCCGTAGGTCTGAACAACATGCAGGTATTATGCAGATGTTTCAGTAACTGAAACGGGGATCCATGGAGGGAAGACGACATCCTTTTCGAGGAGCACTATTGAAAAAATTTAGAGAACCTCTATTTGAAGCTGACAGAAGAATGAGTCTACTACTGCAACCATATGTTTTGCGTAATGACCACAAAAGATATGAGAAAGTAGGGCTCATAAGGAGGCATATAAATAGTCATTTTTGCCTTGCTCTATTTGTGAGTGGAACAGGAAAGGAAATGACAAGTAGTGGTACAGAGTACCTTCTGCTAAAAACCATATGGCAGCTTTGAGAGTGCTTATGTAGATGTAGATTATGGAAGTTGAGATGCTTCCTCTCTTAGCAGCTAGCTGTTAAGCAAATTTGCATCCCTGTCTCCAAATATTCAGTTAAATTATAGAAGGAGAGATTGATAAGGTAGTCATCGTTTTTGAATGTCTGGCGATTTCTAATATACTGCCTCGTGTCTACAAGGAAAGTGTTAAAGACTTTTAAAGCAGAAAATAAAATTCCATTCTGAACACTAAGCAGAGATCAACAGTCTACATGCATTCTTACTTCCTACATTGTGGTTGTGAACTGCACAGTTCATCCTAAATATACTCTCATTATTAACTATAGATAGCTTTATGAATTGCATGCATTGGTATGCAAGGTTAAAAAGCCCAAGTCCCTTGAAGACACTTCTGCAAGAGGGTACTAACTTAACATAAATTTCTTACTATATACTTCTGTAGAAAGAATACTTTTTTGCATTAGCAGGACTGCCCTAGACGACCATGCTACAGGACAGTATGCTAGGAATCCAGTCTGCAGGTCAATACAAAAAGAGATTTCGCTAATGCCACCTCAGTTTGTGATTCTTGTGTGCATTTCTTATGCACTTGACATGTTCCAAATCATCATAGTTTTCGTGAGATTGATCGATGGTACACATAACTAACTAACCGAAGGAATTTCACATAAAGAGTGTCGTTTAGGGTGCGCCTGAGGATCTCCACTACTTTCTGTGATACGAAATATGATGATGTGACTAGATACAGCCGCATTTCAGTTCAAAGAAGCACACACTGTTATCTCAGAGTGGATGTATGGAAAGTGATCAGTGACAATGTCTTCATTGACAGGCATGGAGACACATGTGACAGCTAGCTGTTAATGTCATTAAATGTATTGGCAATGAGAAAGAAAGAAAGGAAGGGGAAAAAAAAATGAGGATCGCAACTGAATATTCCGTTGACGATGAGGACATTAGAGATTAGAGATGGAGCAAAAGCTCACACTGGGGAAAGATGGAGAAGGAAGCTGGATGCGCCCTTTCACAGGAGCAATCCTGACAGTCATCTTCAGTGGTTTAGGGAAATTGTGCGAAACCCAAACCTGGATATTTAGCTGGTTAACTGAAACACTGTCCTCTCGAAACTGAACCCAGCGCCTTACCTCCCTCGGTCTTGACAAGGAGGAGCAAGTAAACTGGCAGTGTGCATATTATGGTAGGAGGGACATAATGCTTAGGGGAGTGGGGTTTGAGTATCCAGCGCAAGGAAGAAGATGGAAAATACACACAATAAATATCTGGTTGATTATATGTATGAATGTGTTATTACCCAGCCATTTCTGGAGAATTATCGACAATACAAGTAATTACCAATTTTGTGAAAACTTCACAGCTTTAGTGGCACAGAACTAGACTTCAAGACTATCAAGAAAACTCTGCAAAAATTGTTATGTCTATGGGATGTGGTTTTAAAAAAAAGGCCATTATACTTTGTGAATGACACAACATAGTTTCAAGTGGCAAACTGTGCTGAATTTCTATGGCAATATGGAGCCTCAAAATTAAGGTGGCCAGGGAGCACTGTCAAACAAAGTACCAGCCAACAATTAATTGTTGCACTATGCAAGGCACTGTCATATAGATGTGTGACAGTGCTACACTTGTAAGAATACTGTAATGCTCTTGTCACAGCAGATACACTGTCCGTGGGTGGTAAGGCTGTATGGGAGGGATTTTTTGATATGAAAGGATGGCAGCTGTTGAAATGCAGGTACTGTTGGTGGTTGATGGGTTTAATGTGGACCCAGGTGCAGATGGAGCCATCAGAGAGGAGGTCATCAACATCTAGGAAGGTGGCATGCTGGGTTGAACAGGACCAGGTGAAGTGGATGGGAAGAAGGTGTTGAGGTTGTGAAGGAGTGGAGATAGAGTGTCTTGGCCTTGAGTCCAGATCATCAATGAACGTGAACCAGACTAAGGGGTTTGGCATTTTGGGAGGCTAGGATGGTCTCTTTTATATGACTTGCGAACAGGTTCAGATAAGAAGGTGCTGTGTGGGTGCCCATGGCTGTGCCACAGATTTATTTGTATGCCTTCCCTTCAAAAGAGTAATAATTGTGGGTTAGGATAAAATTAGTAAAACTTGGTATGATGTGCCAACATTCAAGGTATGTGATGAATAGTAAGAACATGCTGCAACACATACAACAACTCTGAATATAACAAGGAATTGGTAATTATCAATAATATAATTTATTGTGTATAAATATATTCTGATGTAACAAACATTAAAACTGAAATTTAAATAAAAATAGGACATAATGGGAAAATATCAGTTTAATATTTCAGCTAAAACGTTTTACATTTATTACCGTAACTATAGATACATTCATTACAGCTACACATGATGTGTAATTCTTCGCTCCCAGCTCATCCTATATTACAGTCTATTGGCTATGAATGGCATCAGTCACCAACATATGAAGAAATCAAGGTGTGTCTCACTGTAGTCCATTAGAATCTTAAATGTGGTTTGTACTTGATCATGTACCTGCAATATATAATAAGGACATTAGAGATTCAGATAACTGCAACAAGATATAAACATTTTGCATACTTACAAACTAGACAGAATACATGTACAAGGTCTATTTGGAAACTAAACTCTGTTGGGCTATAAGTAAATACTGGAGTAGTTAAGAATCTACACCATTCATATAAAGGGATTAACCATTATGTTTTTACAAGCTGACAAATTACTTATGCATACAATTCTGTTGCCCCAGTGTTTTGGAACACAATGAGGACAAAACCTGTAAATTTCAAACAATTGGTAACAATCTGCAGAATGTTGTCAGAGAGTTGAGATGCCATGAAATGCTAGTTCTCACAAATTTTTTCATTAATTTTCTGCAGCAGTTTGTGCTGACTACTGAGAGACAGGAGAGTCTGTCAATCATGAACATTTGTCCTTCTGCTCTTAAACAAATGATGTCATTGATACACAACACTTTCATTTATTACAATAACTCCACTTGCAGCACAAAACAGTTTTTACGATTTTTGCACCCAAAAACCATTATTTCAGAACCAATTTCACATTTACGGTGTTTTTAAATTCCAACACTCATACTGAATAGACTAAAGCCAGTGCATGAGAAGCAAAGTGGCTTTCTTGCTATTGCAGCTCTAAACACACTGACCTATCCCATGAGTAAATGTGGCTCCTGTCCCCCTCACACGCTACACAAAAATGGCATTCTTTCCAGACCATCCTTGAACTGCCTACTTAAAAAAAAAAAAAAGAAGAAGAAGAAGAAAGAACTAAAATGAATGGAAACAAATGGAAATGTGGCACAAGGCACAGACAAGAATGATGACAAGACAGGAAGGTACAATTTTAAAATCTTAAGTAATTTACACAAGTAGGTAAGATTTGTTACAGCAATTGTTGATGTCTGTTTATGATGGTTTAACACAGGTAATGCTCTAATTTTTCTCATTGGGCTCTCCTTTAAAGCTTTCATCTCTCCTCCCTGAATTTAAATTTCTCTTTGGTTTCCTTTACCTGTTGTTCAGTATACAGACTGAGTTACAATCCTGTCTCAAATCTCTTCTCAATGCCTCCCTCTCATGTCATTAAACTCTTACAACTACTATCTGCTTTCTGTATACGTTGTAGATAATCCATTTGCTCCCTGTATTTTATCCCTCATGCAAATATCAAGCCCTTCAATCTCTGAAAGTGGTCACTGCAAAACAATCCATCAGGCATCTTGGCCTCTTCTGCATGGCAGTCAGGTCAGGGCACGTGCCCATTGCTGCACCTCTAGGTGCAGAGTAATTTCACTCTTGACTAGTGACTTCCAGTGTTGGCAGCAGAACTGCTCTTTGGGCACAAATGTGCTAGCAAAACCACAGAAAACTAACCTTGATTGCTGAAAGGGTATCTGAACACAAGCCAAGTGCCTTGAGCAGTTCCCCATCTTGTTTGGCTCATTCTGCAAAAGATACATTGCTGTTCTCTAACAAGGATCCCAAACCACTGACAACTGTTTGCCACCATTATATAGCATGAGCCCATCAAAGAACACATGAAATCTCAGACGAGGCCTGTGATCAGTCTGTTTCAGCAGTTGGGGTTGGGAGTTTCACAGGGTACAACAGGCAGATGTTAGGCCTTCCTTCTAGGTCTTGTACTCACTAAACCAGTCAGTCAGTGCTCGAGTTACAAAGATACTAGACTTTCAACTACATGTATTCTTTATGGGATTGTCTCATGCAAGCTGGAATTATCAAAGTCTCACTTTCATCAAATCAATTTAAGTTTCTGTATATATTTACATTAATTTTCTTATATGATTTTCTATTCTAATTTAAACTACCATATACTGCTTTTTTGTTACATGAATGCACCTAATGATGATAGAAAGATTGTCCAATCTGGGCTTTACATGCACATAAAAGTGCTAATATGGGCACAAAAGACTTGATTAGAAACGGCATATATTTACACACATATGAACTGGGCTTCCAACTGAAAGCCAATATGGTGTCTTGTGACTGTACTCAAGAGAGGGGGTCATGTGAAGGCGGTGGCGTTCTTCCATCTCACTAGCCTCTGTTCAAACACAAGTTCAGAATGTCAGACCTGCTCTATATTGCTCTGAACGTTTAGAAAGACTCATGAACATACTTTGTCCATGCTATGATGTCAGAAAGTTGGCACACTCCACATTTGAATGCACGGCTGTGTGTTCATAGCTTTAGTGACATCAGGCAGAAATCTGATCAAATTGTGAAGTAGAAGAGGTAAAGAGAAATCTCTAACTGACACAAAGGGGAAGCTAGTTGTTATACCTACAACTAGTGTGTATAGTGCTTATTAGTCAATTTTAATGAATGAACTACGTGCAAACCTTTGAATTCATAGAATTACGAAATACGGGCAGAGCATTGGAAAAGTGGACAAGAAATAAGGTAATCTACATTAGTTTTATATACAAAATAGCACACAAAGCTATAAATCTTTAAAAAGTCAAAACAACATTAAAACATAAAATGCAAAAAGTCTGTGGATGTCTCAGCGTATGCCGACGGGTTTATTGGAGAGACATCTAGTCACTTAGCTCAGGTGTGATCTAACTCCTTCTTATCACTTTCAGTTGCTGCTGCCTCAAGATTGCAATGCAGATGGGTCACTAGTTCTGAAACTCTTCTCGTACCTAGTAATTCTACAGATGGCGATTCATTTCATTAACTTTAGTTAGCTTTTTACCGTCTAGTCTTCTGTCACTATACATAACTTTTTAATCTGATAAATTCCATCATGTAACTGTGCTGGCTCTTTGCCCTCTACTGGATTGACGGCTGCCTCTCTTCGAGGTTGCACTGACATAGCATGTACATACAAGGCTTGGGATGTGTTACCTGGTGTAACAGTCTTTATTCTACATCAACTCTTAGTTATCTATATTCTGTGCATTGTGTACATTTATGACAGTTTTCTTTTCTGTCTTTTTTCGATCTTTAGATAACTGTTTAGCAGTCAAAATTGGACATCAGAATGGTATCTTACGATTGAGATAAACAAAATGTATACTGAATATTTAGACTGTGTGCTTGATTACCTGACAAAAATATGCTTTATAAATGTTTAAATTGAAACAAGGCATTCAACACAATTAAATGACCAATATATCTGCACAATAGACTACTCATTCATAAATTTTATGAAAACTTATGACTCACATTCAACAGTCCTTATCTCTAAATGAATGATGGACCTGTGATTTCGAATTAAACTTAAAAATTTTGGTAAAATTTGTGTGGATGATAACATCAGCAGTTTTTGTATTTTTAATGGAATAAAAGCTCACTCTTTCAAAAATAAAACTAGACTAAGACAGGGAGAGGCTCTGTCCCCTCTTGTCTTTAATGTAACCTTGGAGAGAGTTATGAGGAAACTCAAAACTAGCACCTGCTGGGACCTTCAAAAGAAAATTAAGATTTCATCATAAGCTGATGATACAGTGCCAATTGGAAAAAAAGTGAAAGAGAGATTAGACAGTTATTTGTGGAGCTCACAGAAGCAACATCCAAACTTGTCCTAAAAGTAAATGATCAGAAAATTAAATACATGATAGTTCAGAGACAAAGAGATGAACAAGACAATCAGTCACATCTAATAATCACCAAACATCAATTTGAAGGCCCTGAACAGTTCAAATTTCTGGTGTTAGGTCTAATGGGCATAAACATCTGGCAGGAAGCAGTACGATGTAGAAGTATTTGTAGGCAACATGTGAGACTGGTTCATGAGCTTCGAGTCCCTTAGAAGCCAAGAACAAAGGGGTCGGGGCAAGAGGGAGGGGGGGGGGGGGGCAGGAGGAGGAGGAGGACCATATATCAGCACACTGTAATAAGACTTTTCTGACACCTTCCTTCTTAAGACTAGTTTATGCCTTTTGCATAAATTACCACTTACTACTGCTTCGATACATGTCATTACAAATGTGGTTCTCAAATGCTTATAGCTAATATTACACATAGGTTTTACAACTGCAGATACTTTCAGTTCTTTTGCACATGAAACACTCATGTAGCAATTATTATTAAGCTATGCACACTACAGACACTTCAACACGCTGGATGGACAAACTTACTTATCGAGCTTCTCCCAGAAGACCATCAGTGCTGCTCGGTCCAGATGCCTCTTCGTACGTGACAGCTCTATCACATGCACCGCCCACTTGCCGACATTTGTATCCAGCTTCATTTCATCATACTTGATGTGGAAAGCACAGACTGGTGATAAAAAGTATGTGTTAAAATCACTGATGCTATTTTAAGTGCCCAGTGTCAGGCATCTATACCATCCCACAAACCATTTCTGCTTTGTTCATAGTACATAGCATAATATTAACTGTACACCCATTAATAACAGAAATGCTGGTGGAGTTTAGTTGTACACATGTTCGATGGATCATAGCTGTGATCTTCCACTACAATGTGAAATGAGTTGGTTACTTTACGGTTACAACACATTATTCCAGGAAAAAAAATACCATTCACATGACTGTCTTTTCCATTACCCATTAAGTTATCTCCAGTTTATTTACATATGATGAAACAATGGAACCTCCAGCTTGGAATATCAATATTATTATGAAAAGGGTAGATTGCTACTCATTGTCAAGATGACTCCATTGAGTTCCAGACAGGCACAATGAAAGGACTGTTACACAGTATAGCTTTCATCCAAGGCTTTCTGCAGCAAAGACAGGACACATTCACACAATCTAGCACACCTCAAGCACACAACTGCTACCACCAGTAGCTAGGACAATGTTTAATCCCCCCGCACACAAACAAAATATTATTGCAGCACATTAAGATATTCTCTGCAGTACAAGGAGGTGTGAGTTTAGTTTGTGTTCAAAGTTAATTTTATTATTACTTGCGAATAAGACCATTTGGACTACACAACGTACTTAAGAGGTTGACACCTGCCTTCCTTTGTTTCCCTATTTATTTCATTCTCTTCCTGTGGCCTTTCTTCCACTCATCAAAGTACATTGCTTCAGTCTTTTTTAGTTTTCGCCTTAATTGACCTTCCGTTTGTGAATTTTTAACTGGAAGATTTCATGGTTTTTGACAACTTCTGTTGTAATTCCTATCAATTTCAGATAAGTTCTGATCTTGTCAATCCATTTCATCATATACATTTCAACTTTAGGCCTGTTGTCAATGAATTTGACTACTACTTCTATAAGTCTGTCTGGGTTCAATCTTTTCATTGTCTTTAGAATATCAATCAGAATTTTCTAATGTCACTGTGACTATTTGTGTATAAATGTAGAAGCAAAGTTCTGGCATAATTTAAAAAATTAAGGAGTAATGGAGACTAGGCTAAGCAATGGACAGTGTAAGTCGTTTCTCTGCCTAGTGTTATACTAACAAATGTATGTTTATTTTTTAAATTATGCAGCTGACTTGACAACAAAAAACTTACAAGGGAATACATGTACTGTGAGGCTGTGTCACCGTCACCATGGCAAAATGTTTGTAAGGTGATGTCAACAAGAGATTCTAGAATGGGCAGCATGACATTCTTCCATTCGCACACTATCTTCTTCCTAAATGAAATTTCGTTCCAGAAAATCACATGATGAGATGGTAGCAAATTGAAACAGGAAACATAGCTCAACTTCCTTACATTTTCATCCTCAAAATCTGCTATTACACACAATGCAAAAGTTGCAAAGCTTACACACATTTAAGAATAGCTATAATTTATGACTTTTGAGTTTAAAAATTTTGAATGTTCCATTTCATTTATTGGTCCCCCCCCGCCCCCCCTCAAGCATCACTTCTAACAGTATGGTCAGACCCTGAGCAGAACAAAACCGCACACACTGTGTTAATATTTATATTCAGTGACAATGTCCATTGTCAGCAAAGAGAGCTGTTTCAGTTTAATGGTTATATGATGACAGGTCATTTACAAACGACAAGAAAAAGTGCACTCAATACAGATACATGTGTTAGGCATGTAGTGATTATTTCTCACTATTGAAGAAGGTGTTTCACTGTGTAGCCTCCTGGGTTTCTTAATGTGACACTGTACACTCTTTTCGTTGGATAGAATGAAAACCAATTCCCAGTAAAATGTCTGATACCACAATAATTGAGCTTCTCTAGTAGAATGCTATAACCTGCACAATCAAATGATTTTGACAAGCAAAGGAAACTACCAATTAACAAGCATTTGAAAAAGTTAAGAGATTTCTGCTTGTTAAATGTCAGGTTAGCTTTGTAATAGACATGGAGAAGCTGAATTTAGTCTTCAGATTTGAGAAAGCAAGTCCACTAGATGACACTGCTAGAACATTTTCAATACCAAATAGGCTAAGACTTATTGAAGCTAGGTGTGAAATGGAAAGATGTTTTGTTGCTGAAACAGTGCCCCTCATAATATGGAGAAAATGGAATTCAAACACCTCTTTTGGACCATCCATAATGACTGTGTACAGAAGACACTGAATACATTTCAATAATCAACTTCTGTTTATTATTTAATTTTCCTCACAGCCATGCGACTGGATATTAATAAGAAGCAGTCCCATTAGCTTATATACTGCACCATTAGAGTGAAAATAGACACTGTGAACAATTACTTGCTTATGAACTGAAAGTGTTGTTAACATATGTGGACGTGCTCAATGACAGGAATGAGTAATTCTGTAATGAAGACCAATACCAAAACCTGAATGGTTGTTGGGTTACACTGACAGCAGATCATACCACTGTGTTTTAGCATCTCAACTTCACTCATGTTGTTGAACACACACTGCTGTTCAAATTTTTGCACCACAGGACTATTAACCTCAGGGACATATACAGGTCTGTGCCAAAACCAAAATTATAAATGGAATTTCAGTACAGAACTGTTATGAAATAAATTCAATCCAATAACATGTACCCTGCATAGAAACTCAGCCACATCAATCTACTATGACAAAACTCCCAAGTTTTTTTTTCTCCTCCATGTACGACAACTACTTTCTATAATGAAAAATGACCAATTTATAATCCTTACTGAAAATTTACTAAAGATTGGGAATGGAAACCATATTTTCTATTTTTCACTATAGGCTACTTGAGCACGCCTACATGTATGACTCAACTACTTCTTCTTAAGCATTAGTTAATTCTGATTAGTCAATGAAAGTTTGAGCCAGGTTTGGAGGCATGCGCCTATAGTCCAATAGTTAAGGCTACTGCTGGCAAAAAAGTACAAAATCTGATTCTTCCGGTTCCCGATAACTAAATTTTAATTGTTGTCAATTAGATCTTTCCAGGTATGTAATTACGATGTCATGTTGTTTTATAGACTGATGTTTGAGAGACTGCTGTAAGTGGCTTTCACCAGGATGGTGTATTGAACACTGGACCAGTGTTGCACTGAGATCTTTACATACCGTGTTCCCATCCTGCTCCTAGAGTCAGTTTGTCAAGAATTTCATTGAACTCTATTTTGATTTGATGGCAGGAGTGATGGAGTGGGGACTGTCACCCTTTACTGACAGTTTTTATTTTACCAGGTGGTTATAGTTAAACTGTCCATATTTATCGTGTTATAACATGAAAACTAATTACTGTATGAGTACCAAACTTGGTAGCATTGATGTCCAAAGTATATGGTGCATGATTTCTATGCGTCACAGTGCCACTGTCCAATTGCTACTGTGGCCACCATATGCCGTTATCAGTCATCGTGATTCATAGTCTCACACGTATGGCCAGTCACATGTGCACTTGCTGACGTGTCAACATGAGCTTGGACAAAAGGAGCGGTGCATTATTGGTGAAGCGCTGTTATCAAAACAACTGTAATGCTGCATCTGCAATTCAAAAATATCACCGGCTGAAAGGATTACAGAAGTGTCCTCTTTCTCCACCTGCTGTGGCATGGCTACATCATCATTGGCCCATTCTGTTTTGAACAGGTTGGCACTCAAGGACCAAAAATGTGCAGGGAGACTGGCCAGCGTTACTGTGATATGCTTCAAGCATGTCATACCCGCTCTATAGGAGGGAGACACATTGAACTCAACAGATTTCATGCTAAATGGGGTCCCAATGCACACCGTTCATTAAGTTCACCTGCTTCTCCAAAACACATTTGGAAACAAACGAATTATCAGCTGAACGTTTCCAAATGCTTGGCTGGTATGATCACCTGATCTTACTCCCTGTAATTTCTGGCTGTGGTGCTAGCTGAAGGACAGGGTTTACCAGGGGAACATTCACACATACTGATCTGAAGCGTAGCATATCGAGATGTAGCCAGCATACCTACAGACATGCTTTGTTCTGGTGTGCAGAACGCAATCCTGTCCTTTCAGACTCTTCTGGACACTGATGGGCACCATATTAAGGCCCTTTTGTAGCAGTAATGGTACCGGTATGTAATGGTATGATGTACCGTAGCAGCAAATTAAAAGTGCTTCAGTAGAATTGATTCTGCATTATTTCTCTTCCCCATGTCCTTGACATTAATGCTACCGAGTTTGGTACTCATATGGTAATTAGTTTCCATGAAACTTCCTGGCAGATTAAAACTGTATCAGGACCGAGAATTGAACTCGGGACCTTTGCCTTCTGCGGGCAAGTGCTCTATCGCTGAGCTACCCCAAGCACGACTTGCGGCCCCTCCTCACATATTCAATTCTGCCAGTACCTTGTCTCCTACCTTCCAAACTTCACAGAAGCTCTTCTGCAAACCTTGCAGAACTAGCACTCCTGGAAGAAGGGATATTGCGGAGACATGGCTTAGACACAGCCTGATGAATGTTTCCAGAATGAGTTTTTCACTGTGAAGCAGAGTGTGTGCTGAAATGAGTCTTCCTGGCAGATTAAAACTGTGTGTCGGACAGAGACTCGAACTTGGGACCTTTCATATCAGTGCACACTCCGCTGCAGTGCGAAAATCTCATTCTGAATTAGTTTCTATGTTATAATATGTTAAATAGGGAAGTTTAATTATAACCACCCGTTACATATTGCCAGTGGCTGTAAAATGGAACAGTGACATAGAATTTTGCTGTTGCAGTTCCCAGTGACAGCCTCAAATTCAATTAAGCTATACTGTAACCGCTCTATACATTGTGCTGACTGGTGGCAATTTGTGCCATTGTAAGGTTTTGGTTACAATGGTGATGTCACCTGTAGGCAGCGTTGGGGAGATGTGAACCCGGTGGTGAGCCGAGAACGAGATAGTCTGGCAAGCACTTCTAATCTGGGCTGTAAGTTGTCGAGCTGGTAACCGGCAAGGTATGTTGCACTCGGCCTGTAAAAAGGTCTGGTCACTAGTTCATTGGACTAAGCTGAATTGCAGTTGGCATTTCCAGTTACTATTGACAGGTGTTGAAATGAGAAACCAAAAGCAGTGGATTCAATGGCAGCTAAACATCCTGGTGGAGAGTTATATTTGTATGTAGCCTACAGCAGTACCAGGAACTGTGAAATTAATGGTATTGTCTTCTAAATTTAAAGTGTTGGCCAGCCTAAGCTATACTTCAGTGCTGTTCGCCTGCTTAGTAACTGCAGTAATGGTGTTCGAGACGTATGACTAATCCGATCATTATTTTAAATGATTCCGATTCTGTGCCCACAGGTGACACCATTGTTTAATCCTCGTGCAGTTTGTGTAATTAGTATCCAGTGGCAGTTGTATCTTGCATAGTTGTTATAAGGATAAGTGAAATTAATTGCAATTATCCAAGACTAGTCTATCATTTATTTATGTAAGTGAGCTAAGGCTCAGTGAGTCTATGGCCAATTACTATTAAAGTGCTTGCACAATACGGTTGGCTGGTGAGCACTAACACAGATTTCTTTTCAGATTCTTGAGCTGTGGTATAGTGTACACTGTTGTGTAGCTGTGCCAGTTGTAAAGTGAACCTTGTGGCCTACGATGAGTTCCAGTCAGTAATATCACATGGCACTTTAACAGTTGGCCAGATGTATGCT
Organism: Schistocerca piceifrons; assembly: GCF_021461385.2. Taxonomy (NCBI): domain Eukaryota; kingdom Metazoa; phylum Arthropoda; class Insecta; order Orthoptera; family Acrididae; genus Schistocerca; species Schistocerca piceifrons. The sequence goes on along the minus strand of NC_060140.1, from coordinate 855,701,502 downwards.
ATGTTGGCGGAATAAACAATCTGGTTGCTGGAATTTATTTCTAAATCAACTACATATTGTAACTGTCAAATTTAACTGGTGAATCTTGGTATTCTAGCATTGTCAATTCAGCTAGTAGTTGAAGTTAAGAGTCATTTACTAGATAGTGGTGCACTGTGTTTGCTTTAACTGTAAATCATTGGACTGTAATTTCTTTTAATTTAAATTCAAGCTACTATTTCATATTGCAGTTCATTCTTAATCACTCGTGTATTTGGATTGCAGTAAAGCATTTAGCTGATATGTAGCCACATTTAAATTCCATATAAACTATTGGCTGTTGAAGTAAATCTTTTATAATGTTTCTGTTTTCATAACACAGAAAAACTTTATCTTGGTTTTAGTTCTTTTTTAAAACCATATCTTAATGAGTTTTACAATTGGTAGATCAAGCTTGACTTGGAATGTGAGCAAAAGGATTTTCCTTATTTTAGTTTATTTGTTGTTACTAATACAGGTATCAAATTGTCATTCTGCACATTATTCACCCAGACCTCGCTCCACAGTCCCATGTGGTACAACATACCACAAAGTACTTAACAACAAAGACTAGATTCATAAGTGGTTAAAAATGATAATCTAACTATATATAAAAAAACAACACACAAGTTTCACCAGGCAAACAAAACTACATCAAAAATAGTAAAAATTTAAATGTCTCTGTAAACCTTTGACAGGAATTTAAAAAAAGAACAACCTTATCTAACTAATTAAAATTTGGCCCCAGCAGTGACATGATTATGTAAGTTATTTGTTGAAATGTTTACTGTAAGCACAAATCAAATATGACAGAATTTATATTTCTCTTCTATTTTTCCCATAAATACAAAATGAAAGGGTAAATGTGCAATGTACAAGCTGCACTGGACATTAAAGAATGTGCCTGCATTGAAATATTACTGACAAAACTGATAAAACACAATTACAAATGTATTTTACAAGTACAAAAATACAGTTTCATCACCACAATCACCTTTTCAATCACTACATCCATACATAGAGGCTAGTTGAATCTGGGTGAGGATGCAGCTCTGTGCAAGTCAACTGCACAAAATACTTTGTTATATCTATTGAGATCAAAATTTTTTAATATCACCACCAGCCCAAAAAATTTATATCCAAATATAAATGGAACAATGAAATATTATGAAGAGGGTATACTGCTACTCACCATATAGTGGATTGTTGAGTCGCAGACATGCACAACAAAAAGACTGCTAAACAAGTAAGCTTTTGGCTCAAAGGCCTTCCTCTGAATTATACCGCTGGCTGGATGGCTGGCTGGGTGTGGTGTCTAATTCAGAAGGCCTTAGGGCTGAAAGCTTACTTGTTTAGCAGTCTTTTTGTTGTGCTTATCTGCAACTCAACATCTCCACTATATGGCGAGTAGCAGTCTACCCTTTTCATAGTATTATTATTATTCCATCCAGGATTTTCCACTGTTCAAGTATAAGAAAACTGTGACAATCAGTTACTTGCAGCTGGATGTGGCGACACTGATTCTTTGCGAGTATTTACTTGCTTATTGAAATTGGCGTGTACACCGTATGAGACAGGAGACATACCATAGACATTCACAAGAACTACCAGTCAGCTTCACACTTCATGCATCTAAAATACTGGTCATAATAATGTACAGAAGGTTAGAAATGAAAATTGTGGAACTAATAGTTGAGAGTCAATTTGGTCTTAGTACATGTAAAGGATGCTCTGATACTACACTTACTAATGGAAGCAAGGCTTGGAGAAGAAAAACTGACACACTTTAATTGGATTTGTCAATGTAGGAAGAGGTAAGGAGGGGAAGGGAAGTACATGTCAAAACAGGATATAAATGGGAAATGAAAGAAGAGAAGAAAGCCGAAGGAAACTGAGTGTGAAGGAGACAACAGATGAAGATAGGAGGGAAGAGAATAGAAACTATGAAATAAAAGTGCTGCTCGAAGTGATTTCATTTAAGTAATGCAAGGAGTGAAGGGGATCACCCACTGTATAATTGAGGCATTCAGTGACACACACAAACACACACACACACACACACACACAATCCTAAGCAACTACACCCTCCAAGTGCTGATACTATTTTATTTTGCTGTACTTGCAATCTTGTAAATGGAAAAGCAAAAATACACTGGTTCACCTTTTGAAAAAATTTCAACAGGGTTACCACCCCAGGGCCAGCCCTTGAACTGCCACGAAGGCCCCATAACGAAAACTGCCACTACGCGATCCCAGTCAGCATTGGTGAGCTTTTGCGGGTTGTCGATGACACGGTATGGTACAGTTGTAGCACCTTCCTTGCGACGCTGGAGGAGGACTTCGTTGTCACGTTTGGCACCCTGAAGTTTCTTCTCCTCTGTGCTCAAGTACCTGTAGCAATAACAATGAGAAATGTGTATAGATACTAACATTTCCATACTTCACATCCAACAGGCAATAGGCATAATGACATGCATGTATTGTATAACACGACATACTGTATTTACCCAAGTATACGACAACCCTGAATATACGACTCCCCCCCCCCCCTTTTTTAAGAGACTCATTGAGAAAAAAATTATTTTTTAACATATTCTTACCAATCAAAATTATAAACTTTTAGTGATGTGTAAGGTGTCTGCCTAAAAAGTTACCATTACTCCTAAACATAACCCATCTCAATTCAAAAATGATAGCAAAGTGCATAGCTACGACACTATTCTAATTTAATTCTGAGTCTGGCACAGGAATGTAGTACTAAAAACACTAGTACACAGGGTGCACAGCATCTCAGACGCAGAGAACCTGCCCCAGGAATTGGAACACCTCAAAACCGTGTTCCCAGAAAATGGGTACTGGGAATGGCAGATTAGACGCGCTCTCCGTCCCACCATCACAGCACAACTTGTGGAGACGGATGAAGTCATGGAAGAAGAGGTAGCCACTGCCTTTATTCCGTACAATAGAGCACTATCGGGGAAAATTGTCTGTATATTAGAGAAACACCGTTTAAAACCCTCTTTTGCCTGCCCAATAAAACACGGGCATTACTGGGAAGTGTGAAAGATGACCTCGGTTCGGGGAAGGCCGGCATATACCAAATTCCCCGTGAGTGTGGGAAGACTTATATCGCACAAACAGTACGCGCCATCGAAGATCGTTGCTGAGAACATCAAAGGCACACTCAACTGATATACCCAAATAAGTCGGCAGTAGCAGGGCACTGTTTGTCCTAGAAACATGAGATCGATTATGAGCGTAGCAAGATCCTGGCTCAGACCTCTAAATACTGGGACAGCGTTATAAGGGAGGCTATCAAAATTCGCACCAGGGAAGATCTTGTCAACCGAGATTGCGGCTACAATCTCAGCAAGGCTTGAGACCGGGCATTGAATGTAATTAAGACGACTCTCAGCAAGAAGTATGAACTGGTGACCAGGACGGACATAGCAAGCACATCGACGCTACGACAGATTCCGACGCCCACGTCTTCGTGACTGCCGGCGCGCAGGTGCGGACGGCGAAGAGAGCGGCGCACAGGGGGAGGGGATTTAAATCGGCCGCGCACCCTCAGGAGCTCAGTGCGTCAGCGCACCTGACGATGGCGACATGTCTGATCACTGAAATATTGAGCCCATTGGCCATTATGAACCGGCAGTATACCCGTGGTCTGTTTGAGCATTCGAAAGGCCTGTTTTCTTTTGTCCAGCAGGCAGTGACAAAATAGACGTTATCAGATCGAGAAACCACACCAGCCTTGGGTACTATTTGTATTAACAGCTTTTTCAGTATTAGACGACATTTAGATATTTCATGTAGCAAAACGTTTGACGAACTTTGATGAGGTAATAGATTCTTTTGCAGAAAGGAAAGCACACCATGTAAAGCTGTAGCAAGATTATATATAAAGAAGATGTGACTTACCAAACGAAAGTGCTGGCAGGTTGATAGACACACAAACAAACACAAACATACACACAAAATTCAAGCTTTCGCAACCAACGGTTGCTTCATCAGGAAAGAGGGAAGGAGAGGGAAAGACGAAAGGATGTGGGTTTTAAGGGAGAGGGTAAGGAGTCATTCCAATCCTGGGAGCGGAAAGACTTACCTTAGGGGGGAAAAGGACAGGTATAACTCCTACACACACATATATCCATCCACACATACACAGACACAGGCAGACATTTGTAAAGGCAAAGAGTTTGGGCAGAGATGTCAGTTGACGCGATAGTACAGAGGCAAAGATGTTGTTGAAAGACAGGTGAGGTATGAGCGGCGGCAACTTGAAATTAGCGGAGGTTGAGGCCTGGTGGGTAACGAGAAGAGAGGATATATTGAAGGGCAAGTTCCCATCTCCGGAGTTCTGACAGGTTGGTGTTAGTGGGAAGTATCCAGATAACCCGGACAGTGTAACACTGTGCCAAGATGTGCTGGCCGTGCACCAAGGCATGTTTAGCCACAGGGTGATCCTCATTACCTACAAACCCTGTCTGCCTGTGTCCATTCATGCGAATGGACAGTTTGTTGCTGGTCATTCCCACATAGAAAGCTTCACAGTGTAGGCAGGTCAGTTGGTAAATCACGTGGGTACTGTCACACGTAGCTCTGCCTTTGATCGTGTACACCTTCTGGGTTACAGGACTGGAGTAGGTGGTGGTGGGAGGGTGCATGGGACAGGTTTTACACCGGGGGCGGTTACAAAGGTAGGAGCCAGAGGGTAGGGAAGGTGGTTGGGGATTTCATAGGGATGAACTAAGAGGTTACGAAGGTTAGGTGGACGGCGGAAAGACACTCTTGGTGGAGTGGGGAGAATTTCATGAAGGATGCATCTCATTTCAGGGCAGGATTTGAGGAAGTCGTATCCCTGCTGGAAAGCCACATTCAGAGTCTGGTCCAGTGATCCAGTCCCGGAAAGTATCCTGTCACAAGAGGGGCCCTTTTGGGGTTCTCCTGTGGGAGGTTCTGGGTTTGAGGGGATGAGGAAGTGGCTCTGGTTATTTGCTTCTGTATCAGGTCGGGAGGGTACTTGCAGGATGCGAAAGCTGTTTTCAGGTTGTTGGTGTAATGGTTCAGGGCTTCCGGACTGGAGCGGATTCGTTTGCTACGAAGACCTAGGCTGTAGGGAAGGGACTGTTTGATGTGGAATGGGCGGCAGCTGTCATAATGGAGGTACTGTTGTTTGTTGGTGGGTTTGATGTGGACGGACGTGTAAAGCTGGCCATTGGATAGGTGGAGGTCAACGTCAAGGAAAGTGGTATGGGATTTGAAGTAGGACCAGGTGAATCTGATGGAACCAAAGGAGTTGAGGTTGGAGAGGAAATTCTGGAGTTCTTCTTCACTGTGGGCCCAGATCATGAAGATGTCATCAATAAATCTGTACCAAACTTTGGGTTGCCAGGCTTGGGTAACCAAGAAGGCTTCCTCCAAGCGACCCATAAATAGGTTGGCGCACGAAGGGGCCATGCTGGTACCCATGGCTGTTCCCTTTAATTGTTGGTATGTCTGGCCTTCGAAAGCAAAGAAGTTGTGGGTCAGGATGAAGCTGGCTAAGGTAATGAGGAAAGAGGTTTTAGGTAGGGTGGCAGGTGATCGGCATGAAAGGAAGTGCTCCATCGCAGCGAGGCCCTGGACGTGCGGAATATTTGTGTATAGGGAAGTGGCATCAATGGTTACAAGAATGGTTTCCAGGGGTAATAGATTGGGTAAGGATTCCAGGCGTTCGAGAAAGTGGTTGGTGTCTTTCATGAAGGATGGGAGACTGCATGTAATGGGTTGAAGGTGTTGATCTACGTAGACAGAGATACGTTCTGTGGGGGCTTGGTAGCCAGCTACAATGGGGCGGCCGGGTTGATTGGGTTTGTGAATTTTAGGAAGAAGGTAGAAGGTAGAGGTGCGGGGTGTCGGTGGGGTCAGGAGGTTGATGGAGTCAGGTGAAAGGTTTTGTAGGGGGCCTAAGGTTCTGAGGATTCCTTGAAGCTCCGCCTGGACATCAGGAATGGGACTACCTTGGCAAACTTTGTAAGTAGTGTTGTCTGAAAGCTGACACAGTCACTCAGCCACATACTCCTGACAATCAAGTACCACGGTCATGGAACCCTTGTTCGCCGGAAGAATGACGATGGATCGGTCAGCCTTCAGATCACGGATAGCCTGGGCTTCAGCAGTGGTGATGTTGGGAGTAGGATTATGGTTTTTTAAGAAGGATTGAGAGGCAAGGCTGGAAGTCAGAAATTCCTGGAAGGTTTGGAGAGGGTGATTTTGAGGAAGAGGAGGTGGGTCCCGCTGTGACGGAGGACGGAGCTGTTCCAGGCAGGGTTCAATTTGGATAGTGTCTTGGGATGTTGGATCATTAGGAGTAGCATTAGGATCATTTTTCTTTGTGGCAAAGTGATATTTCCAGCAGAGTGTACGAGTGTAGGACAGTAAATCTTCGACGAGGGCTGTTTGGTTGAATCTGGGAGTGGGGCTGAAGGTGAGGCCTTTGGGTAGGACAGTTGTTTCGGATTGGGAGAGAGGTTTGGAGGAAAGGTTAACTACTGAATTAGGGTGTTGTGGTTCCAGATTGTGTTCATTCGAATTTTGAGGTTTTGGGGGGAGTGGAGCAGGAAGTGGGAGATTGAGTAGACGGGAGAGACTGGGTCTGTGTGCAATGAGAGGAGGTTGAGGTTTGCTGGAAAGGTTGTGAAGGGTGAGTGAGTTGCCTTTCCGGAGGTGGGAAACCAGGAGATTGGATAGTTTTTTGAGGTGGAGGGTGGCATGCTGTTCTAATTTGCGGTTGGCCTGTAGGAAGATGCTCTGAACAGCCGGTGTGGATGTGGGAGAGGAAAGATTGAGGACTTTTATTAAGGATAGGAGTTGACAGGTGTGTTCATTGGCTGAGTTGATGTGTAGGTGAAGGATTAGGTGGGTGAGGGCAATGGATTGTTCAGTTTGGAACTGGTATAGGGACTGATGGAAAGAAGGGTTACAAGCAGAGATGGGAACTTTAAGTGTGAGGCGTTTGGGGGTCATGCCAAATGTCAGACAGGCCTGGGAAAATAAAATATGGGAGCGTAATCTGGCTAGGGCGAAGGCATGTTTGCGTGAGGGAATGTAAATAAAACTTAATGGGGTCGTTGTGGGATGTTGTGAGGGTAACATGGTATTAGAAGGTGGAAAGTGTGACATGAGGCTGAAATGAAAATGAAAATAAAAATATATGGGGAGAGATAAAGGTGAACTGGAAAGCAACTCGAGATCTGGTGTGAAAAAAGGCGAAAAATTGTTGAGCTATGTTGATCCTGTGGTGAACTTGGGTTGGTAAACAACGATGTGCACAAAGGTTAGGTGGTAGTGTTGCTTCCAAAACACGTTAAAGGGTGGATAAATTCGGGAAAATTTCGAAAAAAACTGCGTACAAATGTATAAACAGGAGTGGTTTTGTGGTGGCACATTATGAAAATGAGGCTAACAATTGTCTGACATAGAAATAATGACGTTAAAACCTGAGGGAAGCAGCTAAAAATGATCAGTGATGTGGGAAAAACAGAAATGGACATAAAGCGAAAGTTATTAGAACTAGCCGAAATGGTTGTTTAATACGTGAAAGGAACTGTTTGTGGACTGGAAACGGTGGATTTTATAGCAGCGGTAGTGTTGAAAGCAGAAAAAAATTTTTTTGGTTGTGGTTTGGAAGTGGGTTACGTATTATTGAGTATATATAGGCGGGATAAAATTCTATGGTAGATTAAGGTAAAAAGGAGAAGGTGAATACAAAGTGATCTCCCACTTCCTTCTTCCGGCGGACAAGGGTTCCATGACCGTGGTACTTGATCGTCGGGAGTATGTGGCTGAGGGACTGCGTCAGCTTTCAGATAACACTACTTACAAAGTTTGCCAAGGTAGTCCCATTCCTGATGTCCAGGCGGAGCTTCAAGGAATCCTCAGAACCTTAGGCCCCCTACAAAACCTTTCACCTGACTCCATCAACCTCCTGACCCCACCGACACCCCGCACCCCTACCTTCTACCTTCTACCTAAAATTCACAAACCCAATCATCCCGGCCGCCCCATTGTAGCTGGTTACCAAGCCCCCACAGAACGTATCTCTGCCTACGTAGATCAACACCTTCAACCCATTACATGCAGTCTCCCATCCTTCATCAAAGACACCAACCACTTTCTTGAACGACTGGAATCCTTACCCAATCTGTTACCCCCAGAAACCATCCTTGTAACCATTGATGCCACTTCCTTATACACAAATATTCCGCACTTCCAGGGCCTCGCTGTGATGGAGCACTTCCTTTCACGCCGATCACCTGCCACCCTACCTAAAACCTCTTTCCTCATTACCTTTGCCAGCTTCATCCTGACCCACAACTTCTTCACTTTCGAAGGCCAGACATACCAACAATTAAAGGGAACAGCCATGGGTACCAGGATGGCCCCCTCGTACGCCAACCTATTTATGAGTCACTTAGAGGAAGCCTTCTTGGTTACCCAAGCCTGCCAACCCAAAGTTTGGTACAGATTTATTGATGACATCTTCATGATCTGGACCCACAGTGAAGAAGAACTCCAGAATTTTCTCTCCAACCTCAACTCCTTTGGTTCCATCAGATTCACCTGGTCCTACTCCAAATCCCATGCCACTTTCCTTGAAGTTGACCTCCACCTGTCCAATGGCCAGCTTCACACGTCCGTCCACATCAAACCCACCAACAAGCAACAGTACCTCTATTATGACAGCTGCCACCCATTCCACATCAAACGGTCCCTTCCCTACAGCCTAGGTCTTCGTGGCAAACGAATCTGCTCCAGTCCGGAATCCCTGAACCATTACACCAACAACCTGAAAACAGCTTTCACATCCCGCAACTACCCTCTCGACCTGGTACAGAAGCAAATAACCAGAGCCACTTCCTCATCCCCTCAAACCCAGAACCTCCCACAGAAGAACCACAAAAGTGCTCCACTTGTGACAGGATACTTTCCGGGACTGGATCAGATTCTGAATGTGGCTCTCCAGCAGGGATACGACTTCCTCAAATCCTGCCCTGAAATGAGATCCATCCTTCATGAAATCCTCCCCACTCCACCAAGAGTGTCTTTCCGCCGTCCACCTAACCTTCGCAACCTCTTAGTTCATCCCTATGAAATCCCCAAACCACCTTCCCTACCCTCTGGCTCCTACCCCTGTAACCGCCCCCGGTGTAAAACCTGTCCCATGCACCCTCCCACCACCACCTATTCCAGTCCTGTAACCCGGAAGGTGTACACGATCAAAGGCAGAGCCACGTGTGAAAGCACCCACGTGATTTACCAACTGACCTGCCTACACTGTGAAGCATTCTATGTGGGAATGACCAGCAACAAACTGTCCATTCGCATGAATGGACACAGGCAGACAGTGTTTGTTGGTAATGAGGATCACCCTGTGGCTAAACATGCCTTGGTGCACGGCCAGCACATCTTGGCACAGTGTTACACCGTCCGGGTTATCTGGATACTTCCCACTAACACCAACCTGTCAGAACTCCGGAGATGGGAACTTGCCCTTCAGCATATCCTTTCTTCTCGCTATCCGCCAGGCCTCAATCTCCGCTAATTTCTAATTTCAATTTGCCGCCGCTCATACCTCACCTGTCTTTCAACTTCATCTTTGCCTCTGTACATCCGCCCCGACTGACATCTCGGCCCAAACTCTTTGCCTTTACAAATGTCTGCTTGTGTCTGTGTATGTGTGGATGGATATGTGTGTGTGTGCGAGTGTATACCTGTCCTTTTTTCCCCCAAGGTAAGTCTTTCCGCTCCCGGGATTGGAATGACTCCTTACCCTCTCCCTTAAAACCCATATCCTTTTGTCTTTCCTTCTCCTTCCCTCTTTCCTGACGAGGCAACCATTGGTTGCGAAAGCTAGAATTTTGTGTGTATGTTTGTGTTTGTTTGTGTGTCTATCGACCTGCCAGCGCTTTTGTTTGGTAAGTTTCATCATCTTTCTTTTTAGATATATTTTTCCCACGTGGAATGTTTCCCTCTATTATATATATATATATATATACACACACACAAAGATGATAAGACTTACCAAACAAAAGCACTGGCAGGTCAATAGACACACAAACATACACACAAAATTCTAGCTTTCGCAACCAACGGTTGCTTCGTCAGGAAAGAGGAGATGCATTTTTTATTGTATATTTCATGTGTCATACCATATGCTCTCTTCATTTTCTGTTGTCTGATCTTCTGTGCAACTTTCTCTCCTCCGGTTGGCTCCAAAATTTCACCTAGGTATTTAAAATGTTTTACTCTATTTATTTTTCCGTATTTTGTGTTCAAACTGTGTATATGGAATTTCGTACAGAAAAATTCTGTCTTTTGAAACGAAATTTGTAAACCTACTTTATCCGCGCATTCCTTAAGGATCTCTATTTGTTTGGTGGCGATTTCTTCATCATCTGCAAGTATGGCCAAGTCGTCCGCGAATGCTAAACACGATATCTCCACGTTGTCTTTGGTTCTACCAAGATGGATTGGTTTCCAGTAGGATTGATTTTTTAATTCTTTTTCCCATTCCTTAATGACTTTATCCAGGACTATATTAAACAGAAGTGGAGATAGCCCGTCACCTTGACGTACTCCAGTTTTTATGAGAAAAGGTTCAGAGATTTCTCCCCTGAATTTAACTTTAGATACAGTGTCTGTCAGTGATTCTTTGATAAGCCTTAGTGTTTTGGAGTCAAGTCCAAGTTCCTCTAAAATGTTAAACAAAGATTGCCGGTCAATTGAGTCATAGGCTTTCTTAAAATCTACAAATGTACAAATTATGGGGGCATTTCTAATTGCTTTGTGTTTTAATATTGTCTTTAAATTAAATATTTGTTCTATGCATGAGCGACCGGGGCGGAAGCCTGCTTCATAATCACCAATTTGGCGTTCCAGCTGCTCTTGTGTTCTTTTCAGCAGGCATGTTGAGAGAATTTTGTAGGTGACTTGTAAAAGTGAGATTCCCCTGTAGTTATTGACATTTGTTCTGTCTCCTTTTTTATGTAACGGGTGAATAAGGGCACATTTCCAATCCTCTGGTAATTTTTCTGTTTCCCATATTTTTGTTATTATTTTTGTGAGCTCTTGCAACGTCTTTGGTCCTAGGTTTTTTAATAGCTCTGCAACAATGCCATCTTCGCCAGATGTTCTATTATTTTTTAAGTTTTTAATGTGACATTTGATTTCTTCCTGTGTTGGTGGTAATGAATCCGGTTGAGCGTTGGCACTGATTTCTTTGGGAAACCTTAAACTAGGTTCTGGGCAATTTAGTAGGTTAGAAAAATATTGAGCCAATACTTGACAGTTTTCCTGGTTTGTTAGGGCTAATTTACCATCTGGTTTTCTGAAACATAAATTTTGAGGGATATATCCTCGTATTTTATCTGCGAAAGTTCTGTAGAAGTCTCTTGTATTATAGTTTTGGAAATTTTCTTCTATGGCATCCAGTTGTGCCTTTGTGTACTTCCTTTTTGCTTGCCTAATAGATTTTGAAACCTGTTTTCTAACCTCGTTAAATAAATGTAGACTTTCTTGTGATTTTTTACTGTTATATTCTTGAAATGCCTTTTTTCTCCTTTCCAATGCATTTTCACAGTCTGAATCCCACCAAGGGTGTTTGAATATCTTTTTCAAGGGAATAGTTTCCTTAGCTATTCGCGTGATTTTAGAATGAAATTCTTCCCATGTGTTTGCCTTTTCCTTCTCCCATTCTTCTTTTACTTTAGATTCTTTAATCTTCTTGGTGTCATATTTCTGTTTTCTTCTGATGACTTCTTTGTGCTGTAAACTTGATTTTAATTATATATATATATATATATATATATATATATATATATATATATATATATATATATATATATATATATATATATAGAGAGAGAGAGAGAGAGAGAGAGAGAGAGAGAGAGAGAGAGAAAGAAAGAGGAGGGGGGGGGGGGGGGGGGGGGGAACCTCGCTTTTCTAAGGAAATGCAATCCGAAAATGAAGGAAGTAGGTTACAGTATGCTTGTTTGCCCACTGGTTGAATACTGCTCAGCAGTGTGGGATCCATAACAGACAGGGTTGATAGAAGAGATAGAGAAGATCCAATGGAGAGCAGCGCGCTTTGTTACAGGATCATTTAGTAATTGCGAAAGCGTTACGGAGATGATAGATAAACTCCAGTGTAAGACTCTGCAGGAGAGACACTCAGTAGCTCGGTACGGGCTTTTGTTGAAGTTTCGAGAACATACCTTCACCGAGGAGTCAAGCAGTATATTTCTCCCTCGTACGTATATCTCGCGAAGAGACCATGAGGATAAAATCAGAGAGATTAGAGGTCACACAGAGGCATAGCGACAATACTCCTTTCCACGAACAATACGAGACTGGAACAGAGGGGAGAACCGATAAGAGGTACTCAAGGTACCCTCCGCCACTCACCGTCAGGTGGCTTGCGGAGTATGGATGTAGATGTAGATCCCTTGTCTTACCTGGTTTTATGCATCCTGTGTTTCATTTTATGCCACACAGAACAGAAAGTTATTAGCTAAGAGGCAATAAAGACTCCAAATTTTCTGAAGAGTTCTTGTTCTTCCAGTTACAAATAATCCCATCCAGTATTAATTGCGAGGTTTTTTTTTTTTAAGAGGGGCTTGATAAACCGGCTGACTGGGTGCAGGAGAGGCACCAGAGGACATTTTTAATTTCTGCTGTCTTGAATATAGTTTGATTGCATCCATTACAAAATATACACATTTGAATTCCACAGTTCAAAGTACAGCGATGTGCGGTAGAAGAATGCTGTGTGAAGAGGCATGGCACTGCACTTTGGCACACTTCAGACCAAATAACACTTCTTATGTTTCCTCAGACTCTTCAGAAAGAAGTGTGCTACAAAATGAACTTATTTTTGAAAAGTCTTTTTTTGTTTAGTTTTTTACGCCCTATCTCAAATACTCGAGAGGGGGGGGGAGGGGGGGCACCACCATCATCTAGTATTGGCCCGGTTCAAAATATCGTAGATCTGGGGGTTATGCCCAGAGCAGTCTGAGTTATTGAGGGGGGGGGGGGGGGGGCACTCCATGTGATCTGTGTTTACATTTAGTATTTTGCTGTTTCCTCTTTATTTACTGCTCTCACGTCAAATGAAAAAATTAAAAAAAAAAAAAAAAAGAATGATAATAATAATAATAAAAGTGATATCTGTGGCTGGGAGCTATCAAATGAATTAAAATACATTCACGTAATTATGGAAGGCTACAATATGTTGTTAGTTCCAGATTTTATTTTATTTCCACCTTTCTGACAGTCAAGCATTAATCGTGTTGCAGAACAATGAAGTTATATTTGTTGCTTTTCTAAAGAAATTCGCCTTTTATTTATATTTTCTGCTGATGCAGCCAGTTTGTTCCAAACGAAGTGTTTAATTCCACACTATTGGCTAGTTTCAACTGTTCACTGCATTTCAAATGCACATTTTCATCTATTAGCATGTATGGCATTATGCCATAATAAAGAACCAAACATGAGACAATACAGTATTGGTACTCCACGAAAATTTACATCCCGAAAACCACACTGAAAAGCTTAATATTAGATTGAAGCCTACTTCGTTGGGCATCTGGACATACGGATGTGTACTTCAACGCGAATTATTCATTTTAGTATGGTTCAAGAAATTCTGAGTCTCTTGGAGTATCCTCTGATGTCTTGTTTCTTTTATGACATAATGTAAGATCTTTTAATGTTTTACACATACAAACATACGTGCTTCCTACGTCTTCATAGCTGCACAAGCGCAGGGATGCCTCTTATGTGGCACTCTCTGGCAACTGCTGGAACAAATCTATTTGTAACAGATCTTGGGAAAATATTGCGAATTGTGGTGTGGAAAGCGTTATTTTTCAAAGTATATTTCCTTTTGCGCAAGATGAACTATGTGCGAGAATATACGATGAATTTCTTAAATCACAGAGCGTTTGACTCTCATTTCAAAATCAACTCTTTGATGACAAGCCATTTAGAAGAATTTCGAGCCCAGAAGATCAGAGATTTCTGTTAGTATTAAACATTTTACTGGCACATTTGTGTGATGTGTCTTGAAGTGTAAAACGTGCAAAAAAGCTTAGTTTCTGTTGTAGCTTATTAATTTTTGTGACAAATATTATATGTGAAAAGTTTGATTTTCCTGTAACAACACTATGTATATTAATTTAAACCATTAACTTTTCCTGTTTGTCTGTTTGCGCTACTTAACAGTGATGTTCCTATTGGCTGACTACATTGCGTGTCCTATGCTATGAATATCCGCTGTCATCAGCTGGCAAGATCACATGACACGAGCTATGACTGGCTTACAAAAGCACATCGCAATCTCGATTTCAATGCTTCGGAAAGCAACATGCAGTTTTTAGTGCAATTTGAATTTATACTTTCGCAATACAAAAATATGCAGTGTGTAAACAAAACGTGGTTTTCTCCCCTGAGTTTCGTTTTCTAAAGTACCAGGAAATTCTAAGTCGCTGTATAAAACCATAACCATTCAAATGATTGATAAATTTTACAGTTTCGAGGGAATGTATACAGTCACTTAACACAGAAAAAGTGTATTTTCACCCGGGAGAAAGTGTTTCCAGGGTGTATACGACCTGGGACAACCGGGAAATCCGGGAAAAACCCGGGAATTCTTTCATCCGGGAGAAAACCGGGAAAAACCCGGAAATTTTTCGGAATTCTGGGAATTTTTCATTGTTTTAGCTTTCAGTTAAATTTTTGTAATTTTGACTGCAGAATTGATTCTCTAGCAAAGAATGTTATTGTATCCTGCTACTGGAGAATGATACTGCAGCAATAAAATATAAACGAGAGGGAAAAAAATAAAACTTTAGTGGCAAAGGAAATGTGCAATTTACAACAACAAACAACCGTGCACGCACAAGCATCTGCAAATAGCAAAAATATGTCAAAGGACGTAGGGCGAAGACTGTAATTCTTCTTAACAATAAACTGCTTGCTATGAGCATGATGTCACAACTGTTCACATTAGGTTCATTTGACCAATTTCCAGCGGTCTGTTACGCATGCGCATTTGAGGTGTGTGTGTGTGTGTGAGGTTTACGGGCGCTAAACAGCGTGGTCATCAGCGCCCAAACAGGAACACATGCAGTGAAGGGACTAAGACGGACAGCGAACAGAACGGCTAAAAGACACAGACCTGACGCAGTTCCAAATCCTCACATACAGAGGCAAAACAAGAGGAGAAGAAACGCACTAAAAAAGGAAAGGAAACACAAGGAAAGGAGGACAGAAACCGAAGGGAAACAAGGAGGTATTCGTGACTGGTGGACCTCTTACCTAAAACCTGGGTGAGCCAGTCACCCAGAGGCACATTAAAACCCTCTCCCTAAAATCCGAGGCAACGAATTGGACAGGATACAAAACCGTAAGACCTTAACCACAGTCGTTGCGTCGTCTTGCAAAATAGAGGGCAAATTCGGTGGCAAAGAAACCACCACCCTCTGGTCAGAGAATGAAAGACAGTCCAGTAAAATGTGGCGGACAGTAATCTGGACGCCACAAGCACTGCAGATTGGGGGGGTCCTCCCGCCGGAGTAAAAAACCATGTGTTAAGGGACTGTGCCCGATGCGGAGGCGAGTGAGGAGAACCTCATCCCGCCTCCATGACTGGTAGGACGTACGCCATGGCCGCGTGGTGGCCTTGACCAGACGCAGCTTATTGTCACCGACTGCCAGCCACTCCTCTTCCCATTGACACATAACATGAAAACACAGGAGGGAGGTAACAGCATGGAGGGGGACGGCACATTCAACAACGTGAGGGAGGGAACATGCATCTTTGGCAGCCACATCCGCCAGTTCGTTTCCCCTAATACCCGCGTGCCCCGGCACCCAGCAGAAAGAAACCTCCTTCCCCCGCCGTTGCAGATGGAGTAGGGCATCATGGATGTTCTGGACGACTGTATCCGCTGGGTACAAGTGTTGCATGGTCTGAAGGGCACTCAGGGAGTCAGAACAGATGAGGAACTTAAGACTGGGAACACATCTCATCTGCTCCAATGCCCGCAAGATCGCAAACAATTCGGCATCAAAGATGGTAAACGCCGCAGGAAGCCGTAACTTGACGACGCGATCAGGGAAAACAACAGCACAACCAACAGAGTCCCCCTGTTTAGAGTCATCTGTAAATACTGGTACATGGTCGGGATGCTGGTGTAAAATATCGGAAAATAAGGAGGTAAAAACAAACGCAGGAGTGCAGCTCCTCCGGTACTCCGACAAGTCTAAAAGGACGCTGGGCCTCTGGAGCAACCAGGGAGGCAGGCGGGTAAAACCTTGTCGTTGGGGGGCCACATGCTCCACACAAAGGGACTCAAGCAAATGCTTGGCACAAATCCCAAATGGTCTCGTTGCCCTGGGACAACTGGAAAAGCGACGTTCCATAGGTGGTCGGGCAACGGTAGGGTACGCAGGGGAGGTAGGACAGGCAAGGAATTGACACACCCGTCGCACCATGAGGAGTTTCCGCTGGATGGCGAGCAGCGGCTCTCCTGCCTCAGCACACAGGCTGGGTATGGGACTGGTACGGAAGGCACCAGTGGCCAGCCTGATACCCTCATGGTGTACTGCGTCAAGAATCTTCAGATACGAAGGCCTCGCTGACCCATACACGGTGCAACCATAGTCAAGACGCGATCGCACGAAAGCCCTATAAAACTGCAGCAGACGCGCCCGATCTGCTCCCCAGGATCGATGGCTCAGACACTTCAAAATATTCAGTGCCTTCAGAGCCCGCACCTTTAGGTCCTTAAGGTGAGGCAACCACGACAACTTGGAATCAAAAGTGAGGCCCAGGAACCTCACAGTGTCTCTAAAAGGAAGAACGGTGTCCCTCAGACGCAATTCAGGGGAGGTAAAAAGACGTCGAGAATGATTAAAATGAACACACATACATTTGTCTGCAGAAAAGGTAAAACCCGTCTTCGCAGTCCATCCCTCTAAGCACTTTGCTGCAACTGCCGACTAGCAGTGACAAGACTGGAGGAAGAACAGAAAACAGCAAAATCATCCACAAACAAGGAGCACTGGGCAGGACTCCGTATAGTGGACGTGATACTGTTAATGGCGACGGCAAAGAGGGTGACACTTAAAACGCTTCCCTGAGGAACACTATTCTCCTGCACGTACAAATCAGATACCACATTACCAACCCGATATCGAAAGAGGCGGTGGGAAAGAAAGGACCGAATGAAGATGGGGAGACAGCCACGAAAGCCCCACTCATGGAGTTGATTGAGGATAAGGCGGCGCCAAGTAGTGTCATACGCCTTATTAATGTCAAAGAATACACCTAGACAATGCTGGGTACGTAGGACGGCCTGCTGGGTGGCCACCTCAAGCAGGGTCAAGTTGTCTATAGTGGAACGACATCTCCGAAAGCCACACTGAGGGGGCTAAGGAGCTGCCTGGTCTCGAGCAGCCAAACCAGGCGACGGTTGACCATGCTTTCCAACGTCTTCCCGACACAGCTCGTCAAAGCAATACTTCGATAACTACTGGGGTGCGTTCGGTCCTTCCCCGGTTTGAGGAGGGGAATCAAAATCGCCTCCCTCCACGAGTCAGGGTACGTGCCGGATAACCATATCATATTAAAACAATTCAGGAGAACTTCCTTGGATGGCAGCAACAAGTGCTGCAGCATGCTGTACCGAATTTAATCATGACCAGGCGCAGTATCATGAGCCACAGACAGCGCCGAATCCAGTTCCCACATTGTGAAGGGGCAGTTGTAGGGTTCAGAATTTGGAGACCGGAAGTCCAAGTGGCCCCTCTCGATGGCAGTGTGGTAGCAGCAGAAATCTGGATCACAGTTAATAGTGGCGGTAGATTCCGCAAAATGCATGGCCAGTGTCTGGGCAATGTCTCTCGGCGCCGTGAGGAGACATCCTTGATGCAGCAATGCCGTGACAGGTAGTTGGCTGAGTTTCCCGGAAATCCTCCTGATGGCTTCCCATACTTTTGTGGAACTAGTGGAGCGGGAGATGGAGTTCAAGAACGATTGCCATGACAGTCGTTTGCTCTCTTTAATCACTCGCCGCACTTTGGCCCTTGCCATCCGAAAGGCCGCAAGATTGTCAGCTGATGGACGGCACTTGAAGCGGTGCAGAGCTGCACAGCAGGCTCGGATGGCTGAGCGGCACTCAGTGGTCCACCAAGGGACAGGACGCCTCTTGCGATGACCTGATGACCGTGGGATTGACAATTCAGCAGCATGGGAGATCACGGCTGTAACATGGTCTACCCATTCGTGGACGCTGGCACGGTGTTCCAAAACAGCCAGTTGGCTGAAAAGTGTCCAGTCAGCTCTGCAGAGGTGCCACCGGGACGGCACTGGGAATGCCACAGCCTCATCCAGGAGGCGAATCCAAAGGGGGAAGTGGTCACTAGAATGGAGGTCAGCAGCAACCTCCCACAGAGCAGAATCCGTGAGTGCCGGAGAGCAAAAGGAAAGGTCAATAGCCGATGACGACCCAGAAGCAGTACAGAAAAGAGTGGGAGCACCAGAGTTGAGGATGCACAGTTCTTCAGACATCATGAGGCTTTCCAGAATGCGACACCTGGGGCAAGTAGTCGGAGAGCCCCATTAGACATTATGAGCATTGAAGTCCCCCAGAAGAAGAAATGGGTGGGGGAGTTGGCTAATAATGTCTGTGAGAGCCGCAGAGTCTATCGCATCCTGAGGTGGTAAGTAAATCGAACAGACTGTGAGCCTCCGACCCACAAGAAGGTCAACTGCAACTGCTTGTAAGTCTGTAACGAGAGGGAGCTCGGATGAGGGGCGCATGTCACGGACAAAAACCGCAACACCACCCTTTGCCCTTTCCCCCGTCAGAGCATCTTTTCGATATACGGTATAGCCCCGTAAAGAAGGAGCATCAGTGGCCCGAAAATGTGTCTCTTGGAGACATAAGCACAAAGGGCACTCTCGTACAAGGAATTGTAATTCGGCCACATGCATCCTGAACCCATTCACGTTCCACTGTAATATGGGAGCCAGTGATCAGGGTGGCTGAACTTTCACCCTGCCTCTGTGCTTTGGAGGAGAGCCAGTACTGGCCGGAGATTTATTCCTGGGGCGAGAAGATCGTCCCCGGTTGACATCAATGTCCATCAGCTCCGATGACGACCCACGGGAGATGTCAGACAGTACGATGGCCTCGTCATCGGACTGACCCTGACTAGTCTCCTGAGGTGGCAAAACCTTCACCTTCGGCGTCTTTGTCTTGGGGGGCTTTGAATGCAGAGCCTTGTCAACAGCTGGAGCTGTACTCACCCAGGCAGAAGGCGCCATATGGGGCGAGGCAGGAAGTACCCCAATGTCAGCAACCACGGCCTTGTCTGATGTTGCGGGGAGAGCTGCAGGTTGCAAAACAACCGCAGCAGCACAAGTGCACTGGCAAACGCAGGTATTAGTGCTAACACTAGCAACCTCTGTTTGCGTAGCAACAGTGGCCATTTGTACCGGTTTTTTCAGAGCAGAAGCGAAAGATGTTGAAAACACAGGAGGTTGCATGGCCTTAAAGAGCTTCTTGGCCTCACCATAGGGGATGCACTTAGATGTTTTAATCTCCTGTATCTTCCGTTCTTCGAGATAGATGGGGCAGACCCGGCTCCAGACAGAGTGACTCCCAGAGCAATTCATGCACTTCACAGGCGATGAATAATCGGCTCCTTCATGGGCAGGCTGACCACATTTACCACGAGTGGCTATCCCATTGCACCCCAACGTAGTATGCCCAAAAGTGCTGACATTTAAAACAGCGCATTGGGTTAGGGAAATATAGCCGTACTGGCAAACGTAAGAACCCCGCTTTAACATGCTCTGGGAGTCTCGGGCAACTGAACGTGAGAATAAACGAGTCGGATTTGACGAGGTCCCCATCGACTCGTTTCATAATATGCTGCACGTCAACAATACCTTTGTCAGCCCACTCAGATTTTAACTCGTCTGTGGGGATATCCACCAAGTCCCTACATGTCACAACACCCTTACTATAATTCAAGGTGGAGTGGAGCTCGGTCTCGATAGCGTACTCTCCGAGACAGATTGCTTTCCAAAGAGAAGCGACTTGACGGGAACTAGAAGTCTCAACTAACAGAGTCCCATTGCGCAGTCGCTTCACAGATTTCAGTGTGCCTGCAATTCCCTCAAGACCCTTGTGGATGTAAAAGGGAGAAATCCTCTCAAAGCTACCCTCCTTCCATTTAATAATCAAAAACATTCTGATTATCAGCATGTGCTCTGTTACGACAGTCTGATAAATCTCTAGCAACACCAGGCGCTGGAGGACTCATAGCACGAAGTCGCTTTTTCGATGGGGTGTGTTTTCCTACCAGTGGCCCACCCAATCCACTGGTAGGGGGAAATGTAGAGGTCGAAGGGTCCATTATGGTCCCACAAGCAGCTAGGGAACTAAAGGTCCGCTCAGACAGAGCCCCGCGTGCCTGAGTAAGCCTTATACATCTGGGGTGCGGCAGGTGCCCCAGAGGTTGCCCGCTTGCGACTGTTCCACCCCAACAGCCATGCATCTTATAGGCGCGGAGCACACCGTAAGATTGAGGGGTTTTTATAGAGGTTGGCCTTCCTCGCAATCCAGGCGATCAAGCCAAGATTACCATTCCCCGCAGCACACCACATTCCACCGCCGTGCCATACGGTGGTCGCTGAAGCATTTCCGGGGGTTACGGTGACAGGAGACTGGCGGCGCTGACCAGTCCCCAGCTTAGGACCCCGGGGTCGCCAAGCCCGTACTCAGCAAATGAATGCTGAGCCCCTGGGGGCTGCGCATTTGAATCGCGTATAAGCAGTACCTTCTCCCGCTACTTGAAGTTCGGCTGTTAGCTGTATCGGTAGTAGCAGCAGGCAGCCAGATGCAAACGAGAAATTTTTTTCTCGTGCGCGCTAGCTGTCAGATTCACGCTTGCACAGAGTTGTCTGAGTTGTAGTGGGGAGGGGGTTAACCTCCACATGACCCGTGTTTATAAAAAGTGAATTCATTGTTTCTCTTCGTGTATTGCTCGCATGTCAAATGAAAACAAAACGGATTTCTGTGGCTGGGAGCTATCAAGTGAATCAAAATACATTCACATAATTACGGAGCGCAAAAATATATTATTAATTTCAGTTTTCTGATTTTATTTTATTTCCAAGTTAGTAGCAGTCAAGCATTAATCGCCTTGCAGAACAGTGAAGTTATTTTTGCAAGTTTGCTAAAGAAATTTGGCTTTATTAATCTTTCCGCAGAGGCGATCATTTTACAGTATTGGCTACTTCCAACTGTTCGCTGAATTTCAAGTGCACGTTATCATCTTCTGCCATATATGGCATTATGCCATAATAAAGAATCAAAAATGAGATTGTAGAGTACTGGTACTCCAAGAAAATTTACATCCCTAAAACCACACTGAAAAGCTTAATATCAGATGGGACCTATTTCATTGTGAATCTGGAAAAAGCCAATTTGCACATCAAGCCGAACTATGCATTTTAGTATGGTTTACGAAATTCCGATGCTCTTGGAGTATCCTCTGATGCTATGTTTCTTTTATGGTGTAATGTAAGCTCTCTTAGTGCTTTATACACACGAACATACGGGCTTCCTACACCACTGCAATTGCACACGCACAATTATGCCTGTTTTCTGGTGCTCTCTGGCAACTGGTAAATCTGACCTATTTCTAACAGTCTCCGAATAGTATTGCGAACGGTGGTTAGAAAAGCGTTACTTTCAAAGTAAATTTCTTTTTACGCAACATGAATTATGTTACGTGTGAGAAAGTGGGATGGATATCTAAATCACAGAGCGTACGAAACTGAACAGTTTGAGGACCAGCCACTTACAAGAATTTCGAGCCGAGAATTTATGTCATAATTTTAAATTTACTGGCACATTTGTGTGATGTGTCAAAGTATAACACACGCAAAAAAATATCAACATTATATGTGAAAGCTTAGCTTTTCTAGTAGATATACGGTACGGCATACATTAATGTAAACCGTTAACTTTTCCTCTTGCGTGTTCGTGCTATATGACCAGTGATCTTGCTATTGGCTGACTAAAACACGTGTCCTATGCTCTGAATAGCCGCTGTCATCGGCTGATGAGATCTCGCGGCTTGAGATATGACTCGCTTACAAAAGGACATCGCAACCTCGGTTTCAACGCTCCGGAAACTAACGTGCTGTGTTTGGTGCAATTCGAATTTATACTTTTGTAATACGAAAATATGCAGCGTATATGTTGCTGCAAATCAAAGGTCTTTCCAAAATTTCTCTCCCTTTTTTTTTTTTAATTAAAGGTCTCTCCAAAACCTTCTTTTCCCCGTCTTTTCTTTTTTTTCTGGGAAGTTCCATGCGATTGTATAAAACGTTAACCATTCAAAGGATTCATAAGTTTTACAGTTCCGAGGGAAAATCTACGGAAAACCTACTGTCACTTAGCACATAAAAAGTGTATTTTCGCCCGGGAAAAATATTTTTTAAACGGGGTATCCGGGAGAAATCCGGGAATTTTTTTTCCTTGTCCCCGTATACACCCTGGTTTCCCACCCGGGAGAAAGTTTATTTTTAACTGGGAGATCACCCCCATAGCTCCACTGACTATCTCCAAATGACAAAATGACAATATGTAAACTCAAATAGTAACAGTGAACTACAAAAAACAAAAACACTATGAACTTATGCACCAACCAAATAATAAGCTTCTCTGCCACAGAGAAACAACGGAAAGAGTTGATAGCAAATATGACACGAGGTCTGGATGGAATCCCAATTCGGTTTTATGCAGTCTACTCTATGGCATTGGCCCCCTTTACTCAGCTTGAACTTATTGTGAATCTCTTGCCCAGCACAAAATCCCAAGCAACTGGAAAAAAGAACAGGTGACTCCTCTATATAAGAAGGGTAAAAGAACACTCACCAAATTACAAACCAATATCCTTAACATTGATCTGCTGCAAAATTCTTAAATGTATTCTCGGCTTGAATATCAAAGATTTCCTACGGACCGAAAAGTTTGTGTCCACGAATCAGCACAGTGTTAGAAAGCACCGCATCTGTTAAACTCAGCTTCCTCTTTCCTCATGTGATCTCCTGTAAATCATGGATGAAAGGCAACATCTATATTCCATATCTGTACATTTGTGAAAAGCATTTGACACAGTGCCCCACTGCAAACCGTTCACAAAGGTACGAGCATATGAAATAAGAGTCCCAGATGTGTGAGTGGCTCAAAGACGTCTTAAGTGATAGAGCCTAGAATGCTGTTCTCAGTGGCGACTGTTCATCAGAGATAAGGGTATCATTGGGAGTGGCCCAGGGGAGTGTGATATGACAGTTATTGTTTTCTGTATACAAAAATGGTCTGGCGGACAGTGTGGGCAGCAATGTGCAGTTGTTTGCTGATGATGCTGTGGTGTATGGTGAGGTGTCAAGTTGAATGACTGCAGGAGGATACAAAATGAATTAGACAATATTTCTAGCTGCAACATAACAATCTCTAGTTGGTATGATGAATGGCTGCCAGCTCAAAATGTAGAAAACTTAAGTTAATGCAGATTAGCAGGAAAAACAAATCTGTAACGTTCAGATACAGCATTAGCAGTGCCCTGTTTGACACAGCCTCATAATTTAAATATCTGAGGGTAATGCTGAAAAGTGATGTGCAATGGAATTAGCAGGTGAGGTTGTGAATCATCAAGTCTGATCTAATGGGAGAATTTTAGGAAAGTGTGGTTCATCTATAAAGGAGACTGCATACAGGATGCTAGTGCAACCTATTCTTGAGTGCTGTTCGTGTCTTTGGGATCTGTACCAGGTCGGATTAATAGAAGACATCGAAGCAATTAAGAGGCTTGCTGCTAGGTTTGTTACTGGTAGGTTCGAGCAACAACCAGATATTACAGAGATGCTTCAGGAACTCAAATGGGAATCCTTGAAGGGAAGGCGACATTCTTTTTGAGGAACACTATTGAGAAAATTTAGAGAACCAGCATTTGAAGCTGACTGCATAACAAGTCTACAACTGCCAACATACATTTTTGAAGAACCAAGAATGTAAGACAAAAGAAGTTAGGGTTCATACAGATGTATATAAAACACCATTTCTTCCTTACTCTATCTGCGAAGAGGAACAGGAAAGGAAATGACTAGTAGTGGTACAGGGTACCCTCCGTGACGCACAGTAAGGCTGATTGTGGTATATGTATGTATATGTAGTTGTAGATATGTAATTCATCAAGTATGTAAGATGTAGAACACTGAGCATCCACCAGATAGAGAAAATGAACTGTATGAAAATTGTGGACGGAGAGATAGATTTATGACTTTTCCATTCCCATTCTTCTTTTTCGAAGTTACCACTACATTTCATACACAAAATTAGGTAAGCACTATCAAAGATATAGGTATTACACAAACGAAACATTGAAAGTGTTAAAAAATCTCCACTGTTACAACTTATGTAAATAAAAGTTTTCACAGACAATCACCACAACAAAATATACTGTGACTGGGATATCATGTACACGTCTGCAGTTCTGCTACCCACTAGAATCCCTGTCCCACAGAACTGTGCCATACTTTGTGGAGCCTGAACAAAATTATGCAGACCGTTGATAAAGACGGTTGCACTATTTTGCTTTGGCTACTGTAAAGCAGCACAGGGATTGCAGTGTGTAGGACTGGAGATGTGTACCTGCAAACAAACAAAAAATAATTACATAACTTTATTTTATTTTGTTTTGTTTTATGGAGTAGTTATTAAAACTTTATGAATGTCCCTAGAAAATGTTTTGAGATCCGCCAGTCTAATCAGTGAGTCTACTAAAAGCTATCCATTTCATTTGAAATTTTGTGCATTGCCTTGAATTTGTATCTTCCCCAACTGCACAGTACTTCTAGCCTTCTCTCATCATCATTACACTAAAATTTACAGTTAAAGTTGTGGAGTCCAAAAATATGTATGCAGGACTGATAGATGGCACTTTATTTATAGATTGAGAAAACTTATTCTTTCATTATGTAAAAGAAAAACAAAAGAAAATCTAATATATAATACTTCTACCTACTTCAGATCTTGGAGGATGTCCTTGGCATTATACATGGTGATCAATGAAGTCGGAGACGCAGGAATGATGATAATGGGTGTTCGAGAGACCCGTTTATTGGGCTGTACTGCCAGCCGTGCCTGTTAAGTATGTTAATGACAGTCAGTTGATCAGAAATAAAGTGGAGAATAGAAGTCACAGTTTTGCTAATCATACAATAATAATGCAGGGCAACTATAAATGATTCGTTTATTTTCAAAGTTATACATTTTCTGAAGTATTACATGTACAAATATGATTGATACATAAATAGAACTGTAAACTTGCCAAGTTTGCATTTTCATTCTGCAAATGATCTACGAGTGTCCTTCTGATCACACGACACACATCCAAATGGCAGTCAAGTTCGTTCCATATCTTATGTAGCAATATCCCATGAATGGTCATCACAGCAGCACTGATGCATTCTTGGCAGTGGGGATATGTAAACAAAAAGTGCTTAAGATACCCCAAAAGGAAAAAGTCATGAGGCGTTAGGTCAGGTGACCTGGGGGAGGGCAAGGGAACAGAGCCACATCTTCTTCACCATTACACCCAATCCAATGATGCAGAAGTTCACTGTTTGGGGAGCAGCAAACATCAACAGTCCAACGACTGTGTCCACCGTCTTGGTGGAAGATGAAATTCTTGGAATCAGCTGTTAGTTGTGGAACAACCACAACTGCAACATATCAAGGTAAGGGGCATCTGTCAGAGTCTTCTCACAAAAGACAAACGGCCCATACAGTTTCATCTGTGACACTGCACAGAAAACATTAATCTTTGACAAATCTCATTTGTGCGGCACAATTTCACGTGTATTTTTCAATGCCCCACATTCTCACATTGTGGAGATCAACTTTTCCAGATAAATGGAAGGTATCTTGGTCTCCGTGTCAGCTTGGAGCAGAAATTTCTCTTTCCTTGCTCTGTCACCATTTTGTCAAGCACTGCACTTGTTAACACCAACTGGAGAGCAAATGCAAACTCTGAGTTTACAGTTCTACAGGGTGTACATAAAGTCCGAGAACACTTTCAATTATTTATTGCACAAGGACTAAACATTGTACAGATGTCATACATATTGCATTTTAAAGCGAACACTGAAAGTATTTTTTACAAACATTCGATATGTGATTCATGAGTGACCCGGCAGATGTCAATACAGTAATTGAATTCTTGCCATACCCGGCCCAGCATAGCATCATCAACTGTAGCAGTCTCTTCCCGTATTCTCTCCCGGAGCTCTGGTACATCATGTGGTCGAGGTGGTACGTACAGCAAATCTTTAATGTGTCCCCGCAGAAAAAAGTCACACGGAGTGAAACGGGAAGGCCATTTCATGAAACAGCTGTCCCCTTCCGTAGCAACACCGATCCACCGATGCGGCAGCTCTGTGTTCAGGTACCCACAAACTTCCCGATGAAAAAGAGGTGGAGCTCCATCCTGCTGAAAGATGAATGGAGAGTCCGTTTGCATTTGAGACATCAGCCATTACTGAAACATGTCCAAGTAGGAATATCCGGTGACAGTGCTCTTGTCATAGAAGAATGGTCCGCACAGTTTTCGACGTGACAAGGCACAAAAAACATTTACCTTTGGGGAATCACGCTCAAATTCAATGCATTCGTGTGGATGCTTTGTACCCCAGATTCGACAATTATGCCTGTTCACTTTCCCATTAGTGTGAAAAGTGGCTTCGTCACTAAAAATTAAGTGATGAGCGATGCCATCCCCATCCTCATTCAATTGTTGCAACTGTGAACAAAACTCAAAATGATTGTCTTTGTCATCATCATTGAGCTTCTGCACTAGCTCCAATTTGAATGGTTTCATAGACTGCTTCTGTTGCAGGACTTCCCACACTGTCATTGGAGCCATTTCAAGTTCACGGGATGCGAGCCGCACCGATTTCTTTCGACTGCTTATGAATGTCTCTTGTACACGCGCTGCATCCACTTCCCTCACACTGGGACGTTCGCTTTTCTCTGCCAGGAGCAAGCAACCCATTGTAACGAATTTGTTGTGCCAGTGGTAAATGGCCTTCCTTGTTGGTGGCTTCTTACCGTACTTGGTTCTAAATATCCATTGAACAGCTGTAGCGCACTCATTTTTGTTGAACTACAACACACAGAAAGCTCACTCCACACTCGAACTTGCCATGTTTGCGACTAGCACTGACTATTGGCAAATTACCAAACTAGCTGTGGTGATATACATGAAAAAAAAAAAAAAAAAAAACACTTTCAGGGTTTCTCTTCAAAATGACATATGTATGATATCTGACAATGTTTGGTTCTTGTGCAATAAATGTTCCCGGACTTTACGTACATCCTCAATCATATTTGTACAAGTAACACTTTGGAAACTATAGAACACTGAAAATGAACTACTTAGTTATAACAGAGCCCTGTACAATTATATTTTCAGCAAAAGATATATGGACTGAATTCTGAAAACAACAATAAATATTACACCCTGATAAATGATTCAAATGTTGAATTACAAACAGCTAGAAGTTAAGGCAAGCAAAATTCAGGAAAATACACTCCTGGAAATGGAAAAAAGAACACATTGACACCGGTGTGTCAGACCCACCATACTTGCTCCGGACACTGCGAGAGGGCTGTACAAGCAATGATCACACGCACGGCACAGCGGACACACTAGGAACCGCGGTGTTGGCCGTCGAATGGCGCTAGCTGCGCAGCATTTGTGCACTGCCGCCGTCAGTGTCAGTCAGTTTGCCGTGGCATACGGAGCTCCATCGCAGTCTTTAACACTGGTAGCATGCCGCGACAGCGTGGACGTGAACCGTATGTGCAGTTGACGGACTTTGAGCGAGGGCATATAGTGGGCATGCGGGAGGCCGGGTGGACGTACCGCCGAATTGCTCAACACGTGGGGCGTGAGGTCTCCACAGTACATCGATGTTGTCACCAGTGGTCGGCGGAAGGTGCACGTGCCCGTCGACCTGGGACCGGACCGCAGCGACACACGGATGCACGCCAAGACCGTAGGGGACCGCACCGCCACTTCCCAGCAAATTAGGGACACTGTTGCTCCTGGGATATCAGCGAGGACCATTCGCAACCGTCTCCATGAAGCTGGGCTACGGTCCCGCACACCGTTAGGCCGTCTTCTGCTCACGCCCCAACATCGTGCAGCCCGCCTCCAGTGGTGTCGCGACAGGCGTGAATGGAGGGACGAATGGAGACGTGTCGTCTTCAGCGATGAGAGTCGCTTCTGCCGTGGTGCCAATGATGGTCGTATGCGTGTCTGGCGCCGTGCAGGTGAGCGCCACAATCAGGACTGCATACGACCGAGGCACACAGGGCCAACACCCGGCATTATGGTGTGGGGAGCGATCTCCTACACTGGCCGTACACCACTGGTGATCGTCGAGGGGACACTGAATAGTGCACGGTACATCCAAACCGTCATCGAACCCATCGTTCTACCATTCCTAGACCGGCAAGGGAACTTGCTGATCCAACAGGACAATGCACGTCCGCATGTATCCCGTGCCACCCAACGTGCTCTAGAAGGTGTAAGTCAACTACCCTGGCCAGCAAGATCTCTGGATCTGTCCCCCATTGAGCATGTTTGGGACTGGATGAAGCGTCGTCTCACGCGGTCTGCACGTCCAGCACGAACGCTGGTCCAACTGAGGCGCCAGGTGGAAATGGCATGGCAAGCCGTTCCACAGGACTACATCCAGCATCTCTACGATCGTCTCCATGGGAGAATAGCAGCCTGCATTGCTGCGAAAGGTGGATATACACTGTACTAGTGCCGACATTGTGCATGCTCTGTTGCCTGTGTCTATGTGCCTGTGGTTCTGTCAGTGTGATCATGTGATGTATCTGACCCCAGGAATGTGTCAATAAAGTTTCCCCTTCCTGGGACAATGAATTCACGGTGTTCTTATTTCAATTTCCAGGAGTGTATGTAGTTTTATTTTCTAGTCTTTTCTAAATCATAATTTTTGTCAGATACTTAGTTTCCATCATTGTTTCAGTATGGAGCAATCCTTATCACTATACAATACTGTAATGCATAATCATGTATTGCCTTTGTGACTCTAGAATTACACATTCATCAGTATGAGAGAAGTCATAAAATATTTTTGGGCATAATGTAAATGATTAACAGTTAAAGAAATCTTTTGTTGATCTTTTCAGTTTTAGGTTATCTTTAAGGAAGGTGCATACAGGAAAAACTGCACTAATAGTTAGCTAGAACTCAAGAACACATCAGCCCAGTGCAGACACAGGAAGCTCTTAATGTAGACATATCCAAAGTTGTGCAGTTCAAGAAATGTAAAAGCATAGTCATAATCCATATCAATTCAGACAGGGGTGTTACCTTGATAGTCTCAGATATTACTCAATTTAACATATGTTACAATTTCATAGAATGTAAGAAACCCAAATTTTATTTGTTTGTATAAAAAAAAAAAAAAAAAACCATTAATAAAAACTCGGTCGGAGATATAGGCCACTAAAGAGGACACCTATTGAGTGACATTCTCTGAAAAGGAGAACTTCCACTTTTCAGTTGAACGTGTTTTACAAATAAAGTTAATATTTCACCTTCCACATCTAAATTTTTTGCTGTGGTTGTTTATTGCTAAGTTCTTTGTTGCAATTGTTTATTACCAATTTTTATTGTTCATTGCTGGTTTCTTTATTGCTCTTACACATAGCTCGTTTCTTCATTGCATAGCCTTTTAGGAAATCTGACACCATCCAGATAATTCTATGTCTGTAAGTTTTTGTGAGCCAAGTGTTCATCAGAGACAAGGGCTTTGTCAAGAGTGCCCCAGGCAAGTGTAATAGGACCACTGTTGCGCTCTCTCTCATATATATATATATATATATATATATATATAAAACAAAGATGATGTGACTTACCAAACGAAAGCGCTGGCAGGTCGATAGACACACAAACATACACATGAAATTCAAGCTTTTGCAACAAACTGTTGCCTCATCAGGAAAGAGGGAAGGAGAGGGAAAGACGAAAGGATGTGGGCTTTAAGGGAGAGGGTAAGGAGTCATTCCAATCCCGGGAGCGGAAAGACTTACCTTAGGGGGAAAGAATGGGTATACACTCGCGCACACACACACATATCCATCCGCACATACACAGACACAAGCAGACATTTGTAAAGGCAAAGTGTTTGGGCAGAGATGTCAGTTGAGGCGGAAGTACAGAGGCAAAGATGAAGTTGAAAGACAGGTGAGGTATGAGCGGCGACAAATTGAAATTAGCGGAGATTGAGGCCTGGCAGGTAACGAGAAGAGAGGATATAATGAAGGGCAAGTTCCCATCTCCGGAGTTCTGACAGGTCGGTGTTAGTGGGAAGTATCCAGATAACCCGGACGGTGTAACACTGTGCCAAGATGTGCTGGCCGTGCACCAAGGCATGTTTAGCCACAGGGTGATCCTCATTACAAACAAACACTGTCTGCCTGTGTCCATTCATGCGAATGGACAGTTTGTTGCTGGTCATTCCCACATAGAATGCGTCACAGTGTAGGCAGGTCAGTTGGTAAATCACGTGGGTGCTTTCACACGTGGCTATGCCTTTGATCGTGTACACCTTCCGAGTTACAGGACTGGAGTAGGTGGTGGTGGTGGGAGGGTGCATGGGACAGGTTTTACACCAGGGGCGGTTACAAGGGTAGGAGCCAGAGGGTAGGGAAGGTGGTTTGGGGATTTCATAGGGATGAACTAAGCGGTTACGAAGGTTAGGTGGACGGCGGAAAGACACTCTTGGTGGAGTGGGGAGGATTTCATGAAGGATTGGTCTCATTTCAGGGCAGGATTTGAGGAAGTCGTATCCCTGCTGGAGAGCCACATTCAGAGTCTGATCCAGTCCCGGAAAGTATCCTGTCACAAGAGGGGCACTTTTCGGGTTCTTCTGTGGGACGTTCTGGGTTTGAGGAGATGAGGAAGTGGCTCTGGTTATTTGCTTCTGTACCAGGTCGGGAGGGTAGTTGCAGGATGCGAAAGCAGTTTTTCAGGTTGTTGGTGTAATGGTTCAGGAATTCCGGACTGGAGCAGATTCGTTTGCCACGAAGACCTAGGCTGTAGGGAAGGGACCGTTTGATGTGGAATGGGTGGCAGCTGTCATAATGGAGGTACTGTTGCTTGTTGGTGGGTTTGATGTGGACGGACGTGTGAAGCTGGCCATTGGACAGGTGGAGGTCAACGTCAAGGAAAGTGGCATGGGATTTTGAGTAGGACCAGGTGAATCTGATGGAACCAAAGGAGTTGAGTTTGGAGAGGAAATTCTGGAGTTCTTCTTCACTGTGGGTCCAGATCATGAAGATGTCATCAATAAATCTGTACCAAACTTTGGGTTGGCAGGCTTGGGTAACCAAGAAGGCTTCCTCTAAGCGACCCATGAATAGGTTGGCGTACGAGGGAGCCATCCTGATGCCCATGGCTGTTCCCTTTAATTGTTGGTATGTCTGGCCTTCAAAAGTGAAGAAGTTGTGGGTCAGGATGAAGCTGGCTAAGGTAATGAGGAAAGAGGTTTTAGGTAGGGTGGCAGGTGATCGGCGTGAAAGGAAGTGCTCCATCGCAGCGAGGCCCTGGACGTGCGGAATATTTGTGTATAGGGAAGTGGCATCAATAGTTACAAGGATGGTTTCCGGGGGGTAACAGACTGGGTAGGGATTCCAGGCGTTAGAGAAAGTGGTTGGTGTCTTTGATGAAGGATGGGAGACTGCATGTAATGGGTTGAAGGTGTTGATCTACGTAGGCAGAGATACGTTCTGTGGGGGCTTGGTAGCCAGCTACAATGGGACGGCCGGGATGATTGGGTTTGTGAATTTTAGGAAGAAGGTAGAAGGTAGGGGTGCGGGGTGTTGGTGGGGTCAGGAGATTGATGGAGTCAGGTGAAAGGTTTTGTAGGGGGCCTAAGGTTCTGAGGATTCCTTGAAGCTCCGCCTGGACATCAGGAATGGGGTTACCTTGGCAAACTTTGTATATAGTGTTGTCTGAAAGCTGACGCAGTCCCTCAGCCACATACTCCCGACGATCAAGTACCACGGTTGTGGAACCCTTGTCCGCCGGAAGAATGACGATGGATCGGTCAGCCTTCAGATCACGGATAACCTGGGCTTCAGCAGTGGTGATGTTGGGAGTAGGCTTAAGGTTTTTTAAGAAGGATTGAGACGCAAAGCTGGAAGTCAGAAATTCCTGGAAAGTTTGGAGAGGGTGATTTTGAGGAAGAGGAGGTGGGTCCCGCTGTGACGGAGGATGGAACTGTTCCAGGCAGGGTTCAATTTGGATAGTGTCTTGGGGAGTTGGACCATTAGGAGTAGCATTAGGATCATTTTTCTTTGTGGCAAAGTGATATTTTCAGCAAAGAGTACGAGTGTAGGACAGTAAATCTTTGACGAGGGCAGTTTGGTTGAATCTGGGAGTGGGGCTGAAGGTGAGGCCTTTGGATAGGACAGATTTCGGATTGGGAGAGAGGTTTGGAGGAAAGGTTATCTACTGAATTAGGGTGTTGTGGTTCCAGATTGTGTTGATTGGAATTTTGAGGTTTTGGGGGGAGTGGAGCTGGAAGTGGGAGATTGAGTAGATGGGAGAGACTGGGTCTGTGTGCAATGAGAGGAGGTTGAGGTTTGCTGGAAAGATTGCGAAGGGTGAGTGAGTTGCCTTTCCGGAGGTGGGAAACCAGGAGATTGAATAGTTTTTTGAGGTGGAGGGTGGCATGCTGTTCTAATTTGCGATTGGCCTGTAGGAGGATGCTCTGAACAGCTGGTGTGGACGTGGGAGAGGAAAGATTAAGGACTTTTAATAAGGATAGGAGTTGACGGGTGTGTTCATTGGCTGAGTTGATGTGTAGGTGAAGGATTAGGTGGGTGAGGGCAAGGATTGTTCAGTTTGGAACTGGTATAGGGACTGATGGAAAGAAGGATTACAGCCAGAGATGGGAACTTTAAGTGTGAGGACTTTGGGGGTAATGCCAAATGTCAGGCAAGCCTGAGAAAACAAAATATGGGAGTGTAATCTGGCTAGGGCGAAGGCATGTTTGCGGAGGGAATGTAAATAAAACTTAATGGGGTCGTTGTGGGGATGTTGTGAGGGTGACATGGTATTAGAAGGTGGAAAGAGTAACATGAGGCTGAAATGAAAATGAAAATAAAAATATATGGCGAGAGATAAGGTGGACTAGAAAGCAACTGGAGATCTGGTGTGAAAAAAGGCGAAAAGGTGTTGGTTATAGCTGAGCTATGTTGATCCTGTGGTGAACTTGGGTTGGCCAATCTCCTGGTTTCCCATGCCTCCGGGAAGGCAACTCACTCACCCTTCGCAACCTTTCCAGCAAACCTCAACCTCCTCTCATTGCACACAGACCCAGTCTCTCCCATCTACTCAATCTCCCACTTCCAGCTCCACTCCCCCCAAAACCTCAAAATTCCAATCAACACAATCTGGAACCAGAACACGCTAATTCAGTAGTTAACATTTCTGAGGGACTGCGTCAGCTTTCAGACAACACTATATACAAAGTTTGCCAAGGTAACCCCATTCCTGATGTCCAGGACGAGCTTCAAGGAATCCTCAGAACCTTAGGCCCCCTACAAAACCTTTCACCTGACTCCATCAGTCTCCTGACCCCACCAACACCCCGCACCCCTACCTTCTACCTTCTTCCTAAAATTTACAAACCCAATCATCCCAGCAGACCCATTGTAGCTGGCTACCAAGCCCCCACAGAACGTATCTCTGCCTACGTAGATCAACACCTTCAACCCATTACATGCAGTCTCCCATCCTTCATCAAAGACACCAACCACTTTCTCTAACGCCTGGAATCCCTACCCAGTCTGTTACCCCCCGGAAACCATCCTTGTAACTATTGATGCCACTTCCCTATACACAAATATTCCGCACGTCCAGGGCCTCGCTGCGATGGAGCACTTCCTTTCACGCCGATCACCTGCCACCCTACCTAAAACCTCTTTCCTCATTACCTTAGCCAGCTTCATCCTGACCCACAACTTCTTCACTTTTGAAGGCCAGACATACCAACAATTAAAGGGAACAGCCATGGGCATCAGGATGGCTCCCTCGTACGCCAACCTATTCATGGGTCGCTTAGAGGAAGCCTTCTTGGTTACCCAAGCCTGCCAACCCAAAGTTTGGTACAGATTTATTGATGACATCTTCATAATCTGGACCCACAGTGAAGAAGAACTCCAGAATTTCCTCTCCAACCTCAACTCCTTTGGTTCCATCAGATTCACCTGGTCCTACTCAAAATCCCATGCCACTTTCCTTGACGTTGACCTCCACCTGTCCAATGGCCAGCTTCACACGTCCGTCCACATCAAACCCACCAACAAGCAACAGTACCTCCATTATGACAGCTGCCACCCATTCCACATCAAACGGTCCCTTCCCTACAGCCTAGGTCTTCGTGGCAAACGAATCTGCTCCAGTCCGGAATCCCTGAACCATTACACCAACAACCTGACAACAGCTTTCGTATCCCGCAACTACCCTTCCGACCTGGTACAGAAGCAAATAACTAGAGCCACTTCCTCATCTCCTCAAACCCGGAACCTCCCACAGAAGAACCACAAAAGTGCCCCTCTTGTGACAGGATACTTTCCGGGACTGAATCAGACTCTGAATGTGACTCTCCTGCAGGGATACGACTTCCTCAAATCTTGCCCTGAAATGAGATCCATCCTTCATGAAATCCTCCCCACTCCACCAAGAGTGTCTTTCCACCGTCCACCTAACCTTCGTAACCTCTTAGTTCATCCCTATGAAATCCCCAAACCACCTTCCCTACCCTCTGGCTCCTACCCTTGTAACCGCCCCCGGTGTAAAACTGTCCCATGCACCCTCCCACCACCACCTACTCCAGGTCCTGTAACCCGGAAGGTGTACACGATCAAAGGCATAGCCACGTGTGAAAGCACCCACGTGATTTACCAACTGACCTGCCTACACTGTGACGCATTCTATGTGGGAATGACCAGCAACAAACTGTCCATTCGCATGAATGGACACAGGCAGACAGTGTTTGTTGGTAATGAGGATCACCCTGTGGCTAAACATGCCTTGGTGCACGGCCAGCACATCTTGGCACAGTGTTACACCGTCCGGGTTATCTGGATACTTCCCACTAACACCAACCTGTCAGAACTCCGGAGATGGGAACTTGCCCTTCAGTATATCCTCTCTTCTCGTTACCTGCCAGGCCTCAATCTCCGCTAATTTCAATTTGTCGCCGCTCATACCTCACCTGTCTGTCAACAACATCTTTGCCTCTGTACTTCCGCCTCGACTGACATCTCTGCCCAAACTCTTTGCCTTTACAAATGTCTGCTTGTGTCTGTGTATGTGCGGATGGATATGTGTGTGTGTGCGCGAGTGTATACCCCTTCTTTCCCCCTAAGGTAAGTCTTTCCACTCCCGGGATTGGAATGACTCCTTACCCTCTCCTTTAAAACCCACATCCTTTCGTCTTTCCCTCTCCTTCCCTCTTTCCTGATGAGGCAACAGTTTGTTGCGAAAGCTTGAATTTCATGTGTATGTTTGTGTGTGTTTGTGTGTCTATCGACCTGCCAGCACTTTCATTCGGTAAGTCACATCATCTGTGTTTTTAGATATATTTTTCCCATGTGGAATGTTTCCCTCTATTATATATATATATATATATATATATATATATATATATAAAAAAAAAGGGTGATTCAAAAAGAGTACCACAACTTTAGGAATTTAAAACTCTGCAACGACAAAAGGCAGAGCTAAGCACTATCTGTCGGCGAATTAAGGGAGCTATAAAGTTTCATTTAGTTGTACATTTGTTCGCTTGAGGTGCTGTTGACTAGGGGTCAGCGTCAGTTGATGCTAAGATGGCAACTGCTAAACAGAAAGCTTTTTGTGTTATTGAGTACGGTAGAAGTGAATAGACGACAGTTGTTCAGCGTGCATTTCGAACGAATTATGGTGTTAAACCTCCTGATAGGTGGTGTATTAAACGTTGGTACAAACAGTTTACAGAGAATGGGTGTTTGTGCAAAGGGAAAAGTTCCGGACGGCTGAGAATGAGTGATGAAAATGTAGCACGCATCCAGCAAGCATTTGTTCGCAGCCCAGGAAAATCGACTCGCAGAGCTAGCAGAGAATTGGCTGTTCCCTCAACTCGAACAAGAAGCACAACAATTCATATTTCAGCAGGATGGAGCGCCACCACATTGGCACTTATCTGTCCGTAACTACCTGAACGTCAACTACCCAAGGCGATGGATCGGCCGCCAGGCAGCCCGTGACAGAGCACTTCATCACTGGCCTCCAAGAAGCCCTGATCTTACCCCCTGTGATTTTTTCTTATGGGGGTATGTTAAGGATATGGTGTTTCGGCCACCTCTCCCAGCCACCATTGATGATTTGAAACGAGAAATAACAGCAGCTATCCAAACTGTTACGCCTGATATGCTACAGAGAGTGTGGAACGAGTTGGAGTATCGGGTTGATATTGCTCGAGTGTCTGGAGGGGGCCATATTGAACATCTCTGAACTTGTTTTTGAGTGAAAAAAAACCTTTTTAAATACTCTTTGTAATGATGTATAACAGAAGGTTATATTATGTTTCTTTCATTAAATACACATTTTTAAAGTTGTGGTATTCTTTTTGAATCACCATATATATGTCTTTAAATATGTCTGCTTGTGTCTGTATGTGTGGATGGATATGTGCGTGTGTGCGAGTGTATACCTGTCCTTTTTTCCCCCTAAGGTAAGTCTTTCCGCTCCCGGGATTGGAATGACTCCTTACCCTCTCCCTTAAAACCCACTTCCTTTCGTCTTCCCCTCTCCTTCCCTCTTTCCTGATGAGGCAACAGTTTGTTGCGAAAGCTTGAATTTTGTGTGTATGTTTGTGTTTGTTTGTGTGTCTATAGACCTGCCAGCGCTTTTGTTCGGTAAGTCACCTCATCTTTGTTTTTATATACAATTTTTCCCACGTGGAATGTTTCCTTCCATAAAAAGAAAGATGATGAAACTTACCAAACAAAAGCGCTGGCAGGTCGATAGACACACAAACAAACACAAACATACACACAAAATTCTAGCTTTCGCAACCAATGGTTGCCTCGTCAGGAAAGAGGGAAGGAGAAGGAAAGACAAAAGGATATGGGTTTTAAGGGAGAGGGTAAGGAGTCATTCCAATCCCGGGAGCGGAAAGACTTACCTTGGGGGGAAAAAAGGACAGGTATACACTCACACACACACATATCCATCCACACATACACAGACACAAGCAGACATTTGTGTGTATATATATATATATATATATATATATATATATATATATATATATATATATATATATATATAAAACAAAGATGAGGTGACTTACCGAACAAAAACGCTGGCAGGTCGATAGACACACAAACAAACACAAACATACACACAAAATTCAAGCTTTCGCAACAAATTGTTGCCTCATCAGGAAAGAGGGAAGGAGAGGGGAAGACGAAAGGAAGTGGGTTTTAAAGGAGAGGGTAAGGAGTCATTCCAATCCCGGGAGCGGAAAGACTTACCTTAGGGGGAAAAAAGGACAGGTATACACTCGCACACACGCACATATCCATCCACACATACAGACACAAGCAGACATATGTGTCTGTATGTGTGGATGGATATGTGCGTGTGTGCGAGTGTATACCTGTCCTTTTTTCCCCCTAAGGTAAGTCTTTCCGCTCCCGGGATTGGAATGACTCCTTACCCTCTCCTTTAAAACCCACTTCCTTTCGTCTTCCCCTCTCCTTCCCTCTTTCCTGATGAGGCAACAATTTGTTGCGAAAGCTTGAATTTTGTGTGTATGTTTGTGTTTGTTTGTGTGTCTATCGACCTGCCAGCGTTTTTGTTCGGTAAGTCACCTCATCTTTGTTTTTATATATAATTTTTCCCACGTGGAATGTTTCCTTCCATTATATATATATATATATATATATATATAGAGAGAGAGAGAGAGAGAGAGAGAGAGAGAACACTTTAATAAATTATCTGGGGACAAGTGGGCAGCAATCTGCAGTTGTTTGCTGATGTCGTTGTGATGTACAGTAAGGTGTCGAAGTTGAGTGACTGTAGGATGATACAAGAGACTTAGACAAAATTTTCAGTTGGTGTGATGAACGGCACCTAGCCCTAAATGTGGAAAAATGTAAGTTAATGTGGATGAGTAGGAAGATCAAACCTGTGATGTTGGGATACAGTATCGTTACTGTCCTGCATGACAGTGTCGAGTAATTTCAGTATCTGGGCATAGCACTGAAAAGTGATATGGGGTGGAATGAGTGTGTAGAACTGTGATAGAGAAGGTGAATGGTCGACTTTGGTTTAATGAGAGAATTTTAGGAAAGAGTGGTTCACCTGTAAATGAGACCACATATAGGATGCTGGGGCAACCTATTCTTGAGCGTTTGCTCATAAGCCACACATCGCGCTGGTAAATTCCAAACGACATCTTGCTTGGTGCAAGGAGCGTAAAAATTGGATGACTGAACAGTAGAAAAACAATGTGTGGAATGACGAATCACGTGGCGATCCGATGGCAGTGTGTGGTTATGGTGAACATAATCTGCGAGCATGTGTAGTGCCAACAGTAAAATTCGAAGGCAGTGGTGTTATGGTACTGCTTGAGTGTTTGGGATCCATACCAGGTCAGATTGAAGAAAGATATCGAAGCAGTTCAGAGGCGGGCTGCTAGAATTGTTATCAGTAGGTTTGAACAACACGTAAGTGTTATGGAGATGATTCAGGAACTCAAATGGCAATCTCTGGAGGGAAGGTGACATTTCTTTTCAAGAAACACTATTGAGAAAATTTAGAGAACCGGCACTTGAAGACTGCCAAACGATTCTACTGCCACCAACATTCATTGTGCATACGGGTCATGATGATAAGACACGAGAAATTAGGGGTCATATAGAGGCAGTCGTTTGTCCCTTGCTCTATTTGCGCAAGTGGAACAGGAAAGGAAATGACAAGTAGTGGTACAGGGTACCTTCCACTATGCACTGTACAGTGGCTTGCATAGTATCTATGTATATGTAAATTAAAAACAATTTTCTTCAGGTTGCAAATAAATGTGCTCATTTCAAGACTGTTTCAAAGTCAAGATATTTCCAGTTATGACTTTGTGTTCTAAATGCCTTTACAGAACATCAACAATGACAGGAACTGAACAAGGAGAAATATTCCACAGTGCACATGTTGCATATATAGAGGAAGAATTCCATTCCATGAATCAGTCTGCTACAGAGATAGGTGTTGGTCCTGTTAAGAAATCATGGACAGTGAATTCAGGTCATAAGATGTACGTATCAAGAAAACATGGAGAAATTATCGAAGCTGTGTGAGAGTACATCATAGAAAAATTGAACACACATTTCAAAATACAAATTCCATCTTCAGAAGAAAATAAACCAAAGAAAACTTGTACAACATGTTGAGAATTTTTCTCAAAAATTAATTGAGCTATTTAATAATGTGCACGCTACAATGAAAAGATATAAGTTCGAACAACTATTCCATAATCTTTTTCACAGAAAAAAATTTTGCACCATATTCCATTTGCATCAAAAGACGTGATGGGCAAAACAAAGAAATTTGAGGTCTGCGAAAAATATGTTTGGAAGATCAGATCTCTATTATGGTCCTCCTGTAAAAGATGCATATGTTCAAACTGCACACTCAATTTATCTGGAAGATAAATGGCATTGTTCTTGCCAAAGTGCCAACAAACAGGACACTTACAAAAGCAACCGCTGAAGGCCAAATAGTGTAAAGATACATGACACACAGTATTAATGGTATTTCTGTGAAGAAAAATACATTATGCACTGGAAGGTCAGCATTTTATGCACAATGACCAAAGAGGGCAAGCAAGAGACCTGTCAGTTTCAGGAATGTGGTGACAGACCTGAAAAGGAAGGACTTCCGCTACAGACACTGGGTCTGTAAAACACAGCAGATAACTCTTCAGAAGTTACATATGCAATATGGGAGGAAAATAAACTCTTTAAGGAAGCTGTCACCATTAACACTTTTATTGATGAACTTCGGAAATAAAGAGTGAAAGAAGTACCACACCGACAACTGAAAAAACTGCAACAACAAAAACAACAACACACTGCATAAGTGAAGAAGGGATTTGTGCAGGCCGAAGAACTATGTTCAGTGCTTCATGTAATTCTGCTGAAAACTGGCCTGCGATTCTGCCACTAGAAGTACACTATGTGATCAAAACTATTCAGACACCTGGCGGAAAATGACTTACAAGTTCGTGGCACTCTCCATTAGTAATGCTGGAATTCAATATGGTGTTGGTGACAGCTTCCACTCTCGCAGGCATACATTCAGTCAGGTGCTGGAAAATTTCTTGGGGAATGGCAGTCCAATCTTCGTTGAGTGCTGCACTGAGGAGAGGTATCGATGTCAGTTGGTGAGGCCTGGCATGAAGTCGGCATTCCAAAACATCCCAAAGGTGTTCTATAGGATTCAGGTCTCAACTCTATGCAGGCCAGACCATTACAGGGATGTTATTGTCATGTAACCACTCTGCCATAGGCTGCTGTGCATTAGGAACAGGTGCTCCATCGTGATGAAAGATGCAATCGCAATCGCCATCCCCAAACTGCTCTTCAACATTGAGAAGCAAGAAGGTGCTTAAAACATCAATGTAGGCCTGTGCTGTGATAGTGCCACACAAAATAACAAGGTGTGCAAGCCCCCTCCATGAAATCATGACCACACCATAACACCACTGCCTTCGAATTTTACTGTTGGCACTACACATGCTCGCAGATGATGTTCACCAGACATTCACCATAACCACACACTGCCATCGGATCGCCACGTGATTCGTCATTCCACACATTGTTTTTCTACTGTTCAGTCATCTAATTTTTACGCTCCTTGCACCAAGCAAGATGTCGTTTGGAATTTACCAGCGCGATGTGTGGCTTATGAGCAAACGCTCGACCATGAAATCCTAGTTTTCTCACCTCCCATCTAACTGTCATAGTACTTGCAGTGGATACTGACGCAGTTTGGAATTCCTGTGTGATGGTCGGGATAGATGTCTGCCTATTACACATTATGACCATCTTCAACTATCAGTGGTGCCTGTCAGTCAACAGATGAGGTCGGCCTGTACGCATTTGTGCTGTATGTGTCCCTTCACGTTTCCACTTGACTATCACATCAGAAACAGTGGACCTAGGGATGTTTAGGAATATGGAAATCTCGCATACAGACACACGACACAAGTGACACCCAATCACCTGACAACATTCAAAGTCTGTGAGTTCCACTGAGTGCCCCATTCTGCTCTCTCACGATGTCTACTGACTACTGAGGTCGCTGATATGGTGTACCTGGCAGTAGGTGGCAGTCAAGTGCACCTAATATGAAAAACTTATGTTTTTGTGGGTGTCCAGATACTTTTGATCACTTAGTGTATAACGGCATTGTTGGAGAAATGACAAAGTTTCAAAACAAGACAAGTGTTGCACTTATAAGTGATAATACAAGACATGACCGAGCATGACATGCATGGTTTGCAATGGACAAAAATTCAAAATTTGTAACCACAGGCAAAAAAGATTGTTATTCCCAATAGTGCTCCTAGTCACTTTAAAAACTGATACCAGCTATTTGAATGACTAAGTCGGTTGTGCCAGTGGAGGGGCTATTCAGTGCTACTGGTCGTCGGAAGGGGCCTTGTGAGAGTGTAGGCGGCTTGCAGAAGCAGCATGCTACAAATCATAACCTTTCCAGCCCAAGGACAGCTGTAATTCAGAATGCCAAGCATTTTACCAAAGTGATGAAGTCATATACATCCTCAGGTCTTGTACTGTTGTCCATAGAGGTAGCTAAAGAATTCTGCCAGTAGAAAAGAGAAGAATGGTCCAACCGAACAAAACCAGCGAAAGAAATTTAGAAGCCCCATTTCTGGACTCAAAATGATGGGTGATCTTATACTTCATGAACTTTAAAGAGCAAGAAAGAAGAAATTTCATTTGCCCAGCAAAAACCTTAGAAGTAACAGAATATTTCAGCTTCATAACCTGCAAGGACGGTTGTTTGTGGTTTGTATATATGACTGTGCTGGTCAATCTCAGAGATTAAAGATATTAATTATGAGTTAAATGAAATCATTGTGAGCCTTATGCTACCACTTGGACCGGTTGCTGGTTACGAGTTCCCAGCTGCAAGACGATGGCACCACCGTCATTGCTCACTTTCGATTCACAATATTTGAAAGGCAGTGTGTGCCCCAGTTCCTATTGGTTCAACAGGATGGCATCATTCAATATCAGAAGAAGATACAGATGCATTTGAACACATTTTTATTTCACTGAACAGCTAATTTCAATTCTAAGCAGAATGCAACAGTTGTATGCATTGGAACGTGTTAGTTTTTGAAACTTTCACTTATTTTTGTGTTCATTCGATACATTTGAAAAATCTGTCTCTTACTCACCTTTCAGAAGAAATAAAATTACATGCCAAATAATACTAGGTTTCGATTTCATAAGACCAATACATGATAATGTGGTAATAGAAACTGGTTTAATGTATGGCAAAATTCTCAATTGTCTATAAAATCTG
Organism: Schistocerca piceifrons; assembly: GCF_021461385.2. Taxonomy (NCBI): domain Eukaryota; kingdom Metazoa; phylum Arthropoda; class Insecta; order Orthoptera; family Acrididae; genus Schistocerca; species Schistocerca piceifrons. Next base: position 855,658,641 of record NC_060140.1, on the reverse strand, counting down.
TTCAACCGAAATGTGTAAGTTCTCCTTTTTAGGGAATATAGGCTATATGGTGCTAATCAAAAGAATCAAAAGTTTTGGGACTGGCATTTTTGAAAATAATGTTAAAAAAATTCAGAAGGCTACAGCAGGAAAACTTTGACACACATTTCCAAACCGAGGATATCATAAAATTATATCTAAAAACAAAGATGATGTAACTTACTAAACAAAAGCGTTGGTATGTTGATAAAGACACTAACAAACACAAACATACACAAAATTCAAGCTTTTGCAACCAACGGTTGCTTTGTCAGGAAAGAGGGAAGGAGATGGAAAGACGAAAGGATGTGGGTTTTAAGGGAGAGGGTAAGGAGTCATTCCAATCCCGGGAGTGGAAAGACTTACCTTAGGGGGGAAAAGGGACAGGTATACACTCGCGCACACACACACATATCCATCTGTACAGATGGATGTGTGTGTGTGTGTGTGTGTGTGTGTGTGTGTGTGTGTGTGTGTGCGCGCGCGCGAGTGTTTGTTAGTGTCTCTATCAACATACCAATGCTTTTGTTTGGTAAGTTACATCATCTTGTTTTTAGATATATTTTTCCCACGTGGAATGTTTCCCCGTATTATATTCAATCATAAAATTATTATCTTTGAACTAATAATAATAAATTAATATATAGAACTGTTCCAGAGACACAGTATTTTAAAGTTTTCCTGAAAATCCTTGTTTCAAATGATGGCCGAGGCATACCTCAGGCCAGGATTTCTTTCTTTCTTTTTGAGAAAAAATGGGTTTCTTACTTTGACCTGAATTTTAAATCTGCAAATATGAAGGGAAGCTTTTTCTTCTTGGTTGTCCATATTGATACAGACTACCTCTGCTAACGACTCACAACCAGAGTCAGTCACGTAACGCAAATATCTGAGAGTCAAAATATGTAGAGCTATTACGTATAACAACCATACAAGCTTGGTTGTAGGCAGAGCAAGCAAAAGACTAAGATTCATTGGTAAGACACTGCAAAACTGTGGTCCGCTTACAGAAGATATTGCACATAAAAATAAAACACTATGGCCCAAATTCAAATACTGTTCAAGTTTATACAATAGAAATTGAGTTGAACTAACAGGGAACTTCGAGCATGTAACATGAAGAGCAGTATGAATCATTACAGGTCTGTTTGGCTGACTAGTTGCTGTGAGAGAGAGGTTGAAACATCATAGGTGGTAGACTGTCTTATGTCGCATAAGAATTAGCTTTAAAACTTCAAGGAGAAACTAATAACATTCTTCAGTCCCTCTCGTACCTACCCCATAGATTCTCACACATAAAATTAGACAAATAACAGTTCACATGGAGGCATTCTTACTGTGCTCCGTCCATGAATGGAATGGAAAGAAACCCTAATAGAGGGTCTTTCATTAAGAGCGATACTTTTTAAAATTGTAATTACCCATTTCTAATAAATTTTTATGTGCTTCAAAGGTTTGAAAATATCCAGTACAATTTGCAGTTTCGTCATGCAGCATCTCACGCTTCCTGAAAGTTTAGCAATCATTATAAATTTTAACGCTGATCTTCATGCAGAGAAAAGTCATCATCTCAGACAAGAGGCATTTTTGTTTTAGTGGCTTTATCAATACACAAAATTGACATTACTGGAGTTAGAAGAACCCACAAGTGGTCCATAAGCTGCCATTGCATTCAGAAAAACTCACTATGTGATACAGTGGGCAGTGTTGTTGGACATTATCTCTTTTGAGATGAAGAAAGAGCCATTACTGTCAATAGTGACTGCTACAGTTACATGTCAAGCGAATTTCTGTGACTAAACTCTATTTGCTGAGGGAAAAGTTTGAAAACCGAATCACCTCAAAACATGGATCTATGACCTGGTTGCCATGGTCATGTGATTTAACACCCACGGATTTTTTTCTTTCAACAGCAAATCCTTGATTGATGCTGACAAGCCACACGCTTTGGAACATTTGGAGGTGAACATTTGTCGGCTATCACAGACATAATGATACTAATGTTGGACAGAGTGATTAACAATTAGAGTCATCACATGCATTAGTGTGCTCAAAACTGTAGTAGACATCTGAACAAAATTTTGTTCAGAACATAACTGCAATGTCTAAGCTTCACAACAAAGGACAATTTACTCCATGATATACTGAATTATTATTATTATTATTATTATTATTATTATTATTATTATTATTATTATTACTACTACTATTACTGCTACTACTATTATTATTATTATTCAAATTTTAAGAAATAACACTCTAAATGAAAGATCCTTTACATCGCCCAGTAAAACATACCTTCTGTTACACAATTCACAGTGACCAGCAAAGTGTACATGTGACAAACACTGACTCACCAAACTATTTATGCAATTTTCACTGTTGAGCGAGAATATGTACAAAACATTTTTGTAGGTTTTCGTCTTCAGAAAACGTCTAATGCACTGACTAACAAAAATTTAATATTTTAGCTCTTTAACTTCTGCAATCCTTTTCAGCACATTTTGGTTGAAGAGAGGTCTTTGCATTATTGCCTTCAAATACTGTCATAAAATAGCTTCCACAATTTCAATGCTATAGGCATGACTGACAGTGAAGTATAAATACTGACACTCAAATTTAAACAATGCAGAAAGGATAAGACGCTACGCTCCGGAACAATGAGTTACCTCTGCTGTGGGTCTCGGGGTAGTGGCAGCAGGCGCTGGCGTCACAGGTTTCTTTGGCTGTGTTCCTTCAGTTACAGATTTAAGAGTCATTCCATGGTACGTCCCTGTTGTATCAATGGTGAAACCTTCCGTTTCTGCAAACAAAATACAACATAACTATCAGAATTCAAAAGCCAATAGTTGATATTTTATGATAAAAATGAGTTACATCCTACAGCATACACTCTAATGCAAGGGCAACAACAGATAAGGAATTAAAATTGTCAGACATTTTTTTAACAAAGGTGGGCATAAATGTAACAAACTCATCAGGGCAGATGAGGCCCATGCCAGTGCAGCTCAGTCATAACAGAATTGCCTGCAAAAGCAATTCTGGATTCAAGTCCTGGTCCGACACAAAGTTTTAATCTGCCAGGAAGTTTCAAAATGATGCAAACTCTGCTGCAGAGTGAAAAATTAGTTGTGGAAACATTCCCTGAACCTCTGCCTAAGCCATTTTTGTCATGGTGTCCTTTCCTTCAGGTGTATTTGCCCAGCAAGGTATCCAAGAGCACTTCTGTGAGATTTGGACAGCACGATGAAGTTACTGGTACAAGTGAAGATCTGAGAGTAAGCTAAGAGCTGTGCCTGGATAGCTTGGTTGGTAAGAGAATTGCCAATGAACTACAATGTCCTGGGTTCAATACTCAGCCTGGGACACAGTTTTAATCTGCCAGCAAATTTCAAAATTGTGCACATTCCACCACAGATTGAAAGATTTGTTCTGGAGTACCTAAATGGTGCAACAGGAAGCTCCTATTTTACTTAGGGGAAAGGGGTGTGTGTGGAAAAAACAACACTATTTTTCACACTATGCTAAAAACATGACTCATTTGAGACCAGTCATTAAATATTTTACCATGCCCTTTAGGACATTAGAAAAGCCTTTGTACGATACTGTTCAACTGGTCGATTGCAGTATCTTCTCTGCTTCCTCACCTTGGGACACTTCAACCGTAGTTTCAATTGTGTGAAGGGAGAAAGAATACATTTCCGGCATACAATGGATGCAGGTGATGCAATGCAGGAGGGAAAAGGTTTAAGAGTAACAGTCGATACTAGCTTTAAGGTGCAACGTAAGTATGTCTTATGATATTCCCTCACAATACTCTAAATTCACAACTGACTATACTCACGTGAAGTATTTCTGCATAATGCCTCATCTGTCAAAAAGTACTACAGACATCATCATACTGTAGCACTGCAAGAACCCTCTTTCTGATCAAGAAGAGCTTGTTAATTTTGAATTCTGACATGTACTGATTACAAGAAAAAATATATGACATATTACCTGAAATGAGCTAGCAATCATCTAGGTTACTTTACTGCTGCTTTTCCCAAGACACTTTAATGACTCATTTTCAGTTGTAGCAAATAACTATAAATCTCTTTCCTTTGTAGATGAAACAAGCACCATTGTAATATGTAATAAAGCTATCCTCAATCTGATGGTTGGTTTGAATACTAAAGTACTTTATTATTTAATTGGATAAATAAAAAAATCTGCTCACCAAACAGTGGCAGCACATACACATAAAAGACTGTTGTGATTGACAAGCTTTCATAGCCGGTGGCTCCGGCGAGAAGGGTTGAAGGGGAAGGAAGAAGGGTGAAGTCACCCACAAACGCAGGTTGGGGAGGGGGGGCGGCTGTGTGTTTAGTCGCCATGTTGTTGCTTAACGCTACGCAAAGGCGCGTGACCTTGAACAAGCTACGCCTGGCTGCCGCCAGAGCAGCGGAGGATCGCGCCAAGTTTTAATTAGGCGCGAATCGCTGCTAAAAAGCGTACTTCCGGGATACGCCCATCCGGTTGCTCGTGCGCGCGCCGTCAGGCGAGCGCTTATCACATGTAGTTCCGCTGGGCCCTAGACTGGGACGTGAGGCAACAGCATGCTCATTCGACTCGAGGCAGCCGCACAACACACAGCCATGCCGTACAGGAGGAGGAGATACAGCAGGAGAAGTAGATTACCAGTCTACAAGACTGTGGACATCTTCGGTTTTACTCCAAATGAAGTTGTTCAAGAGGAGGTTCTTACTGGTCCCATTAATTTTATAGGGTGCAAGATCAATTTTTCTTGTACAACTACAGAGGTTGTTACTGGTAATTCATGGTTAACTTTGGCTCTAGTACGAGGAAGTGACAAGCCACTACCAGGTCTAGAGGCTTATTATGACAGAGACATTATTGCATATCGTACATTTTCAATTGGTGTACAAGGTGATAGGAATTATGGTACTGCTATCTTGCAGATATCTCTTTCAATCCTACAACATATTTTTGAATGGAGAACTTATGGAAATGGTATGATTCTCTTTGCAAATATTCTGGAATACTCCTAATGTTTTGAAATTTCAATAATGTTCTAGAAATTCAATGAATGCTACTGAACATTCTCATTCTCAAATTTCTGGAATTGGAAACGTAATGTTTCCAAATGATCCTGATGTTCTAGAATCATATCCATGTCCTGGAATACACCATGCCTTGTTCAAGAACTTCTGGTTTCAGAGTGCATAAGATGAAGCTTCGCTTGAGTATGTAAATAATAACCGAATACTCAAATTGCATTTTTAATTGAAAATCAGTACAAAACAATTGAACTTTCACCTCCAGAATTTGAAATGTACCAATAACGGCAATGTACCTAATCGCAATAAGCGCAACCGGAACTGAAATACCATCAATTTGCACATCAGTGGTCAAGGAATGAAATTTTGCAGATATTAATAGGCAGCAGCATGTAAAAACTGCAGTCTGGAAATTTTGAGTCTAGTCTGCGTAGTACTCATTTCAGTAAATATCATCTGGTGACTAGTTAATTTTATGATGTACAGCCCCAAAAATATGTTCCTCCACTGCTGGGAACCTACCTTCTTTCTGACGTATGAATCGCTCTTGATCATATCGGTTGTAGACAGCGGGCTGCGCGATGGGCCGGACTGGAGTCGCACGTGGGGTGATCGCAGGTGTTGGCTGCTGTGGACGGTGCCTACCTTCCTCCCTAGCTTTTATCGATTGGAGGATAGCAAAGATGTTTTTCGCAAATATCTGAAACGGATATACACATATTCAAAATAAAAAGCATTTCTATGTTAAGGAATCTCACTAAATGTAAAACAAGGATGTGCACACACATTGCACAGTCAACACTGTAGTAAAAGAAAATATATGCCATGCATGGTTATAGAATAATGAAAATCACTCAATCCACAATGAAAATGTGTTGTGTTGGAAGAGAGCGCGTGCACCCCCCCCCCCCCCCCCCCCCACACACACACACCTGTTTTACAACTAATTTAATAGGTATAAGGACTAAAGCAGATTTTCTCATATTTCACAAGCTTGAGCTTACAAACACCATGGTTATTTTAAGGAGAGCAGGAACATTCATGAGTGACAGTGCCTACCCACCACACACCATAAGGGGAACAAAAAGTTTATATTGTGAAATCAAAATAATAATAATAAATAGAGGAAAGAAAAGGACAAATGAGATTAAAATCTGTCAATGAGTGGGACAAGGAGTTTGTCTTCCACCTACTCTTAAATTTAACTGTCATACGGTCACTATCCTTAAAAACAGGGAACCAGCAAATTATTCAAGAATTAAATTAGATAAACACACTACGTGGATTTGTACTCCCATTTGCAAATGACAAATACTATGATTGTCAAAAAAAAGTACAGTATATGGTCGAAGATATTAATTAACAATAAAATAGTAGTGCCAGTGTCTATTTTAAATATGTGGGTTGTGACATGAGAGTCTATTATGTACTGATACAGACAAACTTCTGCATGAATTTGCTGCAGTCTGAGGAAAAAATAACAGGGCACTTAACTATAAAAAGCATATTTTATAAACTTTGATAACACTATTACAATTGGATGGAAGCAAGAGGTGGACAAATAAAACACAATGACAATGTAATACAAGCATAGATGAGATACTTCAGGAAAGTGAATGGCTGAACAAGAAATATAATTAAAAATGAAAATATATGTAATAATATTACAGTAGGAGCTATTAATGAGGAAATGACTAAATACCTGGGCAGGTGTGAAAGGAATGAGAGACAAGGAACTACACAAGAAAGTTCTGAATTACAATTCAAATGGAAGGAGAGACCCTCTGCCACACACTTCACAGTGATTTGCAGAGTGCAGACATAGATAAAAATGGAAATGGTGGACATAAACTTACTGAGAGGCACCAGAAAGATGCCAGATCCTGAGGTAAGATGACGACACTCACTGTATGTACAAAATAAAGGGTTGGGTTGTTTGGGGGAAGAGACCAAACTGCGAGGTCATCGGTCTCATCGGATTAGGGAAGGACAGGGAAGGAAGTCGGCCGTACCCTTTCAAAGGAACCATCCCGGCATTTGCCTGGAGCGATTTGGGGAAATCACGGAAAACCTAAATCAGGATGGCCGGACGCGGGATACAAAATAAAACTAGAGATTCTAAATGGTAATTTTAATATAGTAAAAGAATTATTTTGTGCTGGAGTGGTGCTTTTAAGTTCATGCTGATAACATTGAAATGAAAGGTACAGTCTTTTTACATTACCATTTCATAAACAGTTGTTACAAGTCATTCATTTAAATGTATGTGCTTGAGCTCATGAATCTGACAAAGTGTATGTTGGACAATATGGAACTAAAGCTATCTACATGTACCTACAGCAGTTACCTGGAAAACACAGATTAGTTTATTTTTATCAAGCCAGTGAGGAAAATATCTACACAGTCTCAGCACATTGATCACAGACCGAGCACTCTGAGAACAGATGAAATTAAAGAAAAGCTGCACAAGAGATTTCCCATGAGAGAAATGTTGCAATACTGGACTATAATGATAGTTTGATGCCAAATGTTACCAAACTGAATGTCTCTTGCAAATTTTAGCCGTTATTTATTTCAATGTCATTTAGATATCTTGTTGTAGTATGGGTTGGATGGGAATAACTGGCTGCACAATCGACTCCAAATGACTGTACAGCAAACAAAAATTAAAATTATGTGCAAAAGAGCTCTTTTACTAAAATGTGTGCTGAGGTGATACAATTTGACAGGGTCAGCCACTAGTCTGCAATTGTTCATCATTAAGCTGTAGGCATTTTTTTGTGTACGCTGACAACACCAAGTCAGTTGATTCTTTTAATATATTGAAAACGGCTGTTAATAGTAGAAAGTATGAAAGTAAATCCTCACCACATAGTTGTGGAAATGAGTGCAGTACTCAGATAATAGCTTTGAGATATAGTATCACATTCTCTTCTGTAATCCTCAGATGTTACAAGTAACGACCAGAATGTGTACACAGTGTAGTAGGAACAGATCTGAGGGAACAATGTAGGGCAGTTTCAGCATTGCGATGACGGTCATTTCTCACCACTAGAAGAAAAATGCAGCACTAATAGCTTTTTTGCTACACATGAACTCCGTGCTGTTATCATATATCTGTATGATGAGAAGGAAACTCCAGCAGAGACCAACAAATAACTGACACAAATACGGACATGACAGTATAAGTTACAGTATGGTCAGACTATGACAAAGATAATTCCATGAATGTTGAACCAACAAGCACAATGATGATGAATGTAGTGGTGGACAGTTCTTAGTGGTGACAGAGCTGATGGAATCTGTGACTCATGTGATTTTCAAAACTGGCATTTCAAAATTTTGGAACTGCCTGACCAATTCACTCTGATCTTTCATTCACATCCTCATCCAACAGTTTAGTTTTAATGAAAATTGAGCCAGTTGTGTTCCAATGTAGACAGATATTAAACAAAACATCTGGGCACAACAAAAACATTCCTTCATCAGCAGCCAGCCGGAGTGGCCGAGCGGTTCTAGGTGCTACAGTCTGGAACCACGCGACCGCTACGGTCGCAGGTTCGAATCCTGCCTCAGGCATGGATGTGTGTGATGTCCTTAGGTTAGTTAGGTTTAAGTAGTTCTAAGTTCTAGGGGACTGATGCCCACAGCAGTTAAGTCCCATAGTGCTCAGAGCCATCTGAACCTTCATCAGCATGAAGAGGAAAGTGATGAAACTGTCACTTCCATTGTCAAAGGGAATGAAACGTGAGTGCTACTGATATCAGCTTCACTTCTTAAAATGCAGCTACTGTAATATCTCCTGCTAGTATTGTAGTTCCAAAAGAGAAAGTCAACTGCATTCCACTCTTCAAAATCTGATTAGTAATTTTGATGTAAATACAATATTTACAACTTAGGATTTAACTGTTTTGAGCACAAAACCGAATGCTGTCTTATACGGAACACCGTGTTGTTACACAGAACTTTCGGGTCAGGCTGATGGGGTGCTCTAGCTTGACACAGCTAGGAGTGTCTACTTACAAAAGTAACGGGAAAAGTTTAATTTAAAACTGATACAAATCATATATTTTTTTGGACCAACACAGCAACTGGAGGGGAAAGGACACAGCATCTAAGTATGATTCACCATAACAGCAACAGCAGTTTTGCCCTTGTTTCTGCTTGAGCCTTGAACGAAAGGTGCATCTCAAAAGTTGAATGCAGTTGTAAAACGAAACTGAGGATTAAAGATTACAAAATACTAACTAAGCATCATAAGTTTAATGCCATAACATACAAAACATTATGTCAGCAACAGCAACAAAAAGAGTAATGCAAAAGGATGAGGTCATAAACATTTCAAACTCCATTTACATCACAAGGTGTTCAAGACACCTCTCATCTAGTGCAACACATTTGCAACGAAAGGTGCATCTCAAAAGTTGAATGCAGTTGTAAAACGAAACTGAGGATTAAAGATTACAAAATACTAACTAAGCATCATAAGTTTAATGCCATAACATACAAAACATAACGTCAGCACAGCAACAAAAAGAGTAATGCAAAAGGATGAGGTCATAAACATTTAAAACTCCATTTACATCACAAGGTGTTCAAGACACCTCTCATCTAGTGCAACACATTTGCAGTTGCTTGCGCAAGGAGCTCTGGACAGACTGAAGAGACTACAG